>NC_082714.1:20603633-20958633 GCF_030144855.1 Hypanus sabinus
AAACCGAAAATCTGAATGTCAATGTGCTTAAAGTAAATGCCACAAAGGAATCAGGTCGTCTACAACTTAAATGTTCCGCTGAAGGATCCTTTTCTAAGCAGCTCAGGGTGTGGCCACTGTAAAATATACAATCTAGACTGACTCACTCCTACTTCAATGACAAATGCTCCTTCAATGTGTGTGGGTGTTCATCATTATATCCTTCAACATCTCAATTAGAAATGGAACAAAAGACAGTCAGACTGAAGAGCTATTTGAAGATCTATGCTGTGGAAAAGAATCATAATCATGCAAGAGATAAAACTGTGGTTTTACAAATACCTTTGAAATGCTGCATGATTTTATAAAAATTCCAAAAGGTTTAGACATTAGAATGCAGTGAATGAAAGGGGTCTAGTTTCACTATTTACATGCCAGTTCCATTATTCAGAAACTTACTTGCCAATTCAACCACATGCAGATACAACAAATAAAAAACACAAAATGCTGGCAGAACTCAGCAGATACAACAAAGGGTGTTTGCTGTCAGCATTATCGACACGTTGGAAGCAGGGTATGCACCACTCAGATTTAAATAGTCTGTATCAGGAGAAGGGGAGGAGGAGGAGGAAAGGTCTTCAGAAAATTAAGAATACAGTAGTTGCATATACCATTAGACTCAGTGTGAAGCAGGTCACCAAACATGAGAAAATCTGCAGGTGCTGGAAATCCAAAGCCACACACGCAAAATGCTGGAGGAACGCAGCAGCAACTATGGAAAGGAGTGAACAGTCGATGTTTATCTTTTCCCCGACCTGCTGAGTTCCTCCAGCACTTAGTGTGTGTTGCAGTGTGGAGCAGATCCCGAGTCTGTGCCGGTCAGACTCCCTGTTGTACTCATCCACTTTCCGATCACTTGGCCTGAAGCCTTACCATTTCAAGTGCTCATCTAAATATTTCTCGAATGTGGGAGTATCTGCAACCACCACATTCCCAGGCAATGCATTTTAGAAATTAGTACATAAATACCGCAATGTGGCCAACAATCTTGAATGACAGGGTTACTACCCAATCATCCTCACTCTGCTCGGGACATTGCTGTCTCCCTACACACTCCCAGCTGAAGTTGTTTGTGCGTTTGGCATTTCCTGCTTCTTCTATTGCCAGTTCTCACGGTACCTTACAGTACATAGGCAGAAAGATAAGCCCCAACATCAGAGCTGGGATGAATTTGATAATTTAAAGTCAATGCCAGATATTTTCTCATCATTGTAGCATCAGCAGGCCAGGATGGAACTGAAAGGGAACCTGAGCAAATTGCAATAAAAGGAGCTGAAAAGGTACACAGCACAGCAATCCTTCCGTGGGATACCCGATTTGTAAATGTTAGCTGCCTTGCAATTCCACTCCGGTCTGTGTAGTTTACGCTATAAAGTAAATTTATCAGCGTATACCAGCGCTTAAAGGTACTTCAGACTGGCAAACTTCGTAATGGTTTAAGAATTGATAGCATATCAAGTTCAAGTTCATTGTCATCTGGCTGGACATACATACAACCAAATGAAACAACGTTCCTCCAGACCACGGTGTGCCAACGATACATATCACACGCAGTACATAAAACTAAATATTGCTAAAAATAAGTTAATAAAATATAATTCAAAATATGTTTGAAGTGCTCAGCATAGATAAACAGGAAACAGTACAGTAAACAGCTCGCTGTCCTAGTGACAAGACTCGGTGGTGGCAGGGTATTCACTAGTCTCACAGCCTGAGGGAAGAAGCTGTTAGTTACCCAGTCTGGCTGTCTGAGTCCCCGTTCTCCTGTGCCTCCTTCCTGACGGCAGGGTCTAAGATTGTGGGTGGCAGGGGTCCTCAACAATGCTTCCGTTTCTTCCCATGCAACACTCCGGGATAATGTCACAAGTCGGGGGAGAGGGAGACCCACTAAAGCTCTCGGCGGTTTTTATTATCCTCTGCACGCTCTTGCAGTCTGATGCCTCGGTTCAGTGAAGGAATACTTCATTCATTCCACTTACACAGATGTTGCTATACATCCACCCAGATCTCCAGCTCATCCCCAATCTGCACGGAGATCCCTCCAACCACGATCAGCCCTCCATGGATCATTGGAATGTCTGACAGGATGCAGCTGCTTAAATGCAGACCATTACAAAGTAGATTTTTTTTAAATGGATAACTTATCAGGTTTTAGATCCAGTTACCTGCTCTTCAGTGGCCTGTGTTGGCTCCATGTGTTGGGCAGCAAAATGTGCACAAAGTAACAAGAATTGCTTCCATATTTAACTTGCAAACACTGAAATGAGTTTTGCAACTGCCATTTGGAAACATTCTCAGTTCTATAATCAATGGTTCAAAGATTCATTTTATTGTCAAAGTAGACTTGTTCAATACAACTTTGATATTTGTCTTCTCCAGATAGGCATGGAATACGGAAAGACCATGGGTGTTGATGAAAAGAAAGACATCAACTCCCCCCACTCCACCCTGGTCAGACCCCATTTGGAGCACTGTACTGTGCTCAGTTCTGGTCACCTCACTACAGGAAGGATGTGGAAGTGATAGAAAGGGTGCAGAGATTTACAAGGATGAGAGGTGACCTGATAGAGCTGTACAAGATGATGACAGGCGTTGATCATGTGGATAGTCAGAGGCTTTTCTTCAGAGCTGAAATGGTTACCACCAGAGGGCACAGGTTTAAGGTGCTGGGGAGTAGGCACTGGGGTAAGATTCTTATCTTAGAGAGTGCTGAGTGTGTGGAATGGGCTGCCGGCAAAGGTGGTGGAGGTGGATACGATAGGGTCTTTTAAAAAAATATATTTATTTATTAAATTTTAGAAATTACAAAGAATAAATGTGGTGATAAAATAGTAAGAAAAATAATATTAACCATCCCCCCTCCCCTTAACCCTCCCCCCATTAACCCTTATCTAAAGAAAGAAAAAAAAGGAAAGAAGAGAAAGATTGCCTGGATATTGGAGGATCCCCACATGCTCCATGGAGTTCATAATAATTTTGATATTTATTTTTACTTTCCCCAATTACTATAATTTTATCTTCAAAGGACCTATGTATTTAATCCTATCTTTTGTAAGTATGGGAACCAAATTTTCAAAAATATATCATATTCATTTCTTAGATTATACGCAATTTTTTCAAGTGGAATACAACTATGTATTTCATTATTCCAACGATCCACAGTTAAATATAAATCAGATTTCCAAGTAACTGCGATAACTTTTTTGGCTACTGCCAGTGCAATTTTTATAAATTTTTTCTGATACTTATTCAATTTAAGTTTCGTTATTGTCCCTTCAATGTCTCCTAATAAAAATAATAGTGGACTATGTGGGAGTTGTACTCCAATAATTTTTTCCAATAAAATCTTAAATGTATCCAAAATGGTTGAATTTTAAAACAAGACCAAGTAGAATGTAAAAATGTACCAATTTCTTGATTACATCGAAAACATTGGTCAGACATATTTGAATTTAATCTATTTATTTTCTGTGGTGTTATATTAATTGATGTAAAAAAATTATATTGTATTAATCTAAGTCGAACATTTATTGTATTTCTCATACTATCAGAACATAATCTTGACCAGTTTTTTCCATCAATTTTAACATTCAGATCAGGTTCCCATTTTTGTCTTGATTTATGAATTCCAGATTCAATTGTATGTTTTTGAATCAAATTGTACATACAAGATGTAAATTTTTTAATTTTTCCTTTCTGAATTAATATTTCTATTTCACTAGGTTTTGGCATCAACACTGTTTGTCCCAGCTTTTCTCGTAAATAGGCTTTTAATTGAAAATGACAGAAAAGAGTGTTATTTGATATTTTATATTTATTTTTTAATTGATCAAATGACATCAATATACCTCCTTCAAAACAATCACCTATATATTTAATCCCCTTTTGGAACCAATTATGTAAAAGTTTATTATCCATTGTAAATGGATAGGGTCTTTTAAGAGACTTTTGGATAGGTACATGGAGCTTAGAATCATAGAGGGCTATGGGTAAGCCTAGTAATTTCTAAGGTAGGGACATGTTCAGCACAAATTTGTGGGCCGAATGGCCTGTATTGTGCTGTAGGCTTCCTATGTTTCTAAAAAAAAGAAAAGAAGTCGCAGACCCCAAAATTCCCCTCCCCCACAGAAAAACTACAGCGGCAATAACAGTCCACAACCCCCTCACTCGCAGGAAAAAAAACTGCGGCAGTAACAATCCCTGACCCGTTCACTTGCAGAAAAGAGCGACAGCAACACCAAGGCCCCCAAGCCTGAGCATAAAATAAAGTGAATAGAGCAGACGTGTAGAATGTCACTTCACAGTTCAATTTCAAATTAATGGCTACAGCAACTTCACCTGTAATTTAATGTTCAGCCCTATGCTTATTACATATTTCTATCTGACACAGGCATAAACACAGCAATTCTGGCCTGCAGGCAAACCATATGGCCAAGATTACAGGGGCAAAACCTCACGCATACTATTATTGTAGTAGATGAGGTTCCACTAAACCCTCACATCAAGCAGAAACCATATTCGGATTTTGATCTCTCTGGACAGATGGATGCCTTTGCCTGCTTCTTGCTGGGTGGCAATCAACATCCAGGAATAGACGTTTACCACAACCAACATTTTCCCATCTCACGTTTGGTGCATTCAGTTGGTTGTTGTCAAATGTTTGTTACTTTAAGACCATCTCTCCTTAAGGGTTGGATTTTGTGACGAATTGATAGGAACACTGCAAGTTTTTTGTAAGTTCCAGTGCATTAAGAGCCCTTGAATAAAATTACTACAGTACTGTGCAAAAGTCGTAAGATTATATACAGAGCTAGGGAGCTCAGACTTTTGCAGAATACTGTAGTAATTTTATGTATTGCACTGTACTGCTGCCACAAAAAAAATCACCACATATGTGAATGATGATACACCTGATTCTGGTATGGGTCTATATTATGGACTGAGAGTGGGAAGGGTCAGGGAGAGGGGAATCATGGTTGGGAAAAGGGAAACACCAGAGAGACATTCAGTAATGATCAATAAACCAATTGTTTGCAATCAAATTACCTTGCCTGGCATCACAGGGCTCAGTGTGTCTGCACCTGTACCACCTTCCCCCTTCACTCAGCACTCTTTCTCTGCCACCTGTCCCACACCCCTCCCACAATGCACCACCCTTGCCATTCCCAATATCCTTTGCTCCTACCGGATTGACTCAAACTGACAAATACAATATTGTGTAAAAGAATTGTGTGTGTGTGTGTGTGTGTGTGTGTGTGTGTGTGTGTGTGTGTTTTTGCCCCTCAGACTTTTCCACTTTGTTCAAGCTCCTTGCTTTCCTTATCAGTCTGTACATTCTGAAACGGGCTTCAGGAAGTTAAGAACCCATTGAACCACAATAATTATAAGGCTCTTCAGTCAAACTCCTCCCTGCCAACCAAGTCAACCATCTGGACGAGTCCTGTTTGCAGTTGACTCATACCACTTTAAACATTTCCTCCCCAGGTAACATTCCCAATGTCTTTCAGACATTGTATTTATATTAAGACGTACAAAAAAGCTGGATCAACTCAGCAGATCGGGCAGCATCCGTTGAAAGAAAAAAGAAAAAATTGTAATTATATTCACCTCTACCAATTTCCAATCCAATGTTTCAATCTGCATGTTAAATTTCTTGATTTAACATTGAATGTAAATGGGAAGGTAGACCATGATCTGGCAAATGGAATTCTCCAATCTTGGAAACGAACGAGTTAAAGCTGAACAAATGCACACAAATGAAAATAGATCCAAATAAGTTCAAGTTAGATACATGTTCATTTTGTAGGGATTTTAATGCTAATAGCACACCCAATCAACAAAACTATCTGTTCCATCTTTGCTATTTAAGAGAGTCAAAGAGCATTAAGTAACAACACTGACAACCTGTGAAGAGCTATATATTTTTACTGTGAAAAATGCATCTCTAACATCGGGTTTGTATAATATATTATGAGAGGTCTAGGGGATACAAGCAAGGAGGCAGTGCTGACGTTTTATAAGGCATTGGTCATACAGCACTTGGCGTATCACAAGCAGTTTTGCCCCCCTTATTTATTCAGAGCTAGAGCAGGGTAGAGGCTTTTATGCCCCAACGAACCGGCACTGTCCAATTTCACCCATGTGACCAATGAACCTACTAACCCAGATGACTTTGGAATATAGAAGGAAAGCCACACGGTCACAGGGAACACATACAAGCTCCTTACTAACAATGGGTGCGAATCGCACCTGGGTCGCTGGTGCTGTAAAGCATTACGCTAACCGCCACTCTACTGTCCAGCCCAGAATGTGCTGGCATTGGAGAGGGGGTCCAGTGCCAGCAAGGTTCATCCTGGGAATGAAAAGGTTAACATATGAGGAGCATTTGACGTGTCTGGGACAGTACTTGGCTGGAGTTTAGAAGAATGAGGGTGGGGGAGATTTTATTGAAACCTGTCAAATATTGAAAAACCTAGATAGAAAGGACATGCAAAGGAAGCTTCCTTTTGTGGGGAGTCTAGGGCACAGCCTCAGAATACCAAGAATCCCTTTAGAACAGAGGTGAGGGGAAATTTATTTCGCTGGAGGGTGGTGAATCTGTCGAATTCATTGCCACAGGTGGCTGGGGAGGTCAAGTCATTGGGTATATTTAAAGCGGAGGTTGATAGATTCTTAATTAGTAAGGGTGTCAAAGGTTACAGGGAGAAGGCAGGAGAATGGGGTTGAGAAGGGTATTGATTGAAGAGTGCAGCAGACTCAATGGGCTCAGTGGCCTAGTTCTTCTCCTATTATCTACAGCAACATAGAATAAATGTTCTACATTACAGCACAGGTCATGTGGTCCATGATATTGTTCTGACCACTTAACCTGCTCTAAGACCAATCTAACCCTTCCTTCCTACATATGCCCTCTACTTGTCTATCATCCTTATACCTATCTAAGAGTCTGTTAAATGACTGCAATGCCCCTGCATGTTTAATAACCAGACAGTCAGTCAGAGTTGATAGCTTGAAGTTGCTTTCCATGGTTAAGCAAACATCCTTTGTGGGAACCATCCTCAGCCCCGCTCCCACCAGCTGCAATGTGGGTGTTAAAGAACGTTGTTATTCTCCAGAGCAGCTACCTCCACACAGCAGTTAGAAGGTAAAATCAATGGCATTTGAAACGGCTGTTAGCATACATAGTGACGTGTCAAAGGAATATTGTTACGCAATACTCTCCCTGATACAAGAGGTCTCAGGTTACTGGCGTACAGTGAATATTTCTATAGATTCAGCCTTGTGGCTTCTTGGGGAAGCATGTGGTCTACTGGAATCTCTAGCTGGAGTGAGGTGACCAGGGATGCAGAAAACATACTCCTACCTAATCAGCGGTAAGTATCAAAACATGCTTGCTATAGTACCACCCACTCCTATTAAGCCTTTGAGTTTGTTGTGGTGAATTGATCTGAGAGTAATTCCAGTTTTACTACCCAAGGAACCTACAGCTTGAATTCTGTAAACCTACATTTATTAACCACTTTATTAGGTGCACCTGCTTGTTAATGCAAATATCTAGTCAGCAACTCAATGCATAAAAGCATGCAGGCATGGTCAAGAGGTTCGAGGTGATCTAAGTGACTTTGAGCCGTGGAATAATTGTTGGTGGTTTGATTACCTCAGAAACTGCTGATCTAGCAAGATGGCACCGGGGGGCCAAGGCCATGTTCTGCGGGTTACATACAATCTCCTGGGATTTTCATGCACGGCAGTGTCTAGAGTTTCAGAGAATGGTGCGAGGAATGAAAAGCATCCAGTGACCAGCGGTTGTGTGGGTGGAAAAGCCTTGTTGCCAAGAGAGGTCACAGGAGAATGGCCAGACTGGTTCAAACTGACGGGAGGGTTACAGTAGCTCAAATAACCACCCATGAGTTGCTTTGTTACTGAGAAGGACAAGGAGAGATGCGTGGAAAAAGCCATCACTCACAGATCTCCCTTCAAGTCACAGCTTAAACCATGTTGGAAATAACCCCAGAGTTTTGTTGCGACAATTTTTTTATTGTATTATTTATATACATCTCAAAATAAACTTTATTCATAATTTAAAAAGTTACAAGAATAAACCGTGCACGCTCTTTCATTCTTATATTCATAGTCAGTACTGTTCTATTGCACTCATTAAAGCCAGTAAGGCCTGTTGCCACTCACGTGACCCCCCCCCCCCACCCCCTCGGGTCGTACTTGCGACACGTTGGAAAAGATCCCATAATTCCTTATACCATCTTCCCCACTCTGACCTCAACGATCCAAGGGATGGCCCGCCACCTCCAAGGGCAAGAATAGGCAATAACTGCTTGCCTTACCAACAACCCTGACATCCCGTGAAATGAAGGTGTTACAGAGGTTGGCCGATGTTTTGCCTCCACGATGGCTTCCTGTGCTTTACAACTCAAATCTGCGCTACTACAACTAAACTTAATGAGACATTGAGAATCTTGGCTCTGGCTAGTTGATGTTATGAGCTGGGAAAGAAGAAAATATCCAGAGAATTTGATACTCGTGATTAGACCAGTGAAATGCCACTGTTACAGAACACAGCAGAATGTTTGTGCTTATGATGGTAATTAAATCTAATTTTACACAACAGCCCATTTTAAAAACTAACAACACAGCACGGAGAAGAGTTCCGTGCTTTTTACAGAGCTCTGCCCACTCATCCAGTGACGATATGAAAAATACATCGGCAGATTCTGACACACCCAATCTGACTGCCAGATAGACTTCGGGGGGTGGGGGGAAGGCTGCAAAGCATCTTCTCAGGATGAACATAAATCTTGCAAACCTTACACGTGAAGAAACTACACCAGCAATAATTGCCAGACGAGGAGCAGTCAGATCTGAATCATTTGCTTTGGGGTATTAATTATTGTTTCTGGTTTGAGTGTGAGAGCCAGTACACGTGTGGGTGGAGAAAAGGATTGTGCTTTTTTTAAACTCCAACGTACTATGACAGGGTGCTTGGCGCCTTTCGCCGCAGTGTCTCCTTTATAATTAGAGTTTGAGGATCAGCTCCTGTGTGCGTGGTGACAAGAACTGAATCAGAATCAGAATGAGCAGCAGTTCAGCATCGCCGACATATGTCATGAAATTTGTTTTGCGACAACAATACAGTGCAATATATAACAACAAACTAAAAATTAGACATTTGGATAAAGTGGATTCCAGTTAACTGGGACATATCAGGACCAGTACATTTTGGCCCAATTAAGCGACTGCCCTATTTAGCCAAAGTTCCATAAAAAGATATTTTTAAAAAGCCAAACTACCATTTAACTGAGAAACAAATTACGCACTTAAATGAAATACAGAACAAATTAGATCACCACCAATTCTACTGGTAGTTGTCCATCACGTCCGACTGTTGTGTTTGTGCACAACTACAATTAAATCAAAGCACGCAGGCGGGTGATGGGTTTAACTGGTGTATGAGAGAGAGGGAGGGAGAGAGAGGGAGAGGGAGAGGGAGAGAGAGAGAGAGGGGGGGGAGAGAGGGGGGAGGGAGAGAGGGAGAGGGAGAGGGAGAGAGAGAGAGAGGGGGGGAGAGAGGGGGGAGGGAGAGAGAGAGAGAGGGGGGGAGAGAGAGGGGGGGAGAGAGGGAGAGGGAGAGGGAGAGAGAGAGAGAGGGGGGGAGAGAGGGGGGAGGGAGAGAGAGAGAGAGGGAGGGAGAGAGAGGGAGAGGGAGAGGGAGAGAGAGAGAGAGGGGGGGGAGAGAGGGGGGAGGGAGAGAGGGAGAGGGAGAGGGAGAGAGAGAGAGGGGGGGGGAGAGAGGGGGGAGGGAGAGAGAGAGAGAGGGGGGGAGAGAGAGGGGGGGAGAGAGGGAGAGGGAGAGGGAGAGAGAGAGAGGGGGGGAGAGAGGGGGGAGGGAGAGAGAGAGAGAGGGAGGGAGAGAGAGGGAGAGGGAGAGGGAGAGAGAGAGAGGGGGGGGAGAGAGGGGGGAGGGAGAGAGAGAGAGAGGGGGGGGAGAGAGGGGGGAGGGAGAGGGAGAGAGAGAGAGGGGGGGGGAGAGAGGGGGGAGGGAGAGAGAGAGAGAGAGAGAGGGGGGGGAGAGAGGGGGGAGGGAGAGAGAGAGAGAGGGGGGGGAGAGAGGGGGGAGGGAGAGAGAGAGAGGGAGGGAGAGAGAGGGAGAGGGAGAGGGAGAGGGAGAGGGAGAGAGAGAGAGAGGGGGGGAGAGAGGGGGGAGGGAGAGAGAGAGAGAGGGGGGGAGAGAGGGGGGAGGGAGAGAGAGAGAGAAAGCAACGTACGTGTGCAGACAACAGATCAATCTGTATCTGGGGGCGGGGGGAGCCATTGCTTTAAAAGAAATAGATCCACACATTACACCAACAATGGCAGGGAACCCGCGTGTGAAAGTTTTTAAAGTCAAATAGCTGTTGCACTGGGTGGTGTCATTCCCTTGTACCCGAGAAGCTCAGTGGGACGAGTAGACATCGCAACTGGGGTTGTCCTTGGTTGCAGTGGATGGCCATGGCTTCTGTGCCTCCCCATGCTCTTCGCAGAACCGTCTTTCTGGCTGTTGGATGACACAGTAGATCTCATCCCCCCCCCCCCACCCCCAGCGTCTGCCAGAGCTGATTCTGCATGCTGGGACAAGCATGTCCCGATCTCATTGTACTACGAGGCCTGCCTGCTACCCTCATCTGGTTTAGTCCACTTGTCCAAATGTTGTACTGGGGGTGAACACTGTTGCATTGCAAGCGACTACTTGGAGCCACAGGCGACAGCTGAGTGGGGACCAAAGATAACATTCAAGATAATTGACGAAACCTTCAAATTCTTCCTAATTCCTAACTTGAAGCAGTGAAATTGTTTAATTTTTACTCCCGGCCATTCCTGGCATTTCCAAGCCTGAATGCTTGAAATGCAGTGAGCAAAACAGTTCCAAATTGCCTTACTGCTTATTTCTCACCAACTACCAGTGGCACAAGTCGCTGCTCATCGAACACAAACGCACGCAACTAACACTATATTAAAACTGTTTGCTCTAACCACAGTGCAGTAACTAACAGTCACATGGCCTGCAATCGACTGAAGCTGGTTAGAACATGCTCGGCAACAGTCTCCTGTCACAGTTAAATGGCATATTGTCCCAAATAAACAAAGGAATCCAGGCTATTTTCTTGATTTGTTTTTTGTTCTTTCAGAGTTCCAAAATAAGCGACTGCCGCGATTATGAATCAATAGTCCAATTAACTGGAATTCACTGTGTGTATGCTTATAATTAAATTAAATAAGTCATGAAAATAGGTTAGTTCTTGATGCTGGAGAGGCTCGTGTCCATGATGGCACCAGCTACGTCCGCCACCCTCGGCATCATTTTCTAATCCCGTGCAGAGGCTCCTCCAAACCAGACAGTGATGCAACCAGGTAGAACGGTATACCTGCAGAACTTTGCTACAGTCTTTGGTGACGTATCAAATCTCCTCAAACTCCTAATGAATCACAGCCACTGATGTGCCTTCTTTGTAACTGCATCAGTATGTTGGGCTCAATATAGATCTTCAGCGATTGAAATGAAATAAGGGGTAAGGACCCCAAAGATTTTAAACACTTTTGTAATACTTAATCATGAATAATAAAGAAACGGAGATACAAATTTTGAAGGCAACAATCAAGTGTGAGAAGTCAAAATTCCTGACAATCAAATCTTGTGGCTTAGATTTTACATTGAATGGTTTGTCATGAAATTGAACTGAAGAAGTGCAACCTCTCACAGTCCGCATTAAGAAATTGGAGCTGGAGCTGGAGCTAGATGGCAGATTGAGAAATAGATCAACAGGACAAACAGGAAGGTAGTTACACCCAAGGTGCAGGACACAGGTAACTGGGTGACCATCAGAAGGGGGAATGGGGATGGGCAGCCGGTGCAGAGTACCCTTGTGGCCATTCCCCTCCAATAACAGGTATATCACCTTGAATACTGTTGGGGGAGGTGGTGACCTAGCAGAGGAAAGTCAGGTCTCTGGCATTGAGTCTGGCTTTGTGGCTCAGAAGGGAAGGGCAGGATGGAATAGAGTTTGTCAAATGTGTTCATGGAAGATTTCCTTAATCAATACATAAATGTCTGAACTAGAGAGAGTGTGATACTAGATTTCCTATTAGGGAATGAGACAGAGCAGGTGACAGAGGTGTGTTGTAACAATACGGGATTCATTGGTGAGGGGAGTAAACAGGAGGTCTTATGGACAAGAACAAAATTCCCAGATGGTACGTTGCCTCCTGTGTGCCAGGGTGCGGGCCATCTTGGATCGAGTCCTCAGCACTGAGTGGAAGGATGAGCAGCCAAGGGTCATGGTCCTTACCAGTGCCAATGACATGTTTTGGAAGGGTGACAAGGTCCTGCAAAGTGAGTTCAGGGAGTTAGGTGCTAAGTTAAAGGACAGGACCTCCAAGGTTGTCATCTCAGGACTGCTATCCATGCCATATGCTGGCGAGGCCAGAAATAGGAAGCTCATACAGTTTAACATGTGGCTAAGGAGACGGTGATTGAGATTTTTGGCTCATTGGTCTGTTTTCCGGGAAAGGTGGGACCTGTACAGAAGGGAAGGTTTGTACTTGAACTGGAGGGAGACTAATTCCTTGCAGGAAGATTTGTTGACACTGCACGGGCGAGGCATTGCAGGGATATGGGAATCAGAGCGCCCGTGCAGATGGCAGATTTGTTCTCAAGAAAGCTGCTGTTAAGCCAACATCGTGTACATACAAAGTCAGGAATTGAAAAGTTGAGCAATAGCGGGGCTAATATTCTGAGGTGTGAATATTTTAATGCAAGGAGTATTGTAGGAATGGCGAATGAGTTCAGGGCTTGGATCAGCATGTGGAATTATGACATTGCAGCCATTAATGAGACTTGGTTGCTGGAGGGATAGAACTGGCAGCTTAATGTTCAGGGTCCAATTGCTTTAGACATGACAGAACGGGATGGATTAAAGGAGGAGGGGTGAAATTACTAGTCTGAGAAAATGTCACAGCAGTACTCAGACAGGACAGGCTGAACAGCTTGTCTACTGAGGCTTGAAAGGTGGAACTGAGAATTAAGAGAGGGATGACCGCATTCATGGGATTATATTATAGACCACCCATCTATCCATGTTTGTACATTTATAGAGAGATCACAGAATTTTGCAATAAACATAAGATTGTGATAGTAGGTGATTATAACTTTCCACATATTAACTGGGAGTCCCATACAGTAAAAGGGCAGGATGGAATAGAGTTGGTCAAAGGTGTTCATGAAAGATTTCCTTAATCAATACATAGATGTCTGAACTAGAGAGAGTGTGATACTAGATTTCCTATTAGGGAATGAGACAGAGCAGGTGACAGAGGTTTGTGCACAGAAACACTTCTCACCTAGTGATCATAATGCCATTAATTTCAAGATAATTATGAAGAAGGATAGGCCTAATCTTTGGGTTGAGATTATAAATTGCAGAAAACCAATTTAGATGGCATCAGAAAGGAGCTGGCAAGTGTAGATTGGGACATGCTGTTTTCTGGCAAAGATGTATTTATAAGTGGGAAATATTAAAAAGTGCAATTTTGAGAGTACAGAGTTTGTATGTTCCTGTAAGAATAAAAGGCAAGGGTAACAGATTTAGGAAACCTTGGTTTTCAAGAGATATTGAGGCCCTGGTTAAGAAAAAGAAGGAGGTTCATAGCAGGTTATAGGTAGGAAGGAGCAAATGAGGTACTTGAGGGGTATAAAAATGCAAGAGAACACAAAAGAAGGAAATCGGGAGGGCTAAAAGGCACAAGGTTACTCAACCAAACAAGGTGAAGTTGAATCCTAAGGGCTTCAACAGATATACAGTACTAAGAGCAAAAAGGATAGCAAGGGACAAAATCAGTCCTCTGGAACATCAAACTGGTCATCTATTCAAGGAGCCAAAAGCAATGGACACTGAGTCTATAGAAATGAGTCAAGCAACAGTGAGGTCATGGAGGAGGTGTATGCTGTCTTGAAGAAAACTCTGGTGGATAAATCCCCTGGGCCCGACAAGGTGTCCTCTCGGCCCCTATGGGAGTCTAGAGCAGAAGCTGCAGGGCCAAACCTGTGAAATATTTAAAACGTCCTTAGTCATGGGTCAGGTGTCGATGGATTGGAGGATAGTTAATGTTGTTCCGTTGTTTAAGAAAGGCTCGAAGAATAAGCCAGGAAATTATAGGCCAGTGTGCCTGACATCTGTAGTGGGTAAATTATTGTTATTTATTCTAAGGCTCTGGATAGGTACAGAACTGTGCAAAAGTCTTCGGCACACATATATAGCTAAGGTGCCCGAAACATTTCCACTCTACTGTATTTGTCAACATGAAGCAGAGACCAAGTTTATGGAGCTGGTGGGCTCAAAGAATGTTTAGAAAGTTGGGAGTGGAGTGCAGTGGGAGGGGTGTGGGACAGGAGGCAGAGAAGGAAAAAAAAGTGTGAGGACTGGTGTGGGTGCAGACACATCCAGTCCTGAGACACCGGGCAAGGTCGTTTGCCAATAAACAATTGGTTTATTGATCATTACAAAATATCTCTCTGATGCATCCTTCTCCCTCCCCTCTCCCTTCCCCTTTTCCCAAACATGACTTCCTCTCCCTACCCCCTTCCCACTCTCAGTACACAAAAAATTCAACTTAGTCACTCACATATATCAAGATTCTTTTTGTGGCAGCAGTACAGTGCAATACATGAAATTACTTAAGTACTGTGCAACCTGGATTTATATATTTTGCACAATACTGCATTGCATGGTTTTGGATAGACACAGAGCGATTAGAGATAGAGTGACTTGGGTCTCCTGGGACACCGATCCAATTTGACATGCAAGTACTGTACAGCAAGTCATTCATTAGGCAAACAGTACATTAGCTTTTCCTGCGTAAAGTTTTGAGTGCAAGAGAGGAGATAATCTTGCTCCAATTCCAAAAAAGCAACTGAATTACTGTACCCAGGTCTAGTCTCTACCCAAGAATAAATCTGTAATGAAGGAAGACAGTGAATGTTCCCAGGAACCAATCTGGTGATATATGGAGATGGTGGGGAAGGAAAAGGGATGTAAGGGAAGAAGGAATCAGTCTGGGCACACTTTCTACATTTCAGAAGAATGAGAGGTTATCTCAGTGACACACAATAAAGTCTAACAAGGGTTGATAGATTTATGCCGAGGCGATGTTTTCCCAAGCTGAGCTGTATACGGTGATAATAAGCTTATGGAAAAAGAGGGCTGTGACTGAATATACTGGAATACGGTATTAGTGTTGGAAATTGTCGCCAAGCTAAGTGATCAGCCATCTTAGTGAATGGCTGAGCTAGGAAGAGGGCAAAATAACCTTCTCTTTCTTCCATTTCTCATCCGTGTGAGCTCCAGTTTGTGCAATACAAAGTATAACATCTTACCTTATTAACTGGCTCGTGCATCAGAGCAAGCAGCAGGGGAATGTTATTTGCAGAGACTAATCTGAAACCAGTTTTCTGCATGATTACAGTCTGGGCCACCCAATTTCTACCGGGGACCAAAATCTTGCTTAATAATGTTTACGTCCATAATATTACAGTGTTCAAAACATCCCAGCCCCATTAAGCAGGTGCATTTGCCACTGAAATTCCCCTTCATGTTTAGGTTGGTGACACATCTGGGTGGGAAGGAGGTGGAAGCCGATGAGAATGCAAAAAGAACAGAACTACCGACATTAAACTGCACTTGCCGGTTTTGTTGCCCACTCACTCAAGTTTTCTCCCTCCTGTTGCAGAATCACTGTATCCTTATCACAACTTGCCCCATTTTTGCATCACTGGCAGATCTGGAAACTTCACATGTAGCTCCTTCTTCCAGGTCATTAAAGTAAATGGTAAGCAATTGCAGGAACTGATCCCTGCGGTACTGTACTCCAATAATAACCTTTCCATTTATTCCAATTCTGTCTTATACAATATGGCCATTGGCTAATTAAACTTAACACACCTCCTTTGACATCACAGGCTTTAAATTTTGTACCAGTCTCTATTATGGTACCATGGAAATCTAAATACATTACATCTACAGGTTCCTCCATATCAACTCTCCCAGTTACTTCCTCAAAGAAATTGTGCAAATTTGCCAATCATGATTTAACTTTCATAAAAATAAGCTAACTAGGTTTAATCATATTCATCTTTCCTAAATGATTTTCCTTTTGATTACAGAGTCTGATATCTCTCCAATAGTAACCGTTAACCCGACTGGCCTGTATTTGCCTGTCTTCTGCCTTTCTCCTTTTGTGAAGAAAGGAGCCATAATATTGGATCTCTTCCTTGTGATCCTGTGAACAGCCTTTCCAAATGACAACATAATAAATTTGGTTAAGAGCTGTTGAATTTCCTGCTTGGAATCCCACCACCTGAAACTTTTATTGATCCATTAGGTTGTGGGCCTTGTAACTTCGCTTTTGCTTTATTGACTAGGCTGGAACTCTTTCTCGAGAGGCTTTCCCCACACAAGCTGAACTTTTAAGTCGTTCACTGGTTTTTCAGTCTTTTCTACTGGCGGCAGAAAATACTGTGTCCCCTTATCCTTCCCTCCCAACAGTACCAGTAAGCACCCAAATGACAATACAGAACTCACACTAAGTAGAATCATAGAAAGAAATTATTTTTAAAAACACTTAATTCCATCATCTTAAACTGTTGTATTTTCATTTGCTCCTTTAGTGATACCTCATCAGGAAAAAAAAATCATCTCCAGTTATTAGTTTTTAATGACAGAAAAAAAAATTACCTTTCTCAACACTTTCAATAAACAGAAAGTTAAAAAGGGATTTTGTCAGTTTAATGTATCAGGTCTAATTCTATTCCCCCAGTATTGTAATTGATCCTTTAAGAACTTTTTTATCTGCTTACTGTCAGTGTAGTGTGGGGTAGGGGAATTTTGATCCTGTATTAGTTCTTTCCAGATTAGAGCACTGTCCTATTAAAACAGGAGTGTCAAACTCATTTTAGGTCACGGGCCAGATTGAGCAAAATGCAGCTTCATGTGGGCCGGATCAGTCGGGTGCGTGCGAACGCAGCTTTCTTTGCCTCCGTTTTTTCAGCCTGTTCTCATGTGTCTCAGTCTCTGCTATAACTACAAAGTGTTTCACTTCACAAATTCCGTTTCTTATGATGAAGACTGCTGAGCAAGCATTATTTTTATGATTGGTATTAACTTACAATCATAGGCTTCATATCGCCGGGCCATTAATAATTAAAATAATAGATCTATCTAAAATGACCTCGCGGGCCGGATATAATTGTATGTCGGGCCGGATATGGCCCGCGGGCCTTGTGTTTGACACCTATGTATTAAAATGACACCTTCCTCCCCAATGCAGTCCATATGGACAGAATACAACTTGTGATGTTCATGATAATAGTTAGTATGGTCACAAGACTTTCAAATAGGAACACAAAGCACAGTCGCCCAAGACTACATAGAGTCTTTAAGAAGTTGTTTCTGAACAAACACCATGTGATGTTTTCAGAATTCTCTTGTTGGTTGTATAATCAATTTTACCGAAAATACCAAAAAGGAAGCAGCAGACAACAGCAGCAAAGAGCCTGAATTTCTGAAGCGTGAAAAGGTATTTGGAACAGTGAGCACAACAGAGTGTTAGCAACACACTAAAACATCCGCTATCCTTTCTTCATTTTATTGCCCTGCCTGAAGTTCAAAGTACATTCCTCCCTTCTCATCACTTATCTAAAGTTGATGAGTGGAGCTCTGAGCTTATACTAAAATTCAGTGCAACCATGCTACCTCCCACTTGTGAGTATCTCCCCCCAGATGATCTTCATGTTTTCGGTACATGGCATTGAGTTGTTATACACAAGGATCAACTCAATTCACCATAGAGGTATGTCCTCTAAAGTGGCCACTGAGAATATGTTCAGGGTCATCTACTGCTGTAGCCCATCCACTTCACCGTTCAATGTGTTGTGCATTTCGAGAAGCTCTTCTGCACACCACTGCTGAAACATGCTTTTATTCTAGTTACTGTTGCGCTCCGGTCAGCTTGAACCAATCATGGCCATTCTCCTCTGATCTCTCACTTTAACAAGACACTGTTACCCATAGAGCTGCTGGCCACTGGATGTCCTTTTTTTTTTGCACCATTCTCTGTAAACTCTAGAGACTGTTTGCAATGTAAATCTCAGGAAATCTGAGATACACAAACCACCCTGTCTGGCTCCAACAATCACTCCACGGTCAAAGTCACTTAAATCCCATTTTTTACCCATTCCGATGTTTGGCCTGAATAACAACTAAACCTGTTGACCATGCTTGCATGCCTTTATGTATTGAGTACCTGCCACATGATTGGCTGATTAGATATTTGCATTAATGAGGTGTACAGGTGTACCTAATAATGTCCGTTTATTAAACTTTAATGAATATTTTTGGATTTTGGAATATTTGCATCAATGTAATGAGATTGCTTGGGAATGGGTCCCAAATCAAAACACAAAATCAATTTACATTAGGCACCCATCTTATACACATACACTGAAGGTAGTTTTATGTAATATTTTTAATAATTTTGTACATGAAACCATAATATGTACACTGAACCATCAGAAAGGTTGGCCGCCCAGGTGAACATTTAGTGGCTGTTTGGCATTGCCACCTTTCCCGATTTTGAATTTATGTGTTACCAGTGAGCAATCTTTGGTCTTGAACTTGTCAATCCACATATGCACTTAACAATAAAAGAGTATTATGTACTATGAATATAATGAAAGAATAATGTGTACAGGGAAACAAAATCAGCACAGCAGCATCGGGAGAATACTTGAATCAGCTGTCGAACAACAAGAAGCAACAGCAGGCTTTCAGTCTCCACCTATGATGCCAGTTTTGATTAAAATATTACAGAACACTGTATTCGTATTTTACTTTTCTTCAGTTTATGCAAGGTATAAAAACAAAAGATTAAATTTGATTACAGCTGAATGTAATGAAAACTGAAAAAGTCAACATTTGATTTTTAAACACTGGTCATGTCACATCCAAACATGGGATTTCAGGAGAAGAAAATCAGATTTCATGCAAAAATGATAGGTTTTGTAATTACAAAAAAAAAAGATCTTCATTTACAAAAGAAGAGAAGTCCAGCACTGAACACTGTAACTACATCAGGTCTGAGAAAGCTTAGGGGGAAGGTACATCACTGTTAATATCAGAAGCAGCTGAGAGACCTGGAAGTGGACCCTCTTGGGATGAGGAAGCACTGCGCAGGATGACATTTTTAAAGGTTTCTTCCAGTGTCATCTGCCTCATTAACAAGGCCCTTTGTCGTAGCAATTTTCTTTGATTTTATAAACTGACATGATTTCTTGTTCTGTTATGAATGCACACTGCTCTAGCCCTTCAATTTCTCTGCTGCCTCATGATCAGCAGATGCTTTATCATCACACAAATCTTTAAAAATTTAATGCCCGCACCTTATCTTAAGTTCCTGGAACCAGCCTGCTGAGTATTCACAATTACTTTCAATTTTCAGTTCATCTCGATAGATCTTTGCTTGTTTCACGATCAACATACCGTCAAGTGGCATATGTTCACTCCGATGCTAACGAATCCACTCTTTCAATACATGCTGATTTCTTCATTTTTCACTTTATGCAGTGTTTTTCTATTTTTCATTCACTTCTGTTCATTACTTTCAGCATAGAACTTTATCTGTTAGTCCCTCTGTTCGTTCAAGTCGGAGATGGTGGTCGTTCCAGCACCATATTCCATTGTCAGAAGCTTCACACTTACACTGCTGTCAAATTTTTCCAGCATCTTGACTTTCTGCGTAATAGATAAACATAAATGCTCCCTCTTTTTCCTTCCACTATTACCTCTAGGGGTAATTGCCAGCCTTTTGATAGATTCAACAATACCTTCACAACACAGAGCAGAGAATAGGTGCAGAACACATGGTAATCACTGTGAGTAATGCAGAAAGGTCTGGCCATGATAACTGCTGAACAACAGAGCCTCAACCAGGGAAAGTGAGGTAATTTCTTGATCTGTCTGTGGTGTGCACAGACCTGCGCATTGCCTGGGAACCTTCCCAGCGTCTTGTGGAGTTTTCCATTTGTAGCGTCATTTTAGTGATCAAAAAATTTTCAGATGTTGGAGGTTACCAGACTTTGGATTTTCAGATAAGGGGTGCTCAATCTGTATTGAAAATCTTAGTAAAATTCAATTCAATTTTCTAAGTAACTGAAGTGATATTGAAGTAGACTGCTTGCATGCAGCAATTTATAATAATTATGCTATACTAGCACAAATCAAAGTCCATATCCCCTTGACATTCTTCAACATTACCAGCTCTATGTCCCATCAATACTTTAAAGAACAAAGAACAGAATAATATGGGCCATTGACCCCACAATGTTGTGTCAAACTATCTAAACCTACAAGACAATCAATCTAACCCTTCCCTCTTACACAGCCAATAATCCTCCTTTCTTTTATCAATGTACCTATCTCAAGAATCTCTTAGATTTCACTACTGTTTTTTTCAGTCTCTACTACACCCCGGCAACACTGCTCAACCCTGACCAGACACTTCACAGGTTGAATGAGAGATTGGTTATTTTTTGTTGACTGACTCACCTTTAGATTCCCTGACATCTTCTACCACCTGCAAAGCATACGTCAATGAATTATCAATGAACAAACACTGCAAAGCCCTCAAGTTTGAAACCAAAGAAACCTACTCTAACCTTAAATAGGGCAGCGTGTTAGCGTAGTGGTTAGAACAATCCTTTTCGGTACCCGCAACCGGGGTTCAATTCCCATCGCCTCCTGTAAAGAGTTTGTACTTTCTCCCTGTGACCGAGTGGGTTTCCTCTGAGTCCTCCAGTTCCCTCCCACATAACAGTTGGTAGTTTAATAGGTCATTGCGAATGGTCTTCTGATTATGCTAGGATTAAATCGGGGGAATTGCTGTGTGGCATGACTCGGAGGGTCTCTTTAGACAGAGAGTGCCTGTGGAATTTTTTGCCAAAGGCAGCTATAGAGGTCAAGTCTTCATGTATATATTTAAAACAGGTTAATAGATTCTTGACTGGTCAGGGCATGAAAGGATACAGGAAGATGGCAGGAGATTGGGGCCATGATGAAATGGCAGAGCAGACTTGATGGGCCAAATGACCTAATTCTGCTCCTATATCTTATGGTCTTATGAAAGGTCCTACTCTGTTCCGTTTCGCAATAAATGAATACATAAAAATAAATAATTCTTCCTTCACCTCTGGTCACCAAGGTTACAGTCTGAACCAGCTACAAGATGCATTGCAGATCTCCACAACCGTACTTTCTAAATAACCTGAGCCCAGGCACAGCAGGAATGCTGGTTTCAAGATTCCCTCGAGGTCATGCATTCCCATGATGTAGAAATATAATCACTGTTCTTTCACCATTGCTTTCTTCGTCATTCCGGAGCTCCCTACCTAATCGCTCTGTGGGAGAACCTTCAGAAGGAACTGGTATCATTGTGGAGTTAATACATCACAGAGATTTGGGCTAAGTGGGTGGCGAAGATCTGCGCATCTGTGGAAGCAGAACTGAAAGTAGGAGGCACAAACTGGGTAACAGCGAGCAACAGAGCGAAAGACCGGCAGAAATGGAAGACCCTTGTGGAGGCCCCGTGTGCCATCTAGACACTAAGGGTTCAGACGACGAGACGGGTGTAAATTCAGAGAAGCACTACTGTGAACATAATCCAAAACAAATGATTCACAATGTATTAGCTCGTGCAAACTAGATTTAGGACCTTCTTGTCATGGTGATATTAAAACCATCTCAGAATTCATTGTTTCAGCTGGTGCCTCCAGTTATGGAGTTTCTGATCTCTGCGTATTGAGATTTCCACTGAACTCATGCTTATGAAAGACTTAATTTTAGTATAACTCGCGAAAACAACTTTGATTTCAGATGCTGGTGATTGTTCTTCTGGACTGTTGCAATCATGCCCACACCAAGCTGGGCTTGTAATCTAAAGGAACAGCGAATTTAGTAAAGTTAGGTTCAAATGCAGTTCAAGAGCATCTCAGAGTCACTGAACACAGGCAGTGAACTGCTACTTCATTATTCTCATTTGCAAAGTTCACTGACGTTTGCCACTTTTAAATTTTACATGCAATGTAGTACACATCAAATTTTCCACTGAAGTTTAAAAAAAAAGGTCAGAAAAGGGAAATGTATCCCTTTAATGTTTAACTTCACTTCACCAATGCCCCTTGTCCAAATTTCAAGGATTAATGAATAAGAGCTTTCTTCTTTTAAAGAAGTCCATTTTCAATCTGGAAAACAGAGGTCGATTTCTAAGGAAGAAAGCATTTGCTGGGTTGCTCGATCTGAATGCAGACTCTCACAAAAGTGGTCAGGAGAGGTTTGACCTCTCTTCAGTGTGCGACAGCAGCACTTTCAACGCAATCCCCAAATGCTGTCCCATGAGAAGATACGTCCCAACTCAAAGGCCTTTTTAAGTGCCTACACTCAACTTGATAATTACCTTCTGAAATGGTCAATGGTTGAGAATTGGATAACAATATAAGAAATAAATAGAGAAAGAGGTATTGACCCCTTGGGCTTGTTCTGCCATTCAACAAGATCATTTCACAATTTTCCTTTCTGGGAGGACATTCATGTAGAATCAGAATCAAGTTTATTACCACTGACATTTCTCATGAACTTTATTGTTTCCCAGCAGTGGTAGAGAGTAATAAATTTTTAAAAAAATACCACAAACTATAATCAGAAATATATTCAGAATAAAATAAACATATAGTGCAAAAAGAAAGCAAAATAATGACACACACAAAATGCTGGTGGAACACAGCAGGCCAGGCAGCATCTATAGGGAGAAGCGCTGTTGACGTTTCGGGCCGAGACCCTTCACCAGTCCTGACGAAGGGTTTCAGCCCGAAATGTCGACAGCGCTTCTCCCTATAGATGCTGCCTGGCCTGCTGTGTTCCACCAGCATTTTGTGTGTGTTGTTGTTTGAATTTCCAGCATCTGCAGATTTCCTCGTGTTTGCTCTAGCAAAATAATGAGGTGATTTAATGGGTTCATAGACCATTCAGAAATCCGATGGCAGAGGGGAATAAACTGTTCCAATGTTTTAGAAGCTGTTCCTAAAACAGTGCACTCTAAAATTCCTGTACCTCCTCCTTAATGGCAACAAAAAGAATAGCAACATCCTGGATGGTGAGGGTTCTTAATGGTGGAACTTCTTGAGGCATCAGCTTTTAAATATGTGGGGTGTCTGGTGCCCGTGATGGAGCTGGTTGAGTCTACGACTCTCTACAGCTTTTACCAATATTGTGTATTGGAGCTTCTGTAGCACGTGGTGGTGCAGCCAGTTGGAACGCTCTCCGTGGTATAACTGTAGAAATTTGCTAAAATCTTTGGTGGCATACCAAAATCACATAACAAATGCTTCTTTTAAAACAGAAGCTTCTGCTTTACATTATAGACAGCTTTTAAAGATTCTTCATTTACCAAATTCAAAATCTCCATCTGATGTTTAAGGATTTAAACTCCTGCTTTGAGTTTACAAGTCCAACAACTTGATCAGTAAGTGACCATTTCTTAAAACACAGTCACAACCCAAGAACCAGATGATTTCTAAAACATCAAGAGCTACACTATAAACTTACACAAGTCTCCTGCAACAATGAGTTGCCACGGTGACACAGTAACCACAATATTGCAGGCATGACCGCAACCTTACCCATCTTAGAACACTCAAAGTTATCTCATACTTACTCATGTGGGTGACTCTGCTATTGGGCTATCCCATATAAATGAGTAAATGCAGTCTCACATCACAGATGGTAAGTATAATGCAGGGATCCCAACCTGCTTTTTATGCCATGGAGCCTTTCCATTAACTGAGGCATCCTTGGACCCCAGGTTGGAAAACACTGATATAATGGATATTCACCTACTAGGCCCAAAAAGCTTATTGCTAACCTTAGCTTTTTAGCAGAGCAACAGAAACTACCCAATGTTCAAGCCGTTTGTTGTTCATCAACTTAATCTTCTTACTAGAACCAGTCCTGAAGAAGGGTCTTGGCCCAAAATATCAACAGCTTATCAGCTTATTCTTTTCTACAGATGGTGTGTGTGTGTGTGTGTAAATACAGATCACACAGAAACAACATAGTTGAACAATGAACTAATCAAGGGAAACATATTGGCTGAATTAAACACTCCAGCCACCAGACCTGATAAATGCAATCCCCAAATGTTGTCCTATGAGAAGATAAATGTTAAAAGACAGTTATAAGAATGACTCTGAATTCATTCCTCAGCCTCAGTTTCCATGATGGACCATTCAATTGTCTGCAACATATTGGCACTGGTTTGAAAATTTGTAGGAACTGTACTTGTGTTGGGAAATCCCTTTGTAAGTTATAAACCTCTGTCAAGAATTACTGCCCAGAATTAAACCTGCTTCAAGTAAAAACAAATTCTGCTTAATATGCTTTGTTAGCTGGGAGTACCTCCTCCTTGGTTGGGAGGGGAGGGATCCACCATTCAAAATAAGAATCATTGACAACTAGACCCTTTAAGAAAAATAGTAAAATAGAGAAGTAAATTATTCCTTGAAGTACAGATTAGCTCAGTATAATCTTCCTAAAGTGAGGGTACTTGTAAATACTTAACAAGATGGGGTTTATAGTTTTGAATTAAGTTTAGCTCTCTTAGAGGGGTGCACTCAACATGCAAACTAATATAATATTTTAATCCCAAAATTGCAACATACAGAAAGATAAATTACCTACAAAATAGGTAGCTATATAACAGAGCTTGCAAATCCACAATTCTGGATGTAGCCAACTCTCATAATAATTAAACAGATATTTTTTGAAATAACAAATATGAAATTATCTGGAATTCTAGAGAAAGAACTTGTTAGCAAACAATAACCACAAAACTACTGAGTGTTGTAAAGCACGGAACCTGACAACCCAACCGACGAGCAGCAATGATGACTGAGTCACGCAAATGTGCCCTTGGATGACTCAGGCTGGTAAGGAGGGAGGGGCCGGCTGAGAAAACCTCTTTGACTTTCTTGGTCACAAAGCTGCCGAGGAATGTTGCAGTGCTACAAATCTCCGGTCTGACCACACTTGGAATGTCGCGTTCCGTTCTGGTCACCACCCCCCCCCCCCCACCCCCGGTTATAGGAAGGCCGTGGAAGCTTTAGAGAGGATGCAGAGGAGATTTACCAGAATGCACGTCTCGCGAGCAAAGGTTCAGCCAGCCAGGGCTTTTCTCTTTGGAGCGATGGCGGATGAGAGGTGACTTGATAGAGGTGTGTGAGATGATAAGAGATATGGAAAGAGTGGGCAGATAGAGACTTTTTCCCAGAGCAGAAATGGCTAATAGAATTTTAAAGTGATTACAGAAAGGAAGAGTTTTATTTTTAATGCAGAGAGTGGTAGCTGCTTGGAACAAGCTATCAGAGATGGTGATAGAGGCAGATACATTAGAGACATTTAAGAGACTCTTAGATAGGGACATGGATGAAAGACAAATGGAGGGTTAGGTTGAAGGGAAGGGTTAGATTAACCCTGGAGAAGGTTTAAAGGTCAGTTCAATGCCGTGACCAAAGGGCCTGTTTGGTGATATGTGTTCGGTGAGACAATAAATCATTGGCTTCTGCCAGACGGCAAAGGAGATGCGTAAAGCAAGCACCAACCTTCAAAAGAGTTTAGAAACTATCTCTATCAAGCAAGTTATAAATCATGTCTTTTCCCTGCCGTCTGGTCTGTCCCTAAAGGCGTCCACGGCTCAGTCAACAGTTCCAAGAAGTGGGCCTACAGACATTGATTATTATTCTCATTCAGATTGGTGGAATTGTATACCAAGGGAGACATCGGAAACCACAAGCTGTTCCCTTTCTCAGCCAAGGTGGCAGTAATTAATCCCTTGGGTGAAAAAGAAAAGTGGAGTCCGGATTTCATTATATTATGAGAGTGAATTATTTTAAACAGTATTAATTCCCCTAAATACTGCTCTTGATTATAATTTGTGGATTAACCCAAAGCTTTCATAAATCTTGTTAGACCACCTTCACATTTCATTTCACCTATCTGCTGTTACATATAATTATGAATTCATGTTTCTACCTTCACTCAGATATACAGAAAAAAGCATGGCTGACCACAATTTAATACCTTCATTATAACCCTTAAGTTTACATCATTAGTTTCAAAGGAATGGTCAGCAGGGTCACAGTACTATACACTGGCACAAATACACTCATTGGTTGCTTTATTGGGTATACCTGCTTGTTAGTACAATTATCTAATCAGCCAATCATGTGGCAGCAACTCAATGCATAAAAGGACGCAGACATGGTCAGGAGGTTCAGTTGTTGCTCAGACCAAACATCAGAAAGGGGAAAAAATGTGATTTCAGTGACTGTGACCGTAAAATGATCCTTGGCGCCAGACAGGGTGGTTTGAGTATCTCAGAAATGACTGATCTCCTGGGATCTTCACACACAACAATCTCTAGAGATTACAAAAAAATGGTCATCCAGTGAGCGGTAGTTCTGCGGGTGAAAAAGCCAAGTGGTCAGAGGAGAATGAACCAGACTGGTTCAAGCTGACAGGAAGGCAACAGTAACTCAAGTTACCACACATTAGAACAGCGAAGTGCAGCAGAGCATCTCTGAAGACTCTCAACCCTTAATTTGATGGCTATAGCAGCCGAAGACCATGAACGTGCACTCATTGGCCACATTATTAGATACAGGAGATATCTAATAAGGTGGCCACCGAGTATGTATGTATTTGGCAGAACTGACCATGAATGAATTTCTATAGCTGACATCCTTCTGAATGAAGTCCTGCCAAAACTGGATTTTTATGAATAGTTTTCCTACAAGCTACTAAATCTGTTTAATCTGTTTACGCTAACTCAAGGACATTAATGGCATCGGTTCAGGTGCAAAAGAAAGAATTAATTGTACTTCGACCTATCTTCACGTCAAAGCAAATTTATTATCAACGTACATATGTGCAACCAAATGCTACGTTGAGATTCATTTTCTCACATGCACTTACAGGAAATAAATAAATTCAATAAAATTTATGAAAAAGCTATATGTAAACAAAGGCTGACAACCAACCAATGTGCAAAAGAAGACAAATTGTGCAAACAAAATTTAAAAAAAAAATACGGACAACATGATTTTCAGACTCCTTGAAAATGAGTCTGTAGGTTGTGGTGAGTTCAGAGTTTTGGTGAGTTAAGTTATCCATGTTGTTTCAGGAGCCCTGATGGTTTGAGGGGAATAACTGTTCCTGAACCTGGTGATGTGGGACCTGAGGCTCCTGTACTTCCTGCCCAATGGTAGTATAGGCAGCATTGCCGGGATGATGGGGGTCCTTGATTACGGATGCTGCTTTTTGTGGCAGTGCTTCTTGTAGATGTGCTCAATGGTTGGGAGGGCTTTAACTATGATGGACTTCTCCGTTCCTGGGCATTCCTATTTCCACACGAGGCTATGATGCAACTAATCAGCATGCTCTTCACTGTATGTCATGCAGCACTGATCAATTACTGAATGTCCATTAAAATACTACTCTCTTTCAAATTCGGTAACAAAGCTATCATTCTTTTGGAAGGGTAGCTCCAACTTATCCTAAATTTTAAATTTAGGAACTCACCTTGCGCTCAAATGAAATGATATCATCATAAGAGTATGTTTATCTTCATCCATATGAACCAGGCTGAAAGATTCGCCTGCACAACACATACAGTACACTGCACTACTTAAAATTCAGCCCACTTCTGCTCCCATGTTATGCACACCTCTACACAAATATTTATCTCCTACTTTGCCACACCACTTTAAAGATTAAAGAGTAGCTCGGTGGAGTTTCAAGATGGCGATGTAGACATCTGCCTTTTAGGCGCTCTTCATCTTTTCAACTATAATCACCCTTTAATCAAACCTTTTCGTACTTAATCATATGGGTTGTTACTTACGATTTACTTTTTTTTCAAAAACAATATTTGATCTAATCTTTCTAAACTTAAAATGGCTACAGCTAAGAAATCATCTAAAGACCCTTTATCTCTCGATGCAATTTCTAATCTTCTGGATACTAAACTTGCAAGTTTGGAAAGTAGATTGGAAAGTAAAGCGGCAAATTTGGAAAGTAAACTGGCAAGTTTGGAAAATAAACTTACCACGAAAATGTCTGAACTTGAAGGAGTTGTTAGATCGCTTGATACCAAGCTTCAATCGCAGGCATCGGATATTTGACGGCATGAAGACAAGATCGTGACTCTTGAGAAGTTAATTTGTGAAAAGATACGTACAATTGAAATGTTGGAGAAGAAGGTACTGTCGACTGCTACAACAGTTGATCAGTATAAGTTTAAAATTACCGATCTTGAAAACCGATCTCGCAGACAGAATTTGCGAATCATCGGGCTTCCCGAGAAAGTTGAGTCCGGTGACTTAACTGAATTTTTCTCTAACTTATTATGGGAAGTTTTCAGTGATGAAGCTTTGCAGGCTAAACCTATTATCGATCGTGCCCACAGAGTTGCGAGATTTTCGGCTACGGGTGACGCCTCCATTATCCTCGGGAGAAAGAGCTTTTAATCCGATTAGCTCGTCAGAAAGGTATGATTTCTTACAGAAACTTTAAGTTTCGTATTGTTGAAGATTATTCATTTGATGTGATGAAGGCGAGAATCGCTTTTAAACCAGTGATGGCAGAAATTCATTCGATTGGATTTAAACAAGCTTTAAGATATCCATCGAACCTCAGAGTTACGTTGAGTGACGACAGTCAGCACTTCTTTAATACTCCGGAAGAAGCGAAGAAATTCGTCGAAGAATATCGATCTTCTAGTATAAGTTGAACTATGTGTTATGTTGAAGAATTTTTGGAGAGAAGATGCCATTTCCTTTTGGGTTTTAACCTATGAAGCTGTGTTGTAGCTTCTTACTTTGGTCTATAGATCTGTTTTTTTTTATTATTATCATGGTTTATAGATGCTTTTTTAATTTTTCTATTATGTCTTTTTTCTTATCTTTTCTCTGTATTGGATATACACGTTTATATTTTGTGATAATGACTTATTTTTTTTAAGATGTCGTTACTTCTTCCCATAAGACCTTGCTTTCCGTAAGCATTTATTTGTTTGCTTGTACTCGGAAATGGGACGAATGTTTTGGATTTTTTGGACTTTTTTTATATTGTAGTGACTATTGAATCCTTTTTTAATCCTATTTTGATGACATTTTTATTAAATTTTTTTAATAGATTGAACTTACATTTATATTTTGTAATATGGTTTTTTCAAAATGTCGTTTCTTCTTCCCATAAGTCTTTGCTTTTGAAACGTCATTTTTCTTGTATTTGAATATGGAATCCTTTTTTAAAGGTATATTAAACTTTTTCAAACTTTAATGTTTATCCTTTTTTATTAACGATCTTTTGCTTTACTATATTACTTTTTTTTTCATTTTGATATATATATATATATAATTTGGTTTTTTTTTTGCAACCCTGTACTTTAATCTGGGTGTTATATAGTTTCTTTTTATATTTTCATGGAGTCGCCATCTTGAAAATGGGGGTAATATTAGTATTAGTTTGTGCGCCTGCCGCTTGGCTTTTTTTCATGGGGTTGGGGGAGCGGGTAGGGATCTTTTCTCACGCTTTTGCTTTTTATTTTTTTGCTTTTAGTTCATGGGCCGACTTTAAATTATTAATATTGGTGAGGTGTCATGTTCTTCGGTTGCTCCTGTATCATTATTCCTTCTTCCTGAATTATGGGTTATGTGTCTTTTTAACCTTTTATGATATATACAATTAATATTGGCATGATGGACAAGTCTATTAATTTTATTTCTTGGAATACTAATGGTTTAAATCATCCGATTAAACGTAAAAAAATATTTAAAGTATTCCATAGACTAAATGCTAATATCTTTGTACAGGAGACTCATATTAGGAGGGAGGACAATCAACGCTTTTTTAGGTTCTGGGAGGGTCAACAATTTCACTCGAATTGTTCCGCTAAAATTAGGGGTGTGTCTATTTTTATAGACCCATCAATTTCGATTATACGTCATGAAATTATATCTGATCCACAGGGCAGATTCTTGTTGATTATTGGTTCGCTTTTTAATCGAAAAGTGGCTTTAGTTAATATTTATGCTCCAAACTTTGACTGCCCTGAATTTTTTAAACGTTTATTTACTTCCCTTCCTAATCTAAATGAATATATGTTGATAATGGGTGGAGATTTCAATTGTTGTTTGAACCCTTCGATGGATAGATCTAAACCTATTCGAATTCTTCCAAATAGATCAGCTTTACTTATTAATTCTTTTATGGTCGATTCGGGAATTACTGAAATATGGCGGTTTTTGATAAAGATAAAGATAAAGAATTTTCGCTTTTTTTCACATGTATATCATAGTTATTCTAGAATTGATTATTTCCTTATTGATCATCGTTTATTAACAGATGTTACTGATTGTAAATACGATTCTATTGCCATTTCGGATCATGCACCTTTGAAGTTATCTATCAAGATTTCGGACTCTTCCATTAACACTAGATCTTGGAGACTCAACGCTACTTTGCTTCAAGATCCAGAATTTATTATCTTTATAAAACAGCAAATTGACTTATTTTTTTCAACAAACTATACCGAAGAAATTGACAGAGGAATACTTTGGGATTCTTTTAAGGCCTTTATTCGTGGACAAATTATCTCATATTCCGCTGGTAAAAGAAAACAAAGATATTTAGATATAGCTTTATTAGTGGATAAAATTAAAGAAATTGATAAGATTTACTCCGTGACTCCTACCAAAGAACTTTATAAGAAGAGAGTTGAGCTTCAAATGGAATATAGCTTATTATTATCTTCTTCAATTGAGAATCAATTAATTAAGACCAGGGCTCAATTTTATATTCATAGTGACCGAACTGGTAAATTGTTAGCTAACCAATTAAAAGCTATTTCGACTAAGCGACAAATTATTAAAATTCGTAAACAAGACGGTAATTTGACTACTGATCATAAAGAAATCAATAATGCTTTCCAAGATTTTTATAAATCTTTATATCAATCAGAATTTGATGGCGATCTGTCTATGATGGATAATTTTTTTTAACAATTTGTATATTCCCAAACTGACAGATGAAGATTGAAGTTTGTTTGATGCTCCTATTTCTATGGCTGAAGTAGGAGAGGCTATATCATCAATGAATTCAGGGAAAGCTCCTGGTTCTGATGGCTATATTATAGAATTCTCTAAAACCTTTTCTTCTTTGGTTTCCCCTTGGTTATGTGAAATCTTTAATGATGCATTCATTAAGAAGAGATTACCCCAGTCTTTTTATGAAGCTACTATTTCTTTAATTCTTAAAAAAGATAAGGATCCTACTTTATGTGCATCTTATCGCCCTATATCGCTACTAAATGTAGACTCTAAGATTCTTACAAAAATTTTAGCTATTAGGTTAGAAAAGATACTATCACAGATTATTTCAGGAGATCAAACTGGTTTTATTAGGAACCGATATTCCTTTTTTAATGTTAGAAAATTGATTAATATAATTTATACTTCTCCACCCACAATCTCAGAATGTGTTGTTTCATTAGATGCTGAAAAAGCTTTTGATAGAGTTGAATGGACATACTTATTTAATGCCTTGAAAAATTTTAATTTTAGCCCTAATTTTATATCATGGATTAAATTAATATATTATAAACCTGTTGCTTCTGTTCTTACGAATAATTACAGATCCTCTTTTTCTCAATTATCTCGTGGTATGAGACAGGTTGTCCCTTAAGTCCTTTATTATTTAATATTGCATTAGAACCTTTAGCCATTGCTATTCGTGAATCTCCTAATATTTTTGGTATTACCCGTAATGAGAAGTTATACAAGTTATCACTTTACGCTGATGACTTGTTGTTACATATTTCTGATCCGGATAGGTCTATTCCCGCTATTCTATCCTTGTTGGTTCAATTTGGTAGTTTCTCTGGTTACAAACTAAATTTGGACAAGAGTGAATTATTTCCTTTAAATGCGCAAACTTTACTGAATGACAGGATACCATTTAAAGTTGTTACTGATAACTTTATCTATTTAGGTATAAAAATTACCAAGAAATATAAAGATTTATTCAGATTGAATTTTTTACCTATGCTTCATCAAATTCAACAACATACTACTAGATGGTCTCCTTTATCCTTATCATTAGTTGGTCGGATCAATGCTATTAAAATGATGATTTTACCGAAATTTTTATATTTATTTCAAGCCTTACCAATTTTTATTCCTAAATCTTTTTTTGATAACATTGATTCAAAAATTTCCTCATTTGTGTGGCAAAATAAAAATCCCAGATTAAGTAAAAGACAGTTACAGAAATCTAAAAAGGATGGTGGTTTAGCTTTGCCTAATTTTAGATTTTATTATTGGGCGAATGATATTCGAAATTTAATATATTGGAAACTAGATTTAGACTCACCATTGTGCCCACAGTGGGTAAATTTAGAATGTAATGATGCACAAGGATATTCTTTATTCTCTGTTCTTGGTTCTTCTCTCCCTGCTGATTTAGTTAAATTCAATAAACAGATATCTAACCCTATTGTCAAACATACATTATGAATTTGGTTTCAATTTCATAAGTTTTTTACTCTGAAAAACTTTGTTCTTGATAGCCCTATCTTACTTAATTTTTTTTAAACCTTCTTTAACAGATCAAGCTTTTAGCATATGGAAAAGGAAAGGTATAATATGTTTTCGTGATCTTTTTTTTTTGAAGGTAGTTTGATGTCTTTTGACCAACTTTCCAACAAATTTAAGTTAACTAAATCTAATTTTTTTAGATATTTACAAATGAGAAATTTTTTATATAAAGTTTTACCATCCTTTCCTAATTCAACTTTGATAGATTTTTCAGATATGATTTTTACTTTAAATCCCTGTCAGAAGGGATTGGTGGCTCTTATTTATAATATGATTATGAAGATACAACCAGAGGTATCGAGTAAAATTAAACAGGAATGGGAAAAAGAACTTCAATACAATATATCAACGGAAAAATGGGGAAACATTTTACAAATGGTTAATTCTTCTTCTATATGTGCTAAACATGCTTTAATACAATTCAAGGTCGTACATAGAGCTCATATGTCTAAAAATAAGCTTGCTCGATTTTACTCTCATGTTAACTCTCAATGTGACAGATGTCATTTAGATGTGGCTTCATTGACCCACATGTTTTGGTCATGTCCTACCTTACATAACTATTGGAAGGACATATTCGCTACCATTTCCTCAATTTGGAATATTGATTTACAACCTCATTTTATCACTGCAATTTTTGGTATACCAAATGAGGATGATAGTCGATTTTCCCCTTCAATTAGACGAATGATTGCCTTTGCAACATTAATGGCCAGAAGGTCTATATTACAAAATTGGAAAGAAGTAAATCCTCCTACCACATTTCAATGGTTCTCTCAAACTATTTCTTGTCTGAGTTTAGAAAAAATTAGAAGTACTATTTTCGATTCATCAATTAAATTTGAAGAAACTTGGGGACCGTTTATTCGACATTTTCATATGAATTAATTTGGCTGCTTCCAGACCTTTTCTCTTTTTATTCTTGTTCTGGTATGAAGTTCCAGAGTTCTTGACATTATCATATACATATAAACTATTATTATTGCCCATGTTTAGTTTAGGTTTATTTTTTTTTACATATATATTTTTTCTTGCATTTTATATATATTTTTTTCTTTTGTTGACTATTCTTAATCCCTTTCATGTATAATCAATATAGGTTAGATTGATTATTATATGATCTTTTTTTTGCCGATAGTTTAATAAGATATTATTATCTTGTTATTAATTTAACTTTAAGTTTAATGTACTCATAACCTATTTAATACAATATTATGTTATGTTTTTTTAATATATGAAATTCAATAAAAAGATTGAAAAAGAAAGAAAGAAGAGTAGCTCTATTTGTTACATGTACATCGAAACGTACAGTAAATGTGTCCAATCAAACCAGGGAGGATCGTGCTAGGCAGCCCACAAGTGCTGCCATGCTTCCAGTGCCAATATAGTACGCCCACAGCTCAGTCACCCTAATGGTACATCTGCGGAATGTGGGAGGAAACCGGGACACCCAGAGGAAACCCACACGCCGACAAGGAGAATGTACGAACGCCTTACAGAAAGTGGCGGGAATCAAACCCCAATCTTACAACCAGTGCTGTAACGCGTTGCACTTTGCACGAGGCGACTGTGCCACCTCCCCTGTGCCGCAGCGAACGCCCCCAGAACTAGTTGCATCCCATTCTGCAGTCGACTTCAGCCTCGTGGGGTACCATCTCAACTGTGATTAAATCGTCTACAGCTGTTTGCAGATTGCCGGTGGGGATGTGCTTATGGTTCAAATATCGCCAAGTTCAAATAGCAAAGCATAAGGAGAATACATGCTTTAAAATAATTTAGCTTTTACTGTGCCATGTCTCTTATGTAACTGTGCACTATTGCCTGTTCCTCAGTAATTCGTTGCCTTTAAAGCCACCCATCCCGACATCGTGGACTTCTTGGGAAATGCAGATTCCCATCTGTTAATAAAAAAAATTCTTGGCTTTCTTCTTACAGCAAATTTTAGTAAGTACTAAAAATAATTTAGTATTTAATATGTGATCAAGCCCTCGTGATTCTAATTTTTTATAATAAACTGTTCTAGAAGAATTCAGAACATGTTTATAGAAGAGCAAAATGCAGAAATAGGGAAAGAATGCGGGGGGGGGTGGGGTATTGCGAAATTTCTCAGAGAGAAAGGAAGAGAAGGACATGTTGAAATGATGAAAATTCATCAGCAGGATGTGTGGAGTTGTTTGTGTGATCAGTTTCTATACTTGCAATGGCATCTTAAAGGTTAACACCTACTGTGGAAGGGGGTTAAAGGTTTTTCAATAAATTGTGCTACAACTCTGGACTCCCACATGTCGTTTTGGCAGTCAGGTGCAAATCAAAACCACCACTAGAGTTTATATCACCTGAAGGAAAAAAGGAAAATAACAAAAAAAAACAGCTTAAAAATTTTGTTTATACAGCACCATATGATTTTTATAATAGTTTATCAGTTACCTATCATCCCTTCCTAAAAATTTCCATAAATATCCATGCAAACATTAATTTGATTACTTGCTCGTTTACTTCACTGCTGTTTGTTAGAGTTTGTCCTGTGGAAGGTTGCTGTCTAGAATTCTTACATTGTAGCATTGTAGTACTTCAAAAGCGTTGCAAGTTCTTAGTTCTGAAAAGGTGCTATATAAACATTCATATTTCCTTTAGCTTGAACCCGCTACAGGAGGAGCTCAACCTGCATGCTGTTTGCAGCATGCTTTGTTTTAAATACTGTTGCTAGGCATTTGAGGTTCTACTCCAAGCAACTGTGTCGTTTACAATCCATCTGAGTTTTCATCATATGTACCCAAATCAGAGAACGTGTACACATAAACACCATCACCTCTTCTGAACATTCCAAAGCACTTTACCACCAGTAACACACAAGTGAAAACACAAGCTGTAGTCATATAACCACTCTTGGATTCAATTAACAGCTCAGTGAGTGCAGTTTGCTTCTACTGCGAAAAGAAAGCCAAGAATTATTTTTAAGTTGGCAGATGGGAATCCACATTTCCCAAAGAAGTCCACAATGTCAAGGGTGGGCAGCTTTAAAGGGAATGAATTACTGAGGAACAGGCAACAATGTACAGTTACATAAGATACTTGGCACAGAAACAGGCCATTCAGCCCAATCAATCCATGCTGGCATTTTTGCTCCACTTGCACTTCCTCTTACTTTCCCCATCTGAATCTATCAGCATAACATTCCACCTCTTTCTCCCATATACAAGTTTAGCTGCTTCTTTGAAGTATCATAACCGTTCACTCCAATCAACCTCTTTGACAGTGCCTTCCATGGTCTCACCACACCTTGGTTACAATGTTTGTTTTCTAGATTCCCTATTAGGTTAGTTAATGTCTATTTGTGGTGAACTACATATACCTGTCTGGACACGCCCCCCGCTGACTGCTCCTGTGGCTCCTCCCACAGACCCCTGTATAAAGGCAGTTGGAGGCACTGCTCCCCCCTCAGTCTCCAGGATGTTGTGTGGTCGTTTCTTGCAGCTAATAAAAGCCTGTTGTTTGCCTCCTGTCTCCGAGAGTTATTGATGGTGCATCACTATTTTCTATTTCTGTTCTCCAATTATGCTCGTCCCTATAATTGGAAACAGTTTCTCAGCATCCGTTCTATCAAAATCTCTTATGTTACGTGATCTCTGCAACATCTGTCTTTAGGCTGCCTTGGCTCAACATAAAAGGGGCCCAATTTAGTGATATGGAAATACTTACACTTCTGGTAATAATCCTTGAAAATCCTCTCTATACCCTCTCTAGTACACTCCACCTTCTCTCCTTTTCCATTCTCCATTCAAGCTCCCCTCTTACCTCTTCTCTTCTCCTCACCTCCCTTTGGTTCCCCTCCTCCTTCTCTTTGTCCCTTGGTCCACTCTTTTCTCCTATCAGATTCCATCTTCTACAACCCCTTACCTTTTCCACCTATCAGCTTCTGATGAAGGTCTCAGCCCGTTGATGCTGTTTGGCCTGCTGAGTTCCTCTAGCATTTTGTGTGTCACCACCAATCACCTCCCAGCTTCTCACCATCCATCCTTCCCCCACTCTTCCACCTTCACTCTCACGTGCTTCACCTGTCCCCTTCCAGCTTGTACACCTTCCCCACCCACCTCCCCAACTTCTTATTCTGGCTTCTTCCCCGTCCTTTCCAGTCCTGATAAAGAGTCTCGGCCTGAAACATCGGCTCCTTGTTCCTCTCCACAGATGCTGCCTGACCTGCTGAGTTCCTCCAGTATTTTCTGTGCAATAATCTGGATTTCCAGTATTTGCAGAATGCATTGCATTCCCCATCTGCTAAATAATAGTGACCTTAACTGCATGCAATACCCCAAGTATGATCTAACCATAATTCAAAACTATTACTCTTTCAGCTTTATCCTTCTGGAACTAAACCCTGGGTTTTGGTTTGACTTTTTAAAATGAATATTTGATCATCTTGGCAATCAACGTATTTTAACTCTGAGACTACATTGTTCCTTTCTCCAACTGAACTAACACCTCCAAAAGAAAACCAACGGACCTCTCTATTCTGCGCAATATTACTGGAATTCACTGCACTGCCACTCTGTACAGGCCACCAACAGCTCTGTCCTCCCCCTCCCCCATGGTCGGTCAGCACTACCTTTGGGTTTAATTTCCATCCGCCCCACAGTCTCTTTGACGCCCTACCATCAGGCAGTATTCGAACAAGGACTGCTCGGCCGGGTAACAGCTGCTTCCCCCGAGCTGTGCGACTGCTGAACACCCAGTACGCATTGTTTATGACAGTGCCTGTAGCAGCAATGTTGTTGTATACTTAACTACAGAACCTGTTACATATGCATTTTATGTCAACTTGTACATTTGCGGAACACTTTATTAACATTATTGTGTTAATATTTTATGTGCTGCATGTGATACATCCACTGTGTTTTGCATCTAGGTTCTATAGAAACATAGAAAACCTACAGCACAATAAAGGCCCTTTGGCCCACAAAGTTGGCCGAACATGTCCCTACCTTAGAAATTACTTGGCTTACCCATAGCCCTCTATTTTTCTAAGCTCCGTGTACCTATCAAAAAGTCTCTTTAAAGACCCTATCGTATCCGCCTCCACCACGGTTGCCGGCAGCCCATTCCACCACTCTCTGAGTAAAAAACTTGCCCCTGACATCTCCTCTGTACCTACTCCCCAGCACCTTAAACCTGTGGCAACCATTTCAGCCCTGGGAAAAAACCTCTGACTATCCACATGATCAATGCCTCTCATCATCTTATACACCTCTATCAGGTCACCTCTCATCCTCCTGAGAAACATTGTTTTGTTTAGCTGAATACATGCGTACGGTTGAATGAGAATAAACTTGAACTTGAAATTTTAAAGTTATGTCTTTGATTCCAGAGTGTTAATGGCAAACGTTGTTGGGTTGGCATGTGGCCTAGTGGATAAGGCATCGGTCTAGTGACCTGAAGGTCACTGGTTCGAGCCTCAGCTGAGGCAGCGTGTTGGGTCCTTGAGCAAGGCACTTAACAACACATTGCTCTGCAATGACACCTGTGCCAAGCTGCTTGGGTCCTAGTGCCCTTCCCTTGGACAACATCGGTGGCGTGGAGAGGGGAAGGCTTGCAGCTTGGGCAACTGCCGGTCCCCCATACAACCCTGCCCAGGCCTGCGCCCTGGAAACCTTCCAAGGTGCAAGTCCATGGTCTCACGAGACTAACGGATGCCTAACGGCAAACAGCAGGGGTCTAAGCTCTGGTGGAATCCACTAGCCACTTTCTCCTACTGTGGAGAAGCTATCCTTTCCTCCCACTCGGTCCCAAAGCCAGCTGGAAATCCACTCAGCTACTTGTCACTTGAGTCCACACTCTCCAACATCTATTGTCTCAAAAAAACATTTAACACATTCCTACCGACTCGTTGCCTGTTAGCTCCTCAAATAGTTCAATAAATTTGAATAGAATTGAACTTCTGAGTTATAGGGAAAGATTGAATAGGTCGGGACTTTATTCTCCAGAGTGTAGGAGAATAAGGAGAGATTTGACAGAGGTATACAGAATTATGAGGGGTACAGGTGGGGTAAGTGCAAACAGGTTTTTCCACTGAGGTTGAGTGAGACTAGACCTAGAGGTCGTGGGCTCAGGGTGAAAGGTGAATTGTTTAAGGGGAACATGAGGAGGAGCCTCCTCACTCAGAGGATGCTGAGAGTGTGGAACGAGCTGCCAGCAGAGTGGTGATAAGGACTCAAATTCAACATTTAAGACAAATTTGGAGAGGGACACGGATGGGAGGGGGTGACTGGGTGCAGGTCAATTTGAACTAGGCAGAGCAGTAGTTTGGCATGGACTAGATGGGCTGAAATGCCTGGTACTGTTCTCTGGTTCTAAGACTCTAAATCGGACAGAACAGATTTTACTTTTTGAAATCCATGCTATCTTCATTATTATTTCCTATTTTTTTATCTATTCCCTCTTTATGTCAGGATTCTACATTTCCTTTACCACCACCATTAGAACATGAAATATTTGGTCAGCTTTCTTTAAAAAATAGCTACTATGTTAGCTATCTGCAAATTCTTTTTTCTTAAAATATTAAAAATGAGTATCACCTTTCCCAATTTTTCCATAGGTTATTTTAAAGAGTGAAGCATGAGAGAACATCATAAAGATTGTTTTGGCAGCGTGAATTGGCCACATGGAATGAAGGGGAGGTGAGAGGCAGGGGAGGATTAAGAAGCTGAAGAGAAAATACCTTTGGTTCATCAAATTATTGAAGAAAGAGAAGTTGAAGATAAAGTGCACTGTATGAATGTGGACTGAAGATTTTGCAAATCTTGTGCCTTTCAATCAAATGACTGAGATTTCTCTAATATTAGCTACAGACCATAATAAATCCAGAACAATAATACACTCATTGGCCACTTTATTAGGTACACTTGTAATGCAAATATCTAATACAATCAGCCATTCATCTGGCAGCAACTCAATGCATGCAGTCAGAGTCATGAGGCTCAGTTGTTGTTAAGACCAAACATCAGGATGGGGAAGAAATGTCACCTAAGTGACTTTGGCCTTGGAATGATTGTTGGCACTAGACGGGGTGGTTTGAGTATCTCAGAAACTGCTGATCTCCTGGGATTTTCATACAGGAAGTCTCTAGCGTTTACAGAGCATGGTGTGAAAAGCAAGAAATCATCCAGTGAGCAGCAGTTCTGTGGGCAAAAATGCCTTTGATTAATGAGAGAAGTCAAAGGAGAATGGCCAGAATGGTTCAGGCTGACAAGAAGGCATCACTAACTCAAATAGCCACACATTACAACAGTAGTGTGCAGAAGAACATCTCAGAACACACACAGTGTCGAACCCTGAACTGGATGGCTTACAGCAACACAAGACCATACTGGGCTCCACTAAAACTAGCCACTGATTGTAAATTTCTTATGCAAGTTAGATAATGAATCTTCTGCCTGTTATCAATGCATCACCACTACTATATTAAAAAATTCATTGCCCACTTTCAAATGCTAATTTCCACCCTCCATGCAAACATTGGAATCATGCAACAGCTGACACAGGATAAACTGGTAGCACAATCGGCTTCCTACAGCAATCAGCCGAATTTAAGCAGAGAAGTTTCCTAAATTCTGTTTGCACTGGACGAGCTGCTTCCTCACAGAGCTGGTGTTCGCTTCCTAGCCTTCCACAGCTAGAACGCTTGATCCAGGAATCCAATATCAATGATTTCCACTAACTACATATTAGTGGATGTATGAAATACATTCCTAAATGTTCAACTAAATGTCCTGACGAAGGGTCTTGGCCCAAAACATTGACAGTGCCTCTCCCTATAGATGCTGCCTGGCCTGCTGTGTTCCACCAGCATTTTGTGTCTGATACTTGAACTTCCAGCATCTGCAGATTTCCTCATGTTCGACGAAATGAATGCTTAAAAGCCCCAGCTCAGACCTAGTTCTTTGCCACCTATTTTTCACAACAGAATCATACTCTGCTCCAAGCCATTAACTCCTGCCAATTCAGAGCAGAAAGTACTTATGCGCTGATGAGTGTCTAATGAACAGAGGCAGGGAGGGAAAAGACTGGGCAACATGAAGAATACTGAATAAAATATACATACATTATTTGCACTAGGTGAGTAAAATCTTTCAAACTTTGAAAGATCATGAACTGCATCCAAGGAAGAGTTGTTAAGCTAGATTCAGTTTGCTTTGAGATTGCTTTTTGAAAACTACCACACCCATTACGGATTGATTAAAAACTGTCCATATTTCCTTTGCCTCAGACACGTGACTCTACAGAGACCGGTCTAAACCAGCTTAGCGAAGCTGATGTACTTCCACACGAAACAGGATACGTTCTCATCTCACGAACAAAAGTGCTAAAAGGGATCATTATAGCATTCTACAGAGAGATATTAACACAGGTACACCACAGTTCTGGGAACCTGGCACAAGTCCAATAGTGAAACGCACCGTGGCTCAGCTGGAGCCTGTTAAGCTTGTCAATTTGCTAGGGTGGGGAGAAGAAAGAGAGGAGAAGACTGCAGCTTCCATCGCATCCGACAGAAGGCAAGGAGGAAGACCCGAGAACCTGGGCAGTCTATCAACACATGAAACAAGTGCTGCCAATTCCCAACACGCTCACCCGAGCCCTCTAATCAGCAGTGGGCAGCCACACTCCTCATGCTGGCCTGTTTGACACCAGCTTCACAGTGTGCCACAATGAGTCAGCCCTCCCCAGGGAAGGTGAATCGGCCTGAGAGTGGTGAATCTGTGCGATTCATTGCCAATGGCCGCTGTGGAGGACAAGTCAATAAAATGGAGGCTGATAAGGTCTTAGGGAACAAGTGTATTCAAACATTTACGTCAGATTTTGAGATATTATAGAATGGAACTCCAAAACCAAGTGAAGGGTCCGTCTTGCACCCGGCAGTGTAGGAAGACATGGAAAGTGCCGCACAATCCCATCTGCCTCGCTCTGCTCTCCATTGAATCTCAGACCTGATGGATGCCAGAGCATAGAATCCATGCCATTGTACAGGGCTTCCACTATCACCGTTACGATAGCTTCCCTCAAGTGAAGCCTCAATGAAGTTTCAAAGTGGTGACCTTATTAAAAGATGGGATTCTCAAGTGGTTTGACAGATGCTGAAAGATTGGTTGCTTTCAAAAGGGAAAACTGACCTTAATGTAAGGGTTCCCAACCTCGTTTACGCCAAGGACCTGTAGAACCCAGGTTGGGAACCCTTGCCTTAATGGAATGGCTTATCCACTCTTAGCAGAAGAGAAACTCCTTCCCTGAAGATGGTGGATGTTTGGAATTCTCTGCCCAACATCACTGAAAATATCCCAGGTCAAATAAAATAAGACTTTTGGACAATCAGGTGCCAATGCTTATGGAGATCAGGCAGGAAACTGGAACTGAGGCTAAGGGAAGATCAACCAGCCTTGTCAAAGTGGAACACATATTTGGGACCTACATGCTCTAAATCTGCCTCGACATCTTAGACTGGATGAACAGATGCTGCACTGGAGTAGATGAGATTGAAGCAAGTTAGTAAGGGAGTGCAAGAGAAGGCTTAACCTTTGCAACAGGTAACTGGCATTGCATCAGGCACTAGGACAGAGACCCTCAATCAATGAATCTCCATTGTACTTGTAGCAGGAGATAATCAAAGGTTTAACCGTGACTCAGATACTCCCAGGGAATTCTGGTTATTCCTTAGGAAAGACTAAAGTCTCCAACACCCAATCCCCCCATAATGTCACACATAAGGCAAAGATCCCAGAAAGGCCAGCGGTGGTCCTCAATGAACCAGGTATAGCAATCAAAATGCTGGAGGAGCACAGCAGGTCAGGAGGCATCTATGGAAAGGAATAAACTGTTGGAGTTTCAGAATGAGACCCTTCATCAAGACTGGAAAGGAAGGGTAGGAAACTTTGACTGTTTATTCCCCTCCAATAGGCGCTTCCTGACCTGCTAAGTTCCTCCAGTATTTTGCGTGTATTAGTCTAGATTCCAGCATCTACAAAACCTCTTGCGTTTGAGGTATACCAACTCACGCCTACTATGAAACAGAAGGAAAAATCCAAGGACAGATCACCTTATGAGGAGGTCTGTGATCAGAGAATGCCCGCCCTTTCAAAAGAAACCAGGGGCTGGGGTGGGGGAAGAATGGGAGATGCGGCAGGGGAAGGTGTTCGATGACAACATGGACAATGGTGATACAGTACACGGATAGGACCCACGCAGGGGCCTGCCATTGCCGCCCTTCCCTACGCCAATTATGTCAGGAGAGCCAAGACAGAAGTTCCGAACTTGACGTGTGTCAGCTGCGGTCCCACAAATTTATCTAAAATCGAGATTATACAACAGGAGACAGGTGAAACAGAGAACGGCTACTTTGAAACCTGACCGTAAAGACACAGTACACTGCAGATGCTGGGGTCAAAGCAACACGTAAAACACGCTGCACGAACTAAGCAGGTCGGGTAGCATCTGTGGAAACGAGCGATCAACGTTTCGGGCCGAGACCCTTCGTCAGGAACTGTGTTGCTTGGAACCTGGCCAGCAGTTTTTAGACTTGTTAAATCGAATGATTGGTTTCTCTGATGAAATTTATAGAATATACAATAGTTTGCTAAACCCCGTGATAAAACCACCGCCTACTTTGAAGTGGCCATATATTGTTCTGCACCCACGGGCAATACTTCTCGCTGAAGACATTTGTGGTCCTCATAGGCCAAAGAGTTTAATCTAATAAATTATGGAGTGTTTACTCTTGCCTGGTGTCTCCTCCCACAACCGACTGACAAGTCCGTGATTGCCGTGTTAATGCCACGGTGCGGGAGGAACACCGGGGATACTCCCGCGCGGGAGATAACTCTCGGACATCTTCGAGGAAGACTGCAAGAAATGGCTCATAAATGTCCGACCGAAATGTAATATCGAGTCTCCGGAGGCGAGAAAGCAACAACGCGGTCTTCGCCTCGTGTTTGAGGTGGGTCTGTTCCAGTGAGAACACTTTAATTCAACAGTGCCGTGCTGGCAGCCCGCATTGGCTTGCAGCACGATGCCAATCCCCATTGTAATGCAAACTTTGGGAGCGCCTTTTATTCTGTTTTAAATGTCAACAGCAACTGTTATCATAGAAGCCACTATTTTTTTATAGAAGCAAAGTAAATCTACGGTTCGGCAGTAACCACACCCTTTTAGAGAGAAAAAAGTATCAGTTGCTTGAAAGGGAACTCCCTACTGATAGCATTCTCAGTCCTATTTAAAAAAACACCGTTTTCAATAAACTGGACAAGCGACCCTGTCAGAATTCACCTTTAAGGCGGGTTACTTGTAAAGAAATTGTAAAGGCAAGTAGTAAAGTGGAAAAGTGCCTTTGGGAGCGGTGATCTGGCGTGGTTCTGGGACAATCTCCTCCAGGGGCCGCTACACCTTCTGATTTCAGTATATCCACAACTCCCCTTCCAAAGGGATTGCTAATATTTGCAGACATTTTCTAAAACAAACTTATTTCTTAAAGAAAATCTCCAAACTGTACGTGCACAACCCAACTTCTCAAAAAATTCTTGTTGTGTCCGCAAGCAACTGTAAGACTACAGGTGAGAGAAATGCTGAAGCAAACACTAAAACGAGTTTTGGTCAAAAAGTCTGTTCTGAAGTACAAATCCTACATATTAAATATAAAAATCGTAGATCACAAACAATTCCTGACTGAGACCACTACTCCACTCCGATCCTAACAAAACGTGCTCAGGAGGGGGAAAATCAATCCTTTTTAAGTATTCACTCAGAGAAAAAAAATCTTTTTTAACATCAGTATTCCTAAATACTATCTGAACTTGCAAAGTTTCAAGTTACTTACGTAAGATGTAGCGAACGGAGCGAGAGACTCTGAACGAGGAGCTATTGGTGTGAATAGGTTGTACCGCGGCGCGCTCTGAGAGCCCGGCTTCCAAGGCGTCTCCTTGTATGTCAGTTTAGAGGGCGGGGTGAGTCGATTTCAATTGTAAATTTCGGGTTTCCCAACCGGCCCTGTCACACCCAACTACCATCGTTCTGCTCGTTCTCCAACCTGACAGATAAAAATCCGTGTAAGAAAAAGTGACAAGGAGACCAATAATATTTCTACCGCACCCACCCCCCCCCCCAACAGTTTCCATTTAAATCGGCAAAGGCCGCCAAGCCACTCCAGAGGAGCCATATCAAACTAAAAGATTTACTCTAAGCCACATAAAGGTTGTTAAGGGAGGTGGCGGGGAGAGGGGGAGTTATGGAGATGGCTGGTGACAGCGGTGGTGGAGGGGCAGCTGGAATGGTTTCTACCAAATTACCTGCATATCAAGGTGTGGAAATGTCAGCTGTTTAATGCGCCCTCAAAACGAGTTACATTACTCTATATATAAGATTTTAGGGAGTGTGGCTTAGAGAAAGTGATAGATTCAGGGGGCCACTGCCAGACCGAGGGTCCTGGCTGCGGACAAGTGGTGAGTGGTGATAAGTGGTGAGGTGGTTAATTTCTAGGATGATGTCTGCATAGGAAAAGGGAATCTGGAACTTCTGCCCTAAGAGGAAAGAAGGAGGCATAAAGGGTCTGGGGTGGAGAAAATGAGAAGCTGTTATTGGCAGAAATCTAGATATCCAGGGAGCTAGATTTACATGACTTAGTAAATGAGTCAGATTAAATAAAATGCCATGATACATGTAAATAATACTATCATTATCATTCGCTACTATTTTTAATGAAATTATGACGTTGTGAACACAGCCCAGTCCATCACAGGCAAAGCCCGGCCCCCATTAAGCGCATCTGCAAGGAGCACAGCCAAAGAAAGCAGCATCCATCATCATGGACCCCCACCATCCAGACCATCCACTCTTCTCGCTACTGCCATCGGGACAGAGGTACAAGAACCTTAAGTCCCATACCACGAGGTTCTGGAACAGTAATTACCCCTCAACCATCAGGCTCCTGAACCGGTGTGGATAACTTCACTCACCTCAACTCTGAACTGATTCCACAACCTAAGGACTCACTTTCAGGGACTCCACAACTCACGTTCTCAGTATTATTTATATAATCATTTATTATTTGCACAATTTGTCTTCTTTTGCACATTGGCAGTTTTTCCGTCTGTCTATATAGTTTTTCATTGATTCAAAATTACATTTCTCTGTTCCACTGAATGCCTGCAAGAAAATGACATATGCATACTTTGATAATAAATTTACTTTAAACTTTGAACTTTAAATTCAGTTGAATTGTTTTCAATAGATCCTGGTTCAGAAGCAAAGTCCAACAGCAACCACAGCCCCACTGCATGTTGAACACCAATGACCATTTCTACCCCTTATATTTAACCATGTTTATTCCAAGATACTGAGGATGTTATAACAGTTCCAGTTTCCCATTAGTTCTTGTGGAGATGTCCACTCTTGCAGGAAGCTTGGAGACGCAAGAAACTCCAGATGCTGGACTCGTTCCTCCCAGACATGCTGGCTGACCTGTTGAGTTCCTCTAGCAGACTGTTTGTCCCAGCAGAAAGCTGAGGTGAGGTGCAGCTCTGTGGCAAGAACGTTTGAGAGCAATGTTGGAGCCCTGCTTGACACCTGTTGTCTGCCCTGAGAATGCTTCTGTTATGCACCCACTGGTTAGTATCAGAGCTTGCATTTTATCATGGAGCAAGTGTAAGATGGAGACTAATTTTAGTGGGCAGTCAAATTTGGGAAATTTGCATTCCTTCCTGTTTGCTGGAGCTAAAGAGATTGATGAGGTTGTAAATGGTTTCCCCAAAGCTACTACTGCTTCTTTACTAGGTGTAGTAACACTTTGAGGGTCATGTCCATTGTACTATTGTATGGGTAGAAGATGCACCATGGGCACATGTCCCCACCATGGAGGACAGCTTCCAAAGACAGTGCCTCAAGAAGATATCATCCATCATTAAGGGTTCTCATTACCTCATTACTACCATCAGGGAGGAGGTACGGGAGCCTGAAGACACTCACTTTTTTTTAGGAAGAGCTTCATCCTCTTTGTCATCAGTTTCCGAATGGTCTGTGAACCCATGAACATAGAACAAAATCATTACAGTTGAGTGCAGGCTCTTCAACCTTATTCTGAGGTCAATCTAACTCTTATGAAAAGCCCTCCATTTTTCTATCATCCATGTGCCTACCTTAAATGCCTATCTTAAATGACCCTAATGTATCTGCCTCTGTCATTACCCATTGCAGTGCATTCCACACACCCACCACCCTCTGTATATATATAAAAAAATCTTAGCTCTGACATCCCCCCAATACTTTCCTCCAATCACCTTCTAATTATGCCCCCCTGGTATTAGGCGTTTCTTCCTGGGAAAAAGTCTCTGGCCATCCACTAAATCTACTGTATAACTCATCATCTTGTACGTCACTACGAAGACCTGGATATTCCTCTTTTGGTCTATGTATGTATGCATTTCTTTATTTAATGTAACTTAGTGTAACTTGTTATACCTGCACTGTACTGCTGCCTCAAAACAACAAATTTCACAACTTATGTCAGTGACAATAAACCTGTTTCTGATTCTGATCCTGAATCTATAAGGTGATTCAGGGAGATATTCTGGGATATTACTGCTGTAATGCATAGCGATGCTGCAGTGCTATAAAAGGATTATTGATCAGAAAGGTTAAGATACTTTTCCACAAGAGTGGGACGGAATATCCAACCTCCTCTCCACTGGCTCCTTAGAGAAGTCACAAGGTTGAATCTCGACGACCCTGTCAAATTCTCACAAGTCTCTGGAGATCTGGCATAGCCCATGCTGCACAGGTCTCATTGCCATGTGTGCAGAAGGCCACATTGCTATCTTGTGTGTGCACTGATGATGCTAGCCATGCAAAGAACCTGTTTTTCAACTCATCACAGCCAACACCTGAATAAGTGAGAGTGAGGCTTTGTATAGCAGGAACATTGAGGTGAATTGCCTTGTTCCACATTAAGCACGGTGGTTAATAACCAGCAAAATAAGAGGAATTTCAAGAACGAGAGAAACATAGAAAGCAGGGGCAAGAGTAAAACACTTTGGCTCTGCTTCCCCATTTCAGCATTTCATGGCCAATTATCCACTTCGGTACCTGATTCCCACCTTCTCCTATATCTCTTGGATTCCTTTGAAATTAAGAAATACAGCTACCTCTTTCTGGATATATTTAATAACTTAGTGCCCACTGCCTTCTCTGGCAGAGAATTCCACAGGTTAACCACCCATTGAGTGAAGACATTTCTCTTCATCTCATTTCTAAATGATATAAACCTCATTCCAATTATGTGACCTCTAGTTTTGGACTCCCCAACCTCAAAGGTTTCCTCCTAGTCTGCCTGAAATTGCATGAATTTTATTTGTAACAGAGAAGTCCCCTCTCATTTCTTCAGATTTCAGTGACCTAGTTGCCTCATAATGCAAGTTCCTGCCATTCAGGAATCAGTCTAGTAAAGCATTGTTGCATTCCCTCAATGGAAAGAACATCCTTTCTCAGACAAGGAGAACAGTACTGCACGTGGTACTTCTGATAGGGTCCCACCGGGATCCAATTTCAGCTCGACAAGATGGCGCTGGACGGAATGTGGCAACTCTTTGTAAGGTGCTCTCTGTAGCTCTATTACTTCCATTATAACTGTTCTACTCTTTTAAATCTAAATTCTATGACTTTAAGAATTACTAATAATGTTCTTTAAAATCTACTTACAAGTCTGGCAATGTTCCAACCTCCTGGTGACATTTTTGTCTGCTTGCACTACACTTGCTCTTAAACAGTAAGACTTTTTCCTGCATTCTGCTATTGTTTTCCCCTTGTACTATCTCAATGTACTGATATGGTGAAAGAATCTGTAGGGATGACATGAAAAACAATGTACCTCAGGACATGGGACAATGATAAACCAGTTACCAATTACAGTGCAACATCTGTTCTCTTGCAGACAAACTGCTTACAATGATTCCAGCATACGATTTGATTCCCTTTTTAATGCAACAGAACACCTACTTGCAATGACTCACGTAAAAGGATACCTGGGTCTTGCTGCAGCTTTCCTTCTAGGAAAAGCCTATACAGATTGGATGTGGAGAGGATGTTTCCTATATTGGGAGATGGTAGGCCAAAGAGTAGCGTATCAGAATAAACAGACGTCCCTTTATAACAGAGCTGAGCAGGAATTTCTTTAGCTGGAGGCTGATCAATCTGTGGAATTCATTGCTACACACTGCTGTGGAAGCCAAGTTATAGGGTAAGTTTAAAGTGGAGGTTGGCAGGTTCTTAATTAGTAAGGATATCAAAGAGAGGAGAATGTGCTTAAGAGGGGAAATAAATCAGCCTGATCAAATGATTGGTGGAACAGACACAGTGGGCCAAATGGCCTTACTCTGCTCCTATGCCTTATGCTCTTCTGATCTTTCCAATTTCTCGCTATTCACCAACTTTGGCAGGATGCTCTCTCATGGCTTCAAAAAGACTAGGTAAGCAATATGGTGGTTTCAACAATAAGTGAATGCTCCAAGCTTTTGTTAAACTCCACTGTGGACGATCCCAGTTCTGGCTGCAAAAGGAGGAGGGTTGGGCATGGGGCCAGGAACCTCATCCTGTAAATACCAAGAGCTACAGAAATACCAACAGAAGCTCCAAATACACAGTCCTGGGACTGGAAGGATCTTTGCCTAGAGGACGTACTAAGTCATGTGGTGAAAGCCACAAGTCCATGGAGGTCACAGAGCTGATCATTCTTCTATCATCCAGGAAGTGGCCCAGGACAGAGAACTCTAGTGAGCTGCTGTTGGGGTGCCCCAGCAGGGGTGATGGGCTTAAGTAAGCTTAGCTTTTGTTTAACCTCTTTACATTCCTTAGTACTGCTGTTACATAATTCAAAGTAACTTAAGTTATTCAAGAACATTAAATACATTCTCTTCATCAAATTCCAAACAATTGATGACATCCTGATGGCATGGACATTGATCTCTCTAATATCTGGTAATGTCTCCCCCTTCCTTCCTTCCTTACTCCCTCCCCTCACGGTTACTTCTAATTCTAGCTTCTACCCTCTTCCTTTCTGGTCCTGATGAAGGATATCAACTCAACTTGTTATTCCCCTCCATAGATGCTGCCTGAGTTCTTCCTGCATTTTGAGTGTGCTGTGGACTTCCAGCATCTGCAGGACCTCTTCTGGCCAAGCTATTTTCTGATACCAGGTGAAATGCAATCAGATAATACAATAAGGCTCCAATGCGCAGGATCGAGAGAAACTGCAGAGGATGTGGACTCAATCAGCAGCATCACAAGACTCCCCACTATCAAGGGCATCTTCAAAAGCTTCATGGAGGCAACATCTGTCCTGAAGGATCCTCACCACCCAGAACATCAGAGAGGAGGCACAGGAGTGTGAGGAACTACACTCAATGTTTTAGGAAGAGCTTCTTCCCCTCCGCCGTCAGATGTCCGAATGGTCCATGAACCCAGGAACACTACCTCACTATTCCTCTTTTGCACTGTTAATTTATTTTTCGTTATATCCTATAGTAATGTTCTATGTCTTTCATTGTATTGCTGCCACAAAACAACAAATTTCACAACCTATATCGGTGGTAAAAAAATATGATTCTGTTTCCAAACAACTGTTCTGACCAAAAGCAGAGAAGTATGTAATGTGACAACCTGATTCTCTATTATTTCAGACTTAGTTTTTTCCCCAGCTCTCAAACCTTTCATTAAAATGCTATATTGAATTTTGAAGAATGCTTCAGAATTAAGATTACTCCCTGAATTCCCTTTTAATAATATTCCTCATGCTTTTCATTCCATTTTCATTCTTCTGGGTTGTTTTGCCTTTTCTTCTGCAGTCTGATCATGACAGGATATGATCTCTTTGCTATAGAATCATGCAATATTTTGGAGGATATTTCATTGAATCTGTTGTAGACATGCCTAGTCTTTGCTATGACAACCAAAACCAATCCCCAAATCTTTACATCCTCTGTCCCTAGTAACTATCCTGTTTTCCATTAAAACATAACGGGATCTCAGCCTCAATATCCCCCTCTCCTCTGTGCTAATTCATAATCTCTGGATGAAGGTATTTTCCTTAATATTTCTCAGTGCCTGCTTTAAATTAACAGATTTGCTTGATGGGCCTGGTCTTTTCCTTCTTACCGTAACAAAAACGTTCATGTAACATGTGTTGCGCTTTTGACCCACATGCCTGAAGTGAGTGAGGAGCGATAACTCACTCACTCCCCAACATAGGCATTTCAACTAGGATTCAGTAGATATGAATTTGCACTTCATGGCCACTTTATCAGATGCACCTGTACACCTGCTTGAGCATGGCAGCAACTCAATAAAAGCATGCAGACATGGTCAGGAGGTTCAGTTGTTGTTCAGACCAAACAACAGAATGGGGAAGAAATGTAATCTAAGTGACTTTGTGTCTGTGGAATGATTGTTGGTGCCAGACAGGGTGGTTTGAGTATCTCAGAAACTGGTGATCTCCCAGGATTTTCATGCACTTCTGTGCATGAAAATGCCCTGTTAATGAGGGAGGAGAATGGTCAGAATGATTCATAGTGACAGAAATGCGACAGTAACTCAAGTAACTGCACGTAGCAACAGTGGTGCACAGAAGAGCACCTCCAAATGCACAATACGTTGAACATTTGAAGTGGATGGGCTCCAGCATCAGAAGGCCATGAACATACACTCAGTGGCCACTCTATTAAGTACAGGAGGCACCTTTATTTTTATTTAGTCCATAAAGTTAGAGTCCCAGGTCTCTTGTTTTACCAATGTGGCTAAAATGGTTGTGGTTAATAAGCATATTTTTTGTACATAGTACAGTGTTTTGAACATAGCCAAGTGGTTAAGGCGTTAGTCTAGTGATCTGAAGGTTGCTAGTTCAAGCCTCAGCCAAGGCAGCATGTTGTGTCCTAGAGCAAGGCACTTAACCACACACTGCTCTGCGACGACACCGGAGCCAAGCTGTATCAGCCCTTGCCCTTCCCTTGGACAACATCGGTGGTGTGGAGAAGTGAGACTTGCAGCATGGGCAACTGCCAGTCTCCCATACAACCCTGCCCAGCCCTGCACCCTGGAAACTTTACAAGGCGCAAATCCATGGTCTCTTGAGACTAACGGATGCCTATTTTATGTAATTTAGCTCTTGATTACATATCAAACCTGAATTATTCTACATAAGGGCCATTATTTTACTTTTTCTTAATGAAAAGAAATACCTGACTGGTGTCCAATCCAGAGTTCAACTTTCCAGTTTCTAATGCACTTAATTTTCCAGGATATCCATTAGCCAAAAGGCATTTTAGAAACCCAGTTTTAAAGGAATTGTTTAAGCATCTCACCATTTGTTGGCACTCAATCTGTACATTCATCAGCCTCTGAGAAAGTCAAAAAATATTAGCTTCAGGTGAGGCCTCTAATAAAGCAAAAGAAGGCATTTTATTTTTATTTCAAATTATTTAAGTAAGGATCCTAGAACCAAGCCTACCCTTAATCCATGCAGACTCTTGGGGGTCAAGTGACTTGTGAGATAAGGGAAAAGAAAATATTTTCATATACACGTGGGCTACAGCACATTCTCTGAAGCCAAATACAAATGCTACAAAACCATGAGAAAACCAGCAGTGGGAGTTAAAAGTGTAATAACAGCAGAGAGTAAAGCCTTTTTTTTTGAATAAAAGCAGCCAGAGAAAACAAAGTTCAAAGTACATTTAATGTCAAAGTATTTATACTACATACAATCTTGAGATTCGTCTCCCGGAGCAAAGAAACCCAACAGAACCCATCAGAAAAATGAAGACAATCATCCAATGTGCAGAGAAAAAGCGAATTGTGCAAACTACGAAATAAAGCAAACAACTGAATTTCATGAAAGTAAATCAGAGAAATCCAGTTTTAAGGGAATTTTTTAAGCGCCTGACCATCTGTTGGCACACAATCTGTTATCACTGCGGCCAATCCAGTAGACAGATATAAACGCAAGGATTGGTTAACTGTACGGAAGTATCAATGTTCAAAGGATGGAAGTAGCAAGAAAGATGTAGTGAAGCATGTAGAGAACAAATACACAACCTTTATATAAACATCAAAAGCACTCTGTTTACATCAAATACAGTTATTTGGGACTAATTCCATCTGAGGCTGAGAAATCTCTCTCACACACACCTATCTCTTTGGGCATCTGCTCATAATCAATCCTGCTTCACTTCTATGGAATATATTTCCATTTACAAATAAGACTGTAAGAGATTTGATAAATGAAGATGGTTATAGCAAGCTGGCTATTAAACAGGTTACTTTGCTTTTGCATAGTGTAATCCATAATGAAAGATAAAATTTCTCTCTTAAATGCTCTGTCAAACGTTGCACCAAGCAACAATAATCAACTGGATGTTTTGAAGGTGCATTTTAAAAATATCATTAAACAAACCCCCTGCTGACTTAAAAAGGCAGGCTCATGGACTAACGATATTCAAGTGAATGTTATAAACTTGAGTTGGACAAAATTCATCTTTCTTAATCTAATGTGGCCATTCTTTTTATGAATTTAATTTCCTCTGACTTTTTATTGTACCACATTTGGATGAGTTACCGCCTGCTATATTTTAGTCTAACCATCAACTAACTATTTCCCCTACAGGTATGTGGACATTAATAGCAACAGCAACTTGAATTGCTCACTTCTCTGAGGGTCGTCACCTTGTCATGGCGGAGATGCCTAAGAGTTCCTGAGATCCCGACATCGATACTGTCTGGAGTTTAGCTCCTAGTAGGGTCACCCCTGGCAGTCAGGTCAAAGGGAAGCTTCCAAACAAAAGCACAGCATTGGAGCTGGTGGGAGATGATGGCACGTCACAACGGCTGTGAGGGTTGAGGAAGGGCGCAGATGCAAAAGATCCCCGGTCACCTTGCATTCCATGCCACTGGGCCCTGAACCTGACCTGTCAAGGACTGTGTGGTGGCTGCCTGGGCGTCAGACTCCTCACATTAAACCAAATTATGTGCAGTCATTAGGGGAATGACCCCTTAGGAGAACATCATACTCAACTCGAGTGATCACACTTCCACAGCTATTCTTAGTGCATCCCTACCTGCTGGTGAGAAGATGGGGAACCCTTGCTTTGGATTGCTTTGAATGTACGAATACCAAACAGATAGCAGGGGACAGATTTAACCTGACTGTGCGGAGATGAGAGCCAGCTGATAGTGCTTTTAGCAGGCAGTTATCAACCTGAAATGTTGACTCTGCTTCTTTCTCCGTTGGTGTTGTCTGAGCTGCTGAACATGTCCAGCATGCTCACCCAGCTTCTTATCCTATATTTTAATTGGCTTAACAGCAACACCAACACACCGAATACTAAACTTACTAAACTCTTGGCTAAACATTCCGGCAAGGCTCTGGAATTCCATTACATTTTGCAATTTAACGAGGTGGATTTATACTTTTTCTCTATTTTATAAATGGCAGAGGCACTTTTTAACAAGGTATTATCATGATGATGTTAAGACCATTACTATGTGATGATAGTTCTTGCTCTTTGAATGATTACTGTGTCAGCTGACTTTATGTCACATACTCAGCCTGTTATTGTGAACAGCTGCAATACAAGGCACACAGACCAAAGCACGTGTAAGGTCCGATCGTGGTTTTGCCCTTCCCTGTAAGTTCAGGCCAACAGTTCACTAAAGGATCACTGCACGTCTAAGTTCTTGCACATCACTCACCGTTATCCATCAGAGCTTCAGATGTCTGGACTTCAAGCTCTGGAACTTTCTCCCAAAATCTTCCTGCCTCTCAGCTGTTCCCTGTTCTCCTGTGTTGCTCACGGCAACCTAGCCCTTTAGCTGGGGGGTGATCACCGATTCAAATTTTGTTTGATTGGGGTTCTGTGAAAAGCTTTAGAACATTTACCGTTTTAAAGTCACTATTTAAATGTAGGTTGTAACAGCTATTGAGTGTAAGTTCTAGATTCAAGATTCAGGATCTATGTTTTTTTTATTCACATGTCCATCAAAACTTATAGTAAAATGGGTTGTTTGCATTAACAACCAATACACCCGGGGATGTGCCGGGGGGCAGTCCGCAGGTGTTGCCACGCACTTTGGCACCAACATAACATGCTCCCAGTGCTCGGCAAAACAGCACAGAGTGCAACAAAACAACAACAGCAAAACAAGCCCATCCACCCACACACATACACAGTTCCTAAGAAAGGCCATCTTCCTTGACCTCCACCAGACTCAGCTTTGGACAATGGGCCTTTGACTATCCTAGCATATTGACGGAGATTTGCAGATCTGTGTCTCTAGCCAACGGGCCTTGACTTCTGGACTTCCAATTTGACCCTCAGCCCTTGGCATCGATTCCAGGACCCGCTGATCACTGAACACCCAGGCCTCAAACTCTGGACTCGCTGATGACAGATGGAAAAGCATTGACACTAATTTCAGTACTTAATACATAACAGATTTCAAAACATGTGATGATTTCAAGCAGAATCAGGTCTTCAACCTGTTTTAATCACCTGTTCTTTCTACAAACCCATTATTTTTTCCCACAGACGATTATGGATTTAATAAAGTACGGAGTGTGAATTGCATTAGTAAGATTGTATCTGGTAAATGCAAGGGGAGTGATCTCAATTTTGTAGAAATGGTTTTGAATAGTAGTTGGCTGAAAGTTTTTTGAATCAACTATGTGTAGTGGGAAGGGGGTCCACATAAGGTAACTACTGGCCCTAAATGCTCTGATTGGTTAAAGATAAAGAAGGCAATGAACGCATCAAATTACTCTCCAGATAACTGAAGCAAAAGTGGGGATCAATGGAGGAGTCAAATGTAAGAAAGCCAAGGTTCACTGCAAAGCAGTAACCAGATCACCAAAGCTCTGAGTCAGTATAGCAAACATCACTATTGTCCTTAAATGATACATTGTGATGGCCTTTTTGTGCTTATAAGGCTGCTGAAAAGACTTGGGAATCAGAATTGAATTAGGTTTATTACCATTGTTGTGAAAATTGCTGTTTTGCTGCAGTAGTACAGAGCAATACATTAAATATACTATAAGTTATAATTACATATATTAAAGCAGAAAACAGTGAGGTAGTGTTCATGGGTTTCTTGTCTGTTCTGAAATCTGATAGCGGAGGGGAAGAAAGTATTATTTTCTGATGGTAGCAATGAGAAGAGGGCTTGGCCCATTGGTGAAGGTCCTGAATGATGGATGCACCTCTTTGAGGCATCACCTTTGGAAGTTGTCCTTCTTGCTGGGGAGGCTATTTCCCGTAATGGTGCTGGCTGAGTTTACAATGCTTTGCAGATCTCTTCTGACCCTGTGTAGTGATTCCTCCATAGCAGATGATGACGCAACCTGTTAATAGGCTCTCTACATCTGTAGAAATCTGCTAGAGCCAGCCAACACTTCTGTTTACTTTGGGTAACTGAGGATTGTTTCAGCCACATTAGTGAAATAGTACAAGGTAACTTAAAAGTGCACCTTTCCTGCCAGAGGTGGAAAATCTTTTATCTTTGTGATGGAACTTGTTTTCAGAATCACCAAAGCCTTGGATCAATGAGTATTTCAATGGTTATTCCCCTTACAGCAAATCCAAGATGAACAATTTTATTGAAGGTTTACTTTGTTGCTTCAATTCATTTCACAAAAGGAGAATGAAACCCTAACAGAGAAATCTGATTAGATCGTACCAAACCCTATGGTTGATATGAATCACTAGTGTGGGTCACCATATTGGCTCTGGGTACCCTGGGCAGAGACTGTCAGACTGGCAATGACGAGCCAGAATTCTTCCACGTTTCTCAAGGAATTAATGAGTTCTTTAAGGAAAGGCAAAGAACAAGTCCACAGTCCATTTTACATTTATGGTCAGTGGACTTCTTCAGAGCTTAGGTTTTTATATTCTGTGGTTTTTTTATACCCGTTTCTTTGTTGTGCAAGGGAAAGGTGGCTGGGGTTTGATGTTCTGTTAGTTTTTGAGTGGGGTAATGTTTTTTGGGGGCCAATGTTCCTGTTCCGTTTTGTGTGGGGGGAGGGGTTGATGATCAGGACGCCGTTCTTGTTTGCACAGGGGGTGGGTTTCATGTTTCCCTCTGTATGACTTCCACGTTCTTTCTTTTATTTCGTGGCTATCCGGAGAAATACAAATTCCAGAGTTGTATAGGGATTCATGCTTTGATATTAAACTGAATCTCTGATGCTTTCTGTAGTGAGCAAAGATCTTGAAAAATAATAAGGTTCAAGGCAAATAGCCAATGACACATTAGAAGCAAACGCAATTAAATGGTGTCTTTAACATACCCCAAAGATATTTCATAAAGAACAAATGAAATGACGCCAAGTCAACAAAATAAAATCAAGTATAGTTAACTGAATACTTCAAATGGGGTAGTTTTTTTAAAACATGATCTTAATGTGAGTGAAGTGAGGGGAAGGAATTCTAAATGTAACAATTGTTATCAGACACGTCTCCATTGTCCACAACTGAACTAATTAATTCTCTTTTAATACACATTGCAATCTGTTGCTAATGGTGCTGAAATCCTCAGTTATCTAAAAGCAAAGTAAACAAGAGATATTCCCATGCAAGTTACCACTGTGTACGATTTAAACAAAGTAGTGGTGTTCCTTTTACTTCTGCATATGGTGCAGACCTGTGGTGATCTGCCACAGCCTTGTAGTGAGCATCAGCTTCCTCATGCATGACTCCCAAACCTTGCTATTGCTGCACTCATCTGGAGAGCAATTTGATGTCTTAACTTCGAACAGTACAACATGGGATCATGCCAACTGGCTCACAATGTTATGCCAAACCAGCTAAAAAGCAAATCAAAACACCCAAACACTAAACCCTCCTACCTACACCATATCCATATCACTCCATCTTCCTTACACCCATGTGCCTATCTATGTGTCTCTTAAAAGCCTCTAATGTATTTGCCTCTTCCACCATACCAAGCAGCGCATTCCAGCCATCCACAATTCTTAGAGTAAAAAACTTACCCCTCACAGCCCCCTTGAACCTACCTCTTTCATCTTCAATGCATGCTCGCTGGTACAGTATTAGACATTTCAACCCTGGGAAGCAGATACCCTCTGTTGACTCTATCTATGCCTCTCGTAATCTTGTAAACTTCTATCAGATGTCCCCTCACCCTCCGCCACTCCAAAGAAAACCCAAGTTTATCCATCCTCTCATGAAAGCACATGCCCTGTAAACTAGGCAGTGCCCTGGTCACCCTCTCCAAAGACTCAATGTCCTTTCTATAGTGGGGCCACCGGAACCGTATGAACTGTTCCAGATAGGGCCTGACCAGAGTTGCAACGTAACCTCCTAACTTCTGAACTCAATGCCTTAACTAATAAAATTCCAATTGCAAGGCAATTCCATTAGTCTTCTTAAACACCTTATTGACCTGTGTAGCCACTTTCAAGGAGCTATGAACTTGTATCCAAAGATCTCCTTGCTCAGTGCACTACAGTGTATTGTCTCCTTGAGTTTTCCCCACTGAAGTGCAACACTTCACACTTATCTGTGTTCAACTCCATTGCTATTTCTCAGCCGACAGTGTATCTGCAATTGATCTATATCATGCTGTACTCTTTGCCAGTCTTCTACACTATCAGCAACTCCACCAATCTTGGTATCATCTGCAAATTTACTAACCCACTCATCTACATTTTCATCCAGATCATTACCAACACAGAGGTCCCAGTACTGATTGCTGTGGGACCCCAGTAATTATGGACCTCCAGCTCAAATAAGTCGCTTCAACCACTACCCTCTGTCTCCTGTGTGCAAGCCAGTTCTGAATCCAAGCAGCTAACTTGCTGCAGATCCCATGCATCTTAATCTTCCAGACTAGCCTCCCATGAGAGACTTAGTCAAAGGACTTAACTAAAATCCATGTAGACAATATCCACTACTCTACCCTCATTAATCTCTCTTGTCAAACAACTCAATCAGGTTGGTAGGGCATGACTTGCCATGCGCAAAGCCATGCTAGCTTTCCCTGATTAGATCATGGGTTTCCAAATGTTTATACATACTATCCCTTAGAATTTTCTCCAGCAATTTCCCTACAACTGACATGAGACTCACCGATCTATAGTTCCCAGAATTTCTCCTTGTTCCCTTCTTAAATAGAGGTGCAACATTAGCTAATCACCAGTCCTCTGGGGCTTCACCTGCGGCTAGAGAGGACACAAAGCCACTGGTCAAGGGCCCAGTAATATCGTATTTTGTCTCCTTCAATAACCTGGAGTAAAATCCCATTAGCCCTAGGGACTTATCCACCTTAATACTCATTAGGAGACCCAACACTTCCTCTTCTTTGACCTCTAAGTGCCCCAACATCTTCTCCAAGGATCTTCTCCTTGTCAAGGTAGAGAGGCTTGTGGGATTCTGCAGTCCTGAGATTGATGCTGCCTGGGGTTTAGCCATCTGGTGCTTAGCTCCTACTGGGATCACCCATGGTCAAGGAGGATCCAACCAAGATCTCAATGGCAGAAGATGATTGTACATCACTATGAGAGTGAAGGTGGAGGAAGGCTGCAGTAGTGAAGGATACTCAATTGTCCTACACTTCATGCCACTGGACCTTGACCTCAATCTGTCAAGGACTGTTTACTGGCTACCTGTGTATCAGTCTTCCAATGATAAACAAAGTCAAGCACAGGAGTTCTCCATTAAGGAAATCCACCCTTACGTCCCGGCCTCTACAGCCAGCTGAGGATCCATCAGTAGACCGTCTGGAGAGCATCCTGCTAAAACTCGAGAGATTGCACTGCTAATTTGATGTAGTTCACTGTTTTCTTTCCCTTTAACTAATCACACAGTGTAGGGTCAGCAAGTTAAGCTTATCCCAATTTGTCTTTGAGGTGAATGACCTGCAATACCATTGCAGGAGGCAAAGTCAATCACGCTGTTGATAAGGGCAGCAGATATCCTTTCTTAAATGATATTACTGACCATTTTTAAAATCTATAGTGACAACTCAGTAATTTCATGCTCACTGTAACGGATATTATAATTCTCCAGTGCTGCTCATGTCTCTTGGTAATTTCAGGTTTTGAGATATGTAAGTAGTCTGCAAGTGTCATATTCATGGCTTCTCCACGCCTCACGTCCATCAGAATAGTATCTATGCTGCCGTCAGATAACGGTATCTCCCACTGCCGTCTCCTCTGTCACAACGGTAGTGAAAATTCGAATTGTAATCTTTTCTCACCTACAGCAAGGTGTGGAATAAATTCTAGGTCTTTAAATCTGTCTTTCACTGCTTGTCTTTAACAAAACATTCAACTCACAATTGTCTCATATTTTTAAAAATATGTTGTCTTTGAACAAGTTTTCATTATTTCTTTCTTTAAGAAGTAACATGCCCAGAATAGCAGGAAGCATGACGAATTATCATCTGGCACAATTTCCCAACAGTACCTCACATCTCACTCACGTCAACTTCCTCATTACGTTTAATGTGCTAAGCAATGCAAGGCACTTCTTCATTTTTAGCATCTTTTTTCTTTCTTTGTTGCTCCGTGATGATGGCATTTCCAAAATAAAATTTTAAACCCCACTAAAGCATCAAGAAATAATTAAAAGCATCATTCTAAAGTAGGCAAACAAAATGCAATTAGTGACTACTTTATGAGGTACTGGAGTGGAAGCCAATGTACTCTTCTGCTGTTGTAGCCCATCCACTTCATGGTCCTGCCGAAGGGTTTTGGCCTGAAATGTTGACTGTTCTCTTTTCCACAGTTACTGCCTGGAGTTCCTCCAGCATTTTGTGTGAATTGGTTCATGGCTCGACATGTTGTGCATTTAGAGATGCTCTTCTGTGCACCTCTGTTGTAACACATGTATATTTGAGTTACCGTCACCTTCCACGTTTTTCATACTATTCCCTGTAAACTTTAGAAACTGTTATGTGTGAAAATCCCAGGAGATCAGCAGTTTCTGAGATACTCAAACCACCCCGTCTGGCACCAACAATCATTCCGCAGTCAAAATTACATTGACCACACTTCTTCCCCATTCTAATGTTTGCTTTGAACAACTGAACCTCTTGACCATGTCTGCATGCTTTTATGTACTGAGTTGGTACAACATGATTGGCATTGTGCATTAACAAGCAGGTGCACAAGTGTAATACAGTGGCCACCGAGTGTACGGTATCTCTAAGCAGTTACGGAAACAAAGGTGTGGCTGGTTTAGTGGTTTAAAAACTGGTTAATTTGTTTAATGATTACTACAATATAAAGGGCTCTTTGGGAAATGCACCAACCTATTTTGGAATCATTTACTAATTTAGAACTAGTATTGATGCTTCTGCCACTTGTTAACAAGTGGGTCTAATTGTGATACAGGAAAGAAGAAAGCCTTCTATTTACGCTTCATACCAAATTAATTACATTGAAATGAATCCTCTTCATGCAAGAATCACTTTACCGACATTGGCGGCCAAAATAACAGTGAAATGAATGAGCAGTTTACTTGTGTTGGACAGCATTGATTATAAAGTAGGCGTAGAAGTGGCTGTTCTGTCTGTAAAGCTTTCAACTCCACTTTACTCACCGCTCGTCCCTGATTACCTAACAAAGGTACATCACAGTTCTGAATTTTTTGATTTGGCCTTGCTTCTCTACTTGTTAAGGGAGCCATTCCCAGGACATAAGCAGCAGGGATGCTTCTCTCCCCGAGGAGCTCAACCCCTCTCATGCCTGCTTCAAACTGGAGAATAAAGCTACAACTGTGCAAATCCCCACAGCATCTGGCAACCCTGAGACCTTTGTCTCGGGGGCCAACAACAGAACATCCCTTAAAGTGAACCTTCACAAGGCAGAGAGTCCCCATGGTGTACTCTCTTCTCATTGGGGAGGAAGTAAAGATACGCACTCAACATGTTAGGGACAACTTCTTCCCCTCTGCCATCAGATTTCTGAATGCTCCATGGATCTAAGAACATTACCTTGCTATTCCTATTTTCCACTTTTTTATTGTAACATGGTATTGTTTTATGTCTTGCTGTACTGCTGTCACAAAGCAGTGATTTTCATGACATATGTCTGGGATAATAAACCTGTTTCTCTGATTTGGATTCTGTTGGAAATCACGGGAACTTCTTGCTGTATTTTGGTTTTGAGGAATGCAATCAGGAGTATCCACGTCAAGCAGTATACTGTCAGGTGTCATTGAAAGTTTAGTACAGTACATTCAGAGTTTAGTCCTGGTGCAATGATTAGGCCCACACCTTCTTGAGTTGGTGAGTTACTAAATGAGTAGAAAGAATACTTAATAAATTTTCAGAAATCCGCCAATGATTTCAACCAGTATTAGCATTCATGGTTGATACAAAATTCTCTGTAAAATACCAAGATTTCCAGAATGACCCTTGCAGCCATTACAAACTCCCAACTTCGTTAATTTAACATGATTATTGGGTCTAATTTTTTGTTAAGTAACTGCAAAAGGGGCAGGCCATCTTCATTGATAATACAGCACCATATTGGGAAAAGACCACTGGCTGTGATTTTAACACACACAAAATGCTGGGGGAGGTCAGCTGATTGGGCAGTTTGTGTGTGTCTTGTATGTGCTGATCAGATTTCCAGTAGGTGCAGTCGCTCTCGATCTTTGGTTATGATTTTAAACAGACCCTACTTCACAATCTCCCAGAATGCTAATCAAGGATGATTCCAACAATGGCAGCACACCTTGGGTTGTGATGGATATTTGTTCTTTGGTTGTTTGCTGATCTTACCTTTCTAAACACAGCTGCCACCTGTAAGATCACAAACAGATGTAAGCAAACTTCCAACGAGTAGTTAGTTTAACTTCCTGATGTAAATGGAAGTCAGTCTTCTGTTCTTAAAATGTAAATGGAAAAGCAGTAATTAGCTTGAAGTTAAAAACATAGCTTTGCAAACAAGCTCTGTGGTTTGCAAACATTCTATCTGTGTAGAAGCAGATGCTAGCTCACAACATTCTGTCATATTTCTCAGCCGTAGAGTATAAGACAATGGGTTATTTAATTTGAGTTGTTTCGAAACAGACGGGCTGACTAGCTGAATCTTAAGTTGCACAGTTCAAGAAAGCTTGCAGAACAGGTGGATAATATCATTTACTGTATCATTAACTGGTGTGTTTATAGTTGAGAGTTATATGGACTCAGAGAAGGTAGCTTTACAGCATTAATGGGAGAAAACTAAGATCTACTGTAAGTTTCCAGAAAGTTCTTTTAGACCATTTGTGTTAACAGGATATATGAGGAAGTATATGTGCGTGAAAGCACTCAAGTGAGAGGAAAAGGGTCTAACTGTAGAGAGAAATTCAGGCTTATTAGAAATGAGGCAAAGAACATCATGGAATAAACACAGGGTGAACTAGAATTCATTCCACCAGCTTCAGTTTCTGTGACAGGTAATTCATTGTCTACATTGTGGTACATACGTATTTCTTAGTTTATAGGAATTATACCTATGCTGTGGAAATCCTTAATGCTTAACCCTTTATGCTTGGTGGTTTGTCCTTTGTGTCATAAAAATAGTTTGTGTTTTAAAAGTGCATAAGTTTGGGTGGCAGTGTGGAGATGCGTCTCTACCAAAAGATGTATAAGGTATTCTTTCCCTCTCGTAGCCTGAAAGTCACACTTGAGAAAGGCATAGCATCTGCTTAGCCCACTGATCAGGGTCATGTGAAGCCATGGGAGCAGGTGGTGGGTGGTCGTACGAGCAGCTGGTTCATATCACAGGTCCTGGTTATGTGACCACAGACGCCAGGCAGACAATCTCCAAAGAGTATTGATAATGACTGGGGTCTCCCATCTTGTAAAGCTACTGCCTAGAAGAATGCAATGGCAAACCGCTTCTGTGGAAAAGTTTGCCGAGGACAATCATGGTCAACCACGATTGCCTATGTCATTTGACGTGGCCGATAATGATAATGATGATGATAAGGTAGAAATCTTCTGTGAATTTTAAATGTGTTTCAAGAGTATTGCATGGATTTAAAATGTAAGACTGCAACTCGCTGAACTGGGTTTTAAACTGCTTTGTTAGCTGGAAGTAGGGAGAGGGGACCCACCACTTGAAAAGTGGGTATTGGCAGCTAAATTCACTAAAGAGAATAAACAAGGAAGTTAATCTGTATTTGAAGATTGGGTACTAACAGAATAATCTCCCTTTAAAGAGTGTACTCATTACAGAATAATCTCCCTTTAGCAAGAGTGCTCATGATTATTTATACCTGGAAGGGCTATGAGTCTTTGTGTGAGTTTAGACCTTCTCAGTCAGCGCACCCAATAACATCACAACGTTACCTTACACCAGCAATACTGGATCATCTTTTATCCACAGCCATCGTTTTCACTCCCGTCATCCATTCTTATTGAATGAATGCTTCTTCTGCCCAGACAGAACCCTACCGATGGTCCCAGGTCGCAACAAAGGGTTTCGGCCCGAAACGACGTCACTACCTCCTCCCATAGATGCTGTCTGGCCTGCTGAGTTCTGCCAGCATTTTGTGTTTTTAAATTGTATTGTGTAATGCTTTATTTTTTTTAATGAATCTGATATTACAATTGAAAGATATCTGTATCTGTAATCAGTTAACTTACCTGATGCAATCCACGGACGTGACTGAACTCCTTTAAAGACTCCGGAGCTTGAATGCTGAGGGTAAACATAATTAATTTCAAGAGTGGGTGGTTTTGTATTTTCATATGTTACGCACAACACTGTCAACCTTTCAGCTTCCCTGCAGTTTTCCCAGGCACTTGGGACCAGTTTGGGCTTGTCTTGTCTGTTGCTATTGCAAATTTCTCCACCTTCATGTTGCACATTTACTTCAGCTGCGGACAAGCTCGGAGATGTTTGCTGAGCACAGAGCAAAACTGATTTCTGCTGCCCTATCTGAGTCCTTCAATGCTCCAAAAGTCCTGTCTGGCCTAAAATATCAGAAACTAATTTGTATAAATGCTGGCGAGATGCAGCCTTCTTCGAAGAAAACTTGGTGAGGAAGCAAACTGATGACAGAATCAAAATCAGGTTTAATATCATCGACATATGTTGTGAAATGTGTTGTTTTGAGGCAGCAGTGCAGTACGATACATAAAGCACTATACATTATAATAAAAAAATATACATAAAGATAAGTAGTGCAAAAATAATGAGGTAGTGTTCAGGAGTTGGTTCATTCCCTGTTCAGATACCTGATGGCAGAAGGGAATAACCTGCACCTTAAACATTGAGAGTGTGTCTTCCATCTCTTGTACCCCTTCTCTGATGATAGTATTAGGAAAAGAGAATGTCCTGGGTGATGGGGATCCCTGTTAATGGATGCCGCCTTTTTGAGGCATCGCCTTTGAAGTTGTCCTCGATGCTGGGGAGGTTGGTGCTCATAAAGGAGCTGGCTGAGTTTGCAACCCTCTGCAGCTCTTTCCAATCAGCCGTTACATATCCGGCCCTAAACTGCATGAAGTTAGATTTTTTTTCTCTCTTTTACCTCTGTACCTGTAGCGGACTAGTGATGCGGAGGCCTGGACTCACCATGAGTTCAAACCCCAGCACGGCAGCTGTGAAAGCTAAGTTCATTTGTAGTAATGTGGATGAGCAGCATGTGTTGTTTCGCGGCCGCAGTTGAGAAAATTCAAATTACAAAAATTAGTAAATGATGCAAAAGATAAATAATGAGGTAGAGTGTGTTACCCAGGTCCTACTGGAAGACGTTACTGATGTCACCTATAGTGAGATCATTGTAGCATTGTAGTTTATATTTGTTAATAGGGTGTAGATATTGTTGACATGATCATTTGTTAATCACTCCGGAGAGTGTGAGAATATTTTTTTAGCCTCCGTAGGCCTGATGGTGAATGTGCTCCCACAATGCTGTTGGGTAGGAAGTTACAGAAATTGAACGATGGAGGGACGGCTGGTGGTGTAGTGGCATCAGCACTGGACTACAAGGCAGATGGTCCTGAGTTCAAACCCAGCCTGAGCAGCAGTCTGAGTGGAAGAAAGGGCTAGCAATCTGTTTCCGTATCTCGCCATGAAAACCCTATGGTCCATGAGGTCACGAAGAGTCAGACTCGACTTAATGACTAAACAAAAACAAGATGGTGGCGGAATGGTGACGAGTTTTAAATGGTATGTGTGAGTGTGTGGAGCTAATCCAATGTGCTCTTACCCTTCATGATTGGGGAGTTCGTAGGGTTGTTCGCCAAGCCTGGAGTCACAAATGACTCATCACCATTCGAGGTGACATCACCAGTGCGCATTTGTGTTTGTTTCTACGGAGTGCTCATGTTTACATCGGTCTGACTCGTCGTTCTGATTGGTCGGCTGTGGCACTGGCCACCAGTCTCCGCTGGGTCCCAGCCCAGCTGGATATCTGGCCCGTATCCCTGTTATGGGATGTTGTGAGCATTGGTTTCTCGGGTGCCTGTGACTCATCCCTCGGCCCCCAACCCACAGACGCATAGGTTCGACGGGGAGTTGTCACAATTGAAAATGGAATATGTACCATACTGAATAAGGCATTCAGTGACATTGACATCTGTAGCCTTTGTGGTCAGTGACCCAGCAAAATCTCAATGCATCAGAACTATTGAAAAGTCATTAACACTTACGGTGTAAATCTGTTTCTCCCACCAAGGCTACTGAGTAGTTCCAGCTTTTTCTGTTTATATATAATTTAGCAGCAACATCAAATTACTGTTTTTCAACACCTTTAGATGCTGTCCTTCATATAGGAGCAGTGTTGCCTGAACACCTGGCGCGGGCATGGTAGTTTTCTCCCTGCTTCTCCTCTTCCTATTTGCTTTTCCATTGTGCATTTACCTTAGTAACATTTCCCACTACACCTCAGAGAGATATCAGATATGGGCACCGATCCAAGAGGGGCGTGTGTGATTAAAAGCTCAGTCAAAGAGAGAAGTTTAAGAGAGTTGGAAGTGTGGCGGGTGACACTTCCAGGTGTCAGATTGGAATCAGATGATGTACTATCACTGACCTACAGATCAAGAGATTTGTTGTTTTGCAGAAACAGAACAGTGCAAAGATATAGAACTACTCCAGAACATAGAACAGTTAAGTACAGTACAGGCCCTTCAGCCCACAATGTCATGCCAACCTTTTAACCCACAACAAGATCAATCTTACCCTTCCCTCCCACATAGTCCTCCATTTTTCTTTAATCCATGTACTATCTAGGAGGCCCTTAAATATCCCTGATGTATCTGTCTCTATCACCACCCCTGGCAACACGTTCATGTACCTACCACTCTCTGGGTAGGAAACCTATACCTTTGACATCCCTCTGTATTTTCTTCCAATCAGGTTAAAATTATGCCCTCTCACATGAGCCATTTGTATCCTGGGGAAAAGGCATTGGCTGCCCACGCTGTGTATGAAGGCAGAGGGGGAGAAGCAGTTCCTGAATCATTGAGTGTGGGTCTTCAGGCTCCACCTGTACCTCCTCCCCAAAGGAAGTAATGTCAAGAGGGCATGACCTGGATGGTGAGAGTGATAGATGCCACCTTCTTGAGGCACCACTTGTTGAGGTGGGTCCTCAATGGTAGGGAGAGTTTTGCCCAAACCAGCTGGCTGAGTCAACAACCCACTGCGGCCTCTTGCAATCGTGTACATTGGTGCTTCCATGCTAAGCAATAATGCAATCTGTTAGAATAGTCTTCACTGTATATCCATGTGGCCAAGTGGTTAAGGCGTTGGTCTAGTGATCTGAAGGTCACTAGTTCGAGCCTCAGCTGAGGCAGCGTGTTGTGTCCTTGAGCAAGGCACTTAACAACACATTGCTCTGCGATGACACCGGTGCATTGGCCTAGTGCCCTTCCCTTGGAGAGGGGAGACTTGCAGCATGGGCAACTGCCGGTCTTCCATACAACCTTGCCCAGGCCTCAGTCAGCATCGAAATCAATGGATAGTCGAAGAAGAAGACTGTATATCTATAGAAATTTACCAGACTCTTTGGTGACAAACTGAATCAGAGGCAGGGAAGACTTTAAATCCTTACCAGACAATACAACTCAGAAGCTAGAATTACATTTTTTTGCAGTCAGAGCATAAACCAAAAATTCCATCAATAACCCCTGTAGGGTAGGTCGTTGGACTAGTGTCCAACGATTAGACTAATAGTGCCAAGAATCAAATCTGAATCCTTCACTGCCGCTGCAGAATTTGAATTCAGGAAATTAAATGAACCTGAAATAACAGATCAGGAACAGTGAATAGTTTCAAAAGAAAACATCTGGTTCTTTAGTCTGCTTTGGGATGGGAAATCCATGGATTGTCTGGAAATCATGTAGCAAGCTACTTACACCTAGTGCCCACCTCCTTAGGTACTTCCTGTTCCTAGTAGAGTGGCAGCTGAGTGAATATTTGTGGTGTTCTGCTCCTGTAGCCCATCCACATCAAGGTTTGAAATACTGCACACCACTATTGTAGCACATGGTAATTTGAGTTGCTGTCAGCTTGAACCAGTCTGGCTATTCTCCTTCGACCTCTCTCATTAACAAGGCATTTTGACCCACAGAACTGCCGATCACTGGATGCTTTTTTTTCTGTTTTTCGCACCATTCTCTGTAAACTCTAGAGACTGTTGTGCATGAAAATCCCAGGAGATCAGCAGTTTCTGAGATACTCAAACCACCCTGTTTAGCACCAGCAATCATTCCATGCTCAAAGATCAAATTTCCTTCCCATTCTGATACTTGGTCTGAACAACAATTGAACTGCTTGTAACACACACACAATCTGCTGGGGAACTCGGCAGGTCAGGCAGTATCTATGGAAAAGAATAAACAGTTGACATTTCAGGCCAAAACCTCTAGACCATGTCTGTATGCTTTTATGCATTGAGTTGCTACCAGATATTTGGCTGAGTAGATATTTGCATTGATGAGTGGGTGTAGCGAATAAAGTGGGAACTGGGTGTATTCCAGTACAGTTGGAATAGGCACTAAACACTGACCTGACTCAGATGGTGACATACATGTGTAACAGCTGTTATAAAAACCATATCAAATCAGCAACAAATCTCCAAACACGAGGAAATCTGCAGATGCTGGAAATTCAAACAACAACACACACAAAATGCTGGTGGAACACAGCAGGCCAGGCAGCATCTATAGGGAGAAGAGCTGTCGACGTTTCAGGCCAAGACCCTTCATCAGGACTAACCGAAAGAAAAGATAGTAAGAATTTTTTCGCATTTCCCCCTCCCCCCACTATTTTCAAATCTCTTACTATCTTTCCTTTCGGTTAGTCCTGACGAAGGGTCTCGGCCCAAAATATCGACAGCGCTTCTCCCTATAGATGCTGCCTAGCCTGCTGTGTTCCACAAATCTCCAAGTTGAGGACAAGGCCTATTAATAGCAGTGGTGTAATCCTTCCAGTAATTTATATATCTAATAAATTCTTCAGCTCCTGACAAGAGCAAGAATAAAATTCCACAGACTGAAGACACAAAGTCGTCTGACTGTTGATTTCAATGCCAGACAGAGAAATATAGTCCACAAAAGCAAAATACAGCAGATGCTGAAAATCAGAATCAAAAATGGAGAAAACTCAGCAGTTCAACTAGCACCTGTGGAGAGAGAAGCAAAGTTAATGGTCCAGACTATTCCCAATCCTGTCTTTTTCTATGATTTCACTGACCTTTTATAGTCCCGTGGATCAAATTGAGAACCATGCCTTACTGCTGTAGACGTCTCGTGAGACCAAGTGACCTGTAAGTGGTAACCAGGCGACAGGAAGTGCGGTCCAAGGTCCTGGACCACAGTAATGACCATCTTGACCCTTGGGAAGCTTATACTGTCAAAGGCCTCATAAATATCATTGACATTCAGAGGAATTTAATCACATTTGGATTAGCTATAAATAATTCTAAAAACTTCAAAAGTTACCTGTGTATTTAAGTGCATGATTGATAGAATATAAATTATATTACAATTAGCATACAGAAAAAGAAACCAAACCATTTCTGTTTATCATGCAAGTTGGCAACCACATTCCAATGAATGGAGTTGCATCAGACATTTCAGCCACGGCCTGTGTAAAACTGAGGGGCCAGATGTGAATCACTACTGATCTTTGCCTCTGGGCTCACTGGAAGGTCCATTGGTGGAGAGAGCAGTCAGCCCTCCTGATATTTGATCTCCAGCATGTTCCTGATTTCCATGCTGCCATGCATAGTCCAAGGGGCAAGGATACGCCGGTGTGCAAAGACCTCCTCACTACCGGCTCTCTGCCAAATCACTGTCAAGAGGCAAGCTTGCCTTATTCCCAGGTTTCAGATCAATAAAATGCACGGAAGGTATGAAAATGATGCAGTAGTGTGTTTAATCAGATGCTCATGTTGAACAAGTTGAAGCTGATCTCTGTGTACTCTGGGCTGCCACAGAGGAAGTTTTCTTTCACGAAAGCATCCAAAAGTTTGTTCACTGAGCCAATTTCATTGTGGATTTAGCCTGGATGAAATCTGTATAAAACCAAATGTATTTTTTAAAATCTATTCTTGTAGCAGAATCAACATTTTTAGCCAGCTAAAAATCAAATGTTCCAAATTCTCTTAAAACAATAATGCTACAACTCTGCTGCTACTTGTTAATGACTTGTGGAACACAGACCTAATTGTAGAAAGTCATGTTGTCTGCTGCATAGTGTCAAGGAATATGAGGAGTGGGTAACAAACTGGAAGTAAGATTGAAAATCAAAGCGTGATCAAGGCGTCAGATGGTCTCCTCCAACACCTGTTTCTTATTTTCATCTGTTCTCACTGGCATGTAATTCCCTTCATTTGGATTCAACTCTTCTTGTGCAAAGTAGTTTATTGTTAATATCCAAAACAGTTCTCAGTTTGAAGTTGTTTTATTTTGAACAAGCAGCATTGAATGGTGTTCTTTATTTCTGTGTTGGAATGAGAATGCCAACCACATAGAGCAATACAGCATGAGAACAGGCCATTCAGCCCATTCTGTCTGGACTGACCATCATACCAATTTAAGCTAATCCCACCTGCCTGATTTACATCCCTCCATCGCCTTCCTGTTAACTTACTTATCTAAATATCTCTTTGATGTTACTACCATATCTGCTTCCACCACTTCAGCTGGCAGTTTGCTCAAAGCCCTCCTTCTGTCTGTGTTTAAAATCAGCCATGCACACTTCTTTTTTAAGTCTTTTTCCTCTCCATCCTGAGGAAAAAAGCTCTGACTATCTAACCTTTCTATCCCTCTTATAATTTTATGTACTTCTATCGAATCATTCCTCAGCCTCCAAAGTATAAAATAGTCCAACTAAGACCATAAGACCATAAGATATAGGGAGCAGAGGTAGGCCATTCAGCCCATCGAGTCTGATCCGCCATTCAATCATGGGCTGATCCAATTCTTCCAGTCATCTTCACTCCCCTGCCTCCTCCCCATACCCTTTGATGCCCTGGCTAATCAAGAACCTACCTATCACTGCCTTAAATACACCCAACAATGGCCTTCACAGCTGCTTGTGGCAACAAATTCCACAAATTTACCACCCTCTGACTAAAGTAATTCCTCAATCCTGAAGCTGTGCCCTCTTTTCCTAGAATCTCCTGCAATGGAAAATAACTTAGCCATATCTAATCTGTTCAAGCCTTTTAACATTTGAAATGTTTCTATGAGATCCCCCCTCATTCTCCTGAACTCAGGGAATACAACCCAAGAGCTGCCAGGCATTCCTCATACGGTAACTCTTTCATTCCTGGAGTCATTCTTGTGAATCTTCTCTGAACCCTCTCCAATGTCAGTATATCCTTTCTGAAATAAGGAGCCCAAAATTGCACACAGTACCCCAAGTGAGGTCTCACGAGTGCCTTATAGAGCCTCAATGTCACATCCCTGCTCTTATATTCTATACCTCTAGAAGTGAATGCCAACATTACATTCACCTTCTTCACAACTGACTCAACCTGGAGGTTAACCTTTAGGGTATCTTGCACAAGGACTCACAAGTCCCTTTGCATGTCTGTATTTTGAATGCTTTCCCCATCTAAATAATAGTCTGCCCATTTATTTCTTCCACCAAAGCGCATGACCATACATTTTCCAACATTGTATTTCATTTACCACTTCTTTGCCCATTCACCTAAACTATCTAGTCTCTCTGCAGGCTCTCTGTTTCTTCAACACTACCTGCTCCTCCATCTATCTTTGTATCATTGGCAAATTTAGCCACAAATCCATTAATACTGTAGTCCAAATCAATGACACAAATGCTCCAGACCATCAGTCATACTGTGTTTATTAAACTGGACCAACCTGTTACTGCTAGTAGACTAAAGTGATTAAACCTCCTCACTCACTACACCAGCTAGCACACTGCTCTGGTTCCCACCCTCTGTCACACCTGTCTGAATCTTCCTGAGTAGCACTAGCAAACCTCCCTGCAAGGATAGTAGTGCCACTCCAATCTAGGATCAATCAAGGATGGCGACAGATCAGCATGTAGGAGGGAGGTTGAGAATGTGGCTGAGTGGTGCCACAGTAACTTCTTATTCAATGTCCACGTGGCCAAGGAGCTGATTATTGACTTCAGGAGGAGCGGATCAGAAGTTCTTGAGCCAGTCCTCATCAAAGGATCAGAGGTGGAGAGGATGGCAGAGTTTTTCATCGAAACACCGGTTAAAATTGACTCCTGGACCCAGCTGGAAGTCCAAGAAGACTTTATGCATTTAAATTCAACTGTAAGTTCGCTGGTGTTATCATTTCAGAGAACATGTCCTGGGCCCAGCATATAAGTGCAATTATGAAGAAAGCACAACTGCACCTGTACTTCCCTAGGAGTTTATGAAGATTGGGCTTGACATCTAAAACTTTGACAAGCTTCTGTAGACATGTGTTGGGGAGTATATTGACTGGCTGCACCACAGCCTCGTATGGAATTACCAATGCCCTTGAATGGAAAAACCTACACCAAGTAGTGGATATGGCTCAGTCCATCACAGGTAATCCCCTCCCCATCACTGAAATCCATCTGCATGAAAAAAATCTGCAGGTGCTGGAAATCCAAAGCAACACACACAAAATACTGGGGGAATTCAGCAGGCCAGGCAGCATCTATGGAATAGAGTAAGCAGTCAAAGTTTCAGGCCGTGACCCTCATCAGGACAGATCCTGTAGAGGTTCTCGGCCCAAAACGTCTACAGTTTACTCTTTCCCATAGATGCCACCTGGCCCGCTGAGCTTCTCCAGCACTTTGTGTGTGTTGCTGTGAATCCATCTACATGGATTGTAGTTACAGGAAAGCAACATCCATCATCAGGGACCCCCCACTACCCAGGACATGCTCTCTTTTTGCTGATGCCATCAGAAAGAAAGTACAGGAGCATTAGGGTTCACACTAACAGGTTCAGGGATTGTTATAACCCCTCAACCATTTTGAACCAAAGGGGATAACTTCACTCAACTTTACTTGTCAGATCACTGAAATGTTCCCACAACCTATGGTCTCACTTTCAAAGACTCTTCATATCATGTTCGCGATACTTATTGCGTAATTATTCATTATTATTATTTCTTTCTTTTTGTATTTGCGCAGCTTGTTGTCTTTTGCACACTGGTTGTATGCCCTGTCGGTGCAGACTTTCATTGATTCTATTATGGTTATTGGATTTATTGAGTTTGCCTGCAAGAAAATGATTCTCAAGGTGGTGTATGATGATATATGTACTTTAATAAATTTACTTTGAACTTTAGGTGTAACTCATTCCTGTTCAAGACTTAAGTTCATCACATGTACAGTACATTACGAAAGTCTTAGACAAATATATGTAGCTACAATGCCCAAGGCTTTTGCACAACACGTATTTGTCAACGTGGAATGGAGAGCAAGTTTGTAAATCTGGTGGGAGTTTTATCATTACTCACGTATTTGTTTTGTTTGTTTGTGTGTGGGTGGAGTATTTGCTCACAGGGTGTGTGTGAAGCGTTTAGTGCAGTAGTGTAGTAGTGCTTGTAATTAGTGCATGCTGTATGTCGCATAGAGCACTCTGCGTACAACCATTGCCGCTGGCTAGCCTTTTCAACAGAGGAGCCGAGTGGGTAAGCCTCCTCTTGCCAGTACAGGGCCTCTCCACCACCAACTGCAGTGCCTCCTCGGGGCCACACGCGGAAACTGGGTATCTCACGGTCCCAGGCTTACGTATGGGAACTCAGAGCAGCAGTGGGCCTCAGAGACGTGGCGTGCAGCCCCACCACTGTGTGCACACGCCCTGGCGCCCGTCAACCACTGTCCCAGCTATGGGCAAATAGCCCCACTGCCTTGTGTGTTGAGACAAGGCTAAGGGAGCACACCCTGACAGAAAAACAATGTGCTGGAGGCACGCAATAGGCGGGCCTGAACAGACCAAGGACCCGGCAGCCTCCTGCAGCCAAGATGAGGGACCGGTTGTCCTGGGTCCACTCTTGCCACTGGGATTCACCTCATCATGGTGAAGATAGTGTTTCTGGGGATGGTGCACCCCCTGGGGCACTTTAATATCTTCCTTGCGCAGGTCTCCACCTCTGACCACGGTGAACAACACCTGGACCTTACATATGGTTGATGTCTGTGGGCAGTGGGGCATCTGGCAACGAGAGTAGGTACGAATGGACATGGAGCTCCTGGTCAGAACCCTGCACGGCAGCGGCACAGGGTATTTGGTCGCTAGCAGCTGGGACTGAGTGGCAGCTGTTTTCGGCAGACCCCTGTGCGACTGAGCAGCCCTATATAGGGACTGCACTGCTCACCCCAACTGGGGAAGGGCCTAAAAATTGCCCATTCAATCACTCACCTGGATTGGTTACCACACCTATCGAGCTATTCCACTACTGCAGTCGAAATAAGAAATAATACAACCTAAAACTGGCAACATGGGCTCTCCTGGACTCGTATGGCATCTCTGACAGACCTCACCAGAGAACAGCCTTGATCGCTGCTGAGCTGAGGCGCTACAACATCGACCTTGCTGCCCTGAGTGAGACCAGGCTCCCGGATGGACGCTCGTTAACAGAGGAAGGGATGGGTTACACCTTCTTCTGGAAAGAATCCCACCCCCCCCCCCCCCCCCCCCCGTTGGACAACATCTCCACGGAGTAGGATTGGCCATCAAGAACACCTTTCTACCAGGTCTCACAGAAACACCTGTTGGAATTAGTGAAAGACCAATGACCCTCCGTATCCCCCTGGCAAAGGAATGTTCTGACACGCTTCTCAGTGCCTACTCACCAACTTTGCCATCTGAGAATGAGGCCAAGGAATGCTTTTATCAGACACTGGATGAATCTCTTTGCCGGATCCCTAAGAATGATAAGATCCTCTTGCTTGGGGACTTCAACGCTAGGGTGGGACAGAACAACAGGATATGGAGTGGAGTGCTAGGTAGGCATGGTATTGGCAAGGTCAATGCAAATGGCATGTGGCTGCTTACTCTTCGCTCTGGGCATAACCTTACCATAACCAACACCATCTTCCAGCAGAAGGCAAAATATAAGATCTTGTGGATGCACAAGGTGCAAATCCATGGTCTCATGAGACTAACAGATGCCTATATATAAATAAATACATGAGACAGCTGATTGTATGTTCATAAAGTGGCACTAGGCATAGGAGCATCGGTACATACGGTGACTGTCCGGAAGTGATAAAGTAGCAGTGGCTGGGGGCCTGAAGGTGTGGGCTGGTGGGTGGAGGTGTTGATCACCCTTGCATTGTTTGCATTAACACCCAAGAGCGTGCTGAAGGCAGCCCGCAAGTGTTGCCGTACATTCCAATGACAACATAGCATGCTCACAGTGTTCAGCAGAACACAAAACACATGTCCCACCAGCAGTGATCCAAGTATCTGAAGCTCTTCCTCCTACAACAGCTCTTTAGTGCTGACTTCCTATTCTTTGCCTCAAATGCAAGGGACACTGGAAGGAACCCCAAGCTTACTACCTTAAGAGGTCTGCTTTATAACTTACCATCAAACTTCCTAAATTCCTGTCTGTCCTCCTGTCTACAGTATGTCCTTGGTACCAGTGGTGATCACCAACTCTGGCTGTTCATCCTCCCCTTTCAGAATGTCCCGTGCTCACTCAGAGGTCCCTGGCCTCGGCACCTTGAAGGCAACACACCTCCCTGGAGCCTCAGTTTTGGACAGAGAAAAATCTATCTGTGCCCCTGACTGTTATAAATGCTTATCACTACTATTCGCCTATAGTTTGACCCTCCCTGCAGTACAACAGAGCTTCTTGTGGTGCCACTGTCACCTTCCTCTGACAGACCATCCCCACTAACAGTATCCAAAATGATATACTTGTTAGAGAGGCGAATGGCTGTCTAACAGCTTGAACTTCCTGCCTTCCTTTCCCGGTGACTGAGCATGCGGTGTGACCACCTCCCTGGAGCTTCATTGGAAAGCTCGGAGCACAGACTCTTTTAGTACATAACTGAGCCATTTGTGGCTTTCTGTTGATTATCTTATTGATTACTTTCTGAGAGTGAAGCAACCTATTTACTCAAACACTGCTGTGGTGTAACTAAAAAAAAAGTAGATGCAGTTGGTAATTATATGATGTATTAGCCAAGGATTCCATGAGAATCATGTTAAATAAAGCATCAGTTTGATGGTATTGCAGTGTGTTGATTTAAATCATACTTGTGCCATTAAGTACAAACAGAAAATGTTGGAACTACTGAGTAACAGTAACCTCCCTGACTTTGCATCAGGGAAATGCGGGATGTTTTAAGTTGCTGGGAACTGGGAGGGGTGCAAAGAAAGAAAAGAATGTTTGAGTTAGGGTGGGGACCAAGAATAACTGAAGGACACAAGAGATGGTGACTAAGAAGGTGTGTGAGAGCTTGTGCCAAGATGCAGCAAGGTACAAATTCAACCCTGTTTCTCACATTGGGTATCCATTCCTTTCTTTCCTTGATTTCAGGGTTTTGGGGGCAATTTTAGAAATGCCATAACAACATTCATCTGCTCCTCCATTCAGTGAGGTCAAGGCTGATGTGATTATAGTTCTGGTCTCTTCTCCACTGCTCATCCCCTTGCCTCTCTAATGTCTGAATTCTTCAATGAATTCAGTGACTCAGCCTCCACAGACATTTGTGGTAGTAAATTCCAAAGGTCACTATACTCTCAAAGAAGAAACTTCTTCTCATCTCCATCTGCAATGGGTGACTCATTTGAAACTGTGCCACCCAGTTCTTTAAAAAAAGGAAGCTTCCTCGGTTTTACTCTGGCAGGCCCAGATAGAATTAGTTTTCAGGAAGTTCACTTTCACTTTACTGAACTGTAATGAGCATCGGCCTAACTTACCCAGCCTTTCCTCATAACAGCACCTTAGTCCCAGGAATGAGTAGTGAACCTTCTCTAAGCTATAGAGGCTGAGTGAGAGAGAGAACCTGTGGGTTGTCGAATTTCAGATGAAATGAGAAGCTTTTGGGGTAACTTTGGTCTGTGTCTTTGCTATTGCTTAGCAGACACTTGGGCTCAGTGATTGTACCGATGCGCATTTATTTTTGCCGGTTGGGGTGTGGGGGTGGGGGGGGGGGGTCGTTGCTCGCTGACGCTTACACGCAGAAGTGGGGAGCTGGGGGGGGGACTTTGGGGTTCTCATGTTAAACTGTCGTTCATTCTTTGGGACACTTCTCTGTTTTCGTGGATGTTTTACGAAGAACAAGCATTTTAGGATGTATATTGTATATATTGCTCTGACATTAAACTTCACCTTTGAACTACGCATTAAAACAAAATAACAAAGATGAAGGGTCATGGACCAAATGTCAACTCTTCATTCGTCTCCATAGGCGCTGCCTGACCAGCCAATTATGTGTTACAATAGTAGTAAATAAGGTTGTTAGAAAATACCCAGAGCTCTGGTCCATGGTTAACAGTGCACAATTTTGGAGAGGGTCATTGGCATTATCATGTCTGGGGACAGTACTTAAGTGGCATCACAAAGAAGGCACAATAGTGCCTCTACTTTCTTAGAAGACTGCGTAGATTCAGCATGTATCCTAAAACTTTGACAGGCATCTCAAAGGTTCAAAGGTTCACTTATTATCGAAGTATGTATCCATATACAACTCTGGGATTTGTCTTCTCCAGATAGTCACAAAACCAAATAAAACATGGAAGTCATTCAGAGAGATACATCAAACCCACCATAACCCCCTGTACAAATAAGAATGCCATCCCATTCATCAACCCTCAAACCCCCACCCCTTCATCCACACAAAAGCAGAGTAAGGACATTGATCCCAAAACCCCTTCCCCCTGAAAACTCAGAATATAAAAGCCATAGGTCTGAGAAAGCCCACAGTCCACAAACATCTTGCTTCATCGATGAAGAGAGGGACACTACATGAGCAGAGAGGACTACCCATCTGCCACAGCGACAGGCTGTTCACAGACTCCTTCTCAGCGGCAATCAAAGGGAAGTCAGTCGGGACTGAACTCTCGCTTGGCCGCCACATTCGCCTCTACAGATGCACAGTTTGAAGTCCCGACTTGTCGCACCATGGCCAGGCATGCAAAGATCAATGCCCAAGAATGGAAAAGTCGACAGAAAGTGGTGGATTCAGCTCAGTTCATCACCGGCAAAGCCGTCCCTACCATTTGGCGCATTTACATGGAGCGTTGCCAGAAGAATGCAGCATCCATCATCTAGGCCATGCTCTCGTTTTGCTACCGCCATCAGGTAGGAGGTTCGGGAGCCTTAGGTCTCATAAAGTCAGGTTCAGATACAGCTAATACCCTTCAACTATCAGGCTCCTGAACTGGTATGGATAACTTCACTCACCTCAACTCTAAACTGAAGGAGGTGCATAGCAGGTATAGGCAAGTAGGAACAAATGAGGTGCTTATGGAGCATAAGAAATCTAAGAAAACATTTAAGAAATAAATCAGAAAGGCTAAAAGAAGGCTTGACGTTGCTCCAGCGGACAAGGTGAAGCAGAATCCTAGGGGATTCTACAGATATGCTAAGAGCAAAAGGACTGCAAAGGACAAAATTAGACCTCTGGAATATCAGAATGGTAATCCATGTGTGGAGCAAAAACAGATGGGGAGATCTTAAATACATTCATTACATTTGTATTTACTTGGGAAATGGGTCCAGAGTCTATAGAAGTGAGGCAAAACAGCATCAACTTCATGGACCCTGTACAGATTACAAGGATGCTGCCAGGTCTGGAGAATGTGAGCTGTAAAAAAAAATTGAATAGGTTGGGACTGTATTCTTTAGAACCTAGAATATTCCGAGGAGATTTGCTAGAGCTGTATAAAATTCTGATGGGTATAGATAGGGTAACTTCAAGCAGTCTTTTTCCACTGAGGTTGAGTGGGGATACAACAAGAAGTCATTGGTTAAGGGTGAAAGTTGAGAAGATTAAAGAGAACATGAGGGGAATCTTATTCACTCTGAGGGTTGTGTGAGTGTGGAATGAGCTGCCAGCACAAGTGGTGCATACGAGCCCGATCTCAAAGTTTAGGAGAAGTTTGGATAGTATGTGGGTAGTAGCGACATGGGGGGGTTTGGGTCTGGTGCAGGATGATGGAAGTAGGCAGTTTAAATGGTGTCGGCATGGACTAGATGGACTGAAGGGCCTGTTCCCGTGCTATACTTTGCCATGACTCTATGACAATCCCATCAGCACAGGTGCACCACAAGGCTATGCATGAGCCCCTTGCTCCCAAAGAAGCCCCATACAATTGCGGAAGATCTCATCAAGTCAAGTGCACTGGAAATGGCAACAATTTGAACAGGTGTCCCTATCAAATAATGTCATTCACAACCGAATCAGTGTTTTGAGTGAAAATATTCTGGTCCAAGTCATCTCAGATGTCAGAGCTAGTCCTCTTAAAGTTTCTATTCAGTTGGATGAGTCAACTGATATCTCCAGTTGTAGTCAACTCATCACATTAGTGAGGTATGTCAATGATGGTACTGTGAAGGAAGATTTCCTGTTTTGTAAAGATCTGAAAACAAACACAACTACAAAGGATGTGATGCAGCTGGTGAAAGACTTCTTTGCCAAACATGATTTAGATATCAAAGTTATTGGTTCTGTGTGCACTGACGGGGCACCTGCAATGCTTGGAAATAAATCTGGCTTTTCTGCATTGATGAAAAAGGAGATTCCAGACTTGCAAGTTACCCATTGTTTTCTTCATTGGCATGCTTTGGCATCAAAAACATTGCCTCCAAATTTGAAGAAAGTCCTTGATATTTGTGTGAAGATCATCAACTGGATCAGGGGGCGTGCTTTGGACCATTGCATATTCAAATCATTTTGAGGATCTGGGAAGTGAGCATTCAGTTTTGCTCTTCCACATAGAAGTCCGTTGGTTGTCACGAGGACAAGCTTTAACCCATTTCTTTGAACTGCAGGAAGAAATCAAAGTTGTTCTGGAGGAGCGTGAATGTGATCTGGTTGGGGCAATGGAATCACAGGAATTCGCCCAAATGCTGGCTTACTTAGCTGACATATGCAATCATATGAATGACCTGTGTGTTTCTCTTCAAGGAAAGGGGATAAACATATTGAAGACTTGTGAAAAGTTGAATGCCTTCAAAGAAAATTTACGTCTTTGGCGTCAAAGGATGGAAAGAGGCAGTCTCTCAAATTTTCCTTCACTAGAAGAGATGGCTGATGATACTGGATCCATAACTCCTACTGTGTGTGAAGAAATTGTGGCTCATTTGGAAATGCTGTCAGAATAATTTGATGGATATTTTGCTGCTGGAGACCTGAAGATTTCAGAACAATGGATCATGAATCCATATTCCTACAATTTGGAGAAAATGTCAGATGATGAAGAGCTGAAGGAAGATCTTATTGATTTGCGGACAAATCAAGCTCTTGAAATGCAATTTCAAAACAAGACTTTGGAGGAGTTTTGGTGTGCAGCACTGGATATGTTCCCAAGGCTTGGTGGAAAAGCACTCCATGTCCTCATTCCATTTGCAACAGCATACTTGTGTGAATCTGGATTCAGTTCTCTTTTGTCAATCAAGACAAAATCTAGGAATCGCCTGAATCCACAGGCAGACCTGCGGATCGCAGACAGCAAGAAAGTTCCACGTTTTGACAAAATCATGAATGAGAAGCAGGAGCAAAGAAGTCATTGAATTTTATGTTCACAATTGGGATTGATTTTACTGTTTACAATTTTTTCTGAAGAAATTAGAATCTAATTGCTCAATTTATGTTTGCATTTTATGCACTGAGTTAAAAGCTTATTTTTTAAAGTTCAACTTGTTCACCCACAGTATTGTATGTGGTTCAATTTGTGGTTCAAAAATTAGAAATTAGACTTCTTCATCTTCAAATGTGATATTAATTTTGTAGGGGGTGCGAACATTAATCAAACATTTCCTAGGGGTGTGGAGCATAGAAAAGGTTGGGAACCACTGCTCTACTCGCTTTACACTTATGACTGTGAGGCTAAGCACAGCTCCACTGTTGTATATATCTCAGAGGGAGTTGGAAATCTGGCTGAGTGATCAGCAAGAACCAAGGAAGAGGGAACCAGAGGCATTGACCCAATCCTCATTAGGGAATCAGAGGTGAAAAGGGTCAACGAATTTAGTTCCTCGGTACTATTATTTCAGAGGATCTGTCCTGGGCCTAGCATGTAAGTTCAATTACAAAAATAATGCAGTAGTGGCTCTACTTCCTTAGAAGTTCGCGATAATTTGGCATGCTATCTAAAATTTTGACAGGCTACTATAAATGTGTGGTGGAGAGTTTGTTGATTGGGTGCATCACAGACTGGCACGACGCCACCAATAACCGTGAACAGAAAATTCTACAAGAAGTGGTGTATACAGCTCAGACAATCACAGGTAGATTTCCTGAAGGGCAGATCTTGTCTGACAATCTGTTGGAATTCTCGGAATTCCAACAGGATGGACAAAGGAGAATCGGTGTTCTTGGATTTTCAGAAGGCCCTTGACAAGGTGCCACAGATGAGGATGCTAAGCAAGGTACTGGCCCAGGATGTTACTGGAGAGCTACCACGTTGGATAGAGCATTGGCTGACTGGCAAGAGGCTACAAGTGAAAATAAAGGGATCCTTTTCAGATTGGCTGCTGGTGATTACTGGTTTCCCATAAAGGTCTATGTTGGAACTGATTCCTTTTATCTGGTATGCGAACAATTCAGACGATGAAATTGATGGCTTTGTGGCTACGTTTGCGGGCGATACAAAGAAAGGCAGAGGGGCAAGTAGTGTTGAGGAAGCAGAGAGGCTGCAGAAGAACTTAGACAGAATAGGATAATGGGCGAAGAGGTGGCAGATGGAACAGAATGTCAGGAAGTGTATGTCCATGCACTTTGGTAGATGGAACAAAAGCAATTACTATTTTCAAAAGAGGGAGAAAATTCAAAAATCGGAAGTCCAAATCGTGCAGGTCTCTCCAGAGGTTAATTCACAGGTTGAATTGGGGGTTAATGTTAGCATTAATTTCAGGATCGATCCAAGATGGTGGCGTGACGCAGCTTGCAGCGGCCACTCCGTAGCTGATTATCTGTTATTTGTGAAGCGGGGTGCCGTGCACAATCATAATCAGTTGAAAACGGACGTGGGAGCACGGAGGAACATCTGGAAATCTCCAGGAAGACCTTCTTCGTTGCTGCTGCTGCTGTGAGGTCCGGGTCTCTGCTGGGAAGAGCAGACCCCCGGTCCTTGGGGTCGCGCTGCCACTGGTCATTGGCGGGGTCATCTTGATACGCTCGGCAGAGGATGGTTCTCAGAGAAGCTGTGCCGGAGGGGATGGTTGGAGGTTCGACAGACTCTGCGGTCAGATTCTGACTGTGTGCTGCGTCTGTGAGGCTGAGTCGGGCGGCACCGTGGAAGTCCATAGCGGAGATATTCCCTTCTGCCGCTGGCGTGAGATGACAAGTCATTCGGGGACCCTGAGGACTTGTGGAAACTGTGTGATGGTTTCTTTCGAACTTATAGTCTTTTAACATCTTTGGACTATTTTTACTGTGCCCATAGTCTCTTTTTTTATCAATTATGCTATTGTTTGCACTGTTGTAACTGTATGTTGTAAATATGTGGTTTTGTGCAGGTCTTGTAGCTTTAGTTTTTGGCCTTGTTTTGTCTGGTGGATTTGGAGCTCCTTTCTGGGGAATGCGCTAAGACGGTAGTGCGATATTAATACGCAGCAGCCTCTCCGGACTCTGGATTGGGGATTGCCAAACGTTATGTGGATTTTCTGGTGTAGTCTGTTTTATCATATGCTTTTGTGATATCATTCTGGAGGGACGTTGTCTCATTTTTTAACTGCATTGCATTTGTGGTTTCTAAATGACAATAAACTGAATCTGAATCTGAAGATGACTGGAATATAAAAGCAAGGACGTAATGCTGAGGCTGTATAAGGCACTGGTGAGGCCTCACTTGGAGCAGTCTTGGGCAACTTATTTAAGCAAGGATGTGCTGATATTGGAGAGGGTTCAGAGGAGGTTCACGAGAATGATGAAAGGAATGAAACAGTTATCATATGAGCAGCAGTTGAAGGCTCTGGGGGGTGGGGGGTGGGGGGATCTCATGGAAACCGTTCAAAAGAGCTTAACAGAGTGGATCTGAAGAGAATGTTTCATTTGGTGGGTGAGTCTTGGACCAGGGGGCACAGCCTCAAAATATAGGGATGTCCACTTAAGACAGAGATGAGAAGAAATTTCTTTAGCCAGAGGGTGCCGAATCTGTGGAATTTGTTGCCACAGGTGTCTGTGGAAGGCAGGTCATTGGGTGTTCTTAAGGCAGAGGTTGCAGGGTTCCTGATAGTCAGGGCTTGAAAGATCATGGGGAGAAGGAAGGAGAACGGGGTTGAGAGCTAAATGGATCAGCCATGATGAAATGGTGGAGCAGACTTGATGGGCCAAATGGCCTGATTATACTCCTATGTCTTATGGCCTTAGGGGTAAAGTCCTACCCATCACTGAGCACATTTACACTGAGTGCTGCTGCAGGAAAGCAGCATCCATCATTAACAATCCTCACCACTCTCTTCTTGCTACTGCCATCAGGAAGAGGGTACAGGAGCCTCAGGCCTCATACCACCAGATTCAGGAACAGTTATTACCCCTCAACCATCAGGCTCTTGAACCAGAGGAGGTAACTTTACTCAGCTTCAGGTGTCCCATCACTGAACTGTCCCCACAACCTACGAGCTCACTTTCAAAGACACTTCACACCATGTTCTCGATATTTATTACTTATTTGTTTAGTATTATTATTATCACTTTTGTATTTGCACAGTTTGTTGTATTTTGCACATTTGTTGCTTATCTGTACTGTTGGGTGTGGTCCTTCTTGGATTTACTGAGTATGCCCGCAAGAAAATCAATCTCATATACTATATGTATATAGTGACATATATGTACCTCGATAATAATTTTACTTCGAACTGTGTACACTTTGCACTCAGGGTCTTAGCACCTGGAATTATTGTGTAATCTAAAAAAGTTTGGGACTGCTGAGCAACAGCTGTGAAGAAAGGAACGAAGTTAACGATTCACCTCCCTGACTTTTTATCAGAGCTTGAAAAATGAAGTAACCAATATATTTGGGAGCAAGTAGCTAGGTTATGTTATCTGTACCCTTCCGTCCACCTTTTTATTCTGGTGTCTTCCTCCTTTTCCAGCCCTAAAGAAGCACCTCAGCCTGAAATGTTGACTGTTCATTTACTTCTATTGATGCTGCCTGATTTGCTGAGTTCCTCCAACATTTTGTGTGCCTTGTTTTAGATTTCCAGCATCTGCAGAATTTCTCATGCTTACCATCTGTGCTAATAATTAATAAGGGTGAAATGGATGGACTAGTGTGATCCAGAAAGCCCTCTCTAATGAGCTGTGGTGGTGAAACCCTGGACCATTTACTGGCTGCCTCAGAAGTACCATCTTTGTCTGTCGAACTGGAACACACTGTAGAAAACACTTTAACCGAGTAAGCAAAGATGAAGTCAATACCTTCTTCATTTGTGCAATTACACGTCATTGGCAGCGGCGGAAAGCAAACTGGTGAGCCGCCCAGCTCTTTGAGCCAGCGTAGGCTGCGAGAAACACTGGTGGATGCATACAGCAAAGTTACACATGCTGTTGGGAGATGCATGGGTCAAAATGCAGGCAGAAGGGCCAGACCTGCTCCTAACCTGTCTGGAACGTAGCACAACAGATTACAATACAGGGTAAGATCTAAAACATATTTCTCATGAAAAGATAGAGAAAATGGAAACATAAATATTGGATGTAGTAGGGGTGGGCAGTGATTCCAACTTGATCTGATTTTTCTTTTTAGACTTTGGAGTTGATGTATGTTAGAAAGTACAGAAAGGTTGGTAGAAAACATTAAAAATGGGTCCATATTTTGTTCTATTAGGTTAATCTCTTCAGTCAGCTTAGAACATAGAATGGGACATTCAGCCCACAATGTCTATACTGAACTTGATACCAAATTTAAACTAAATCCCTTCAGCCTGTGCATGATCTACATTCCTTGCATGTTCATGTGCCTTTCTGAAAGTCCTTTAAACACCACTATTGTATCTACTTCCACCATTAGTCCTGCCAGTCTGTTCCAGGCACCTATCACTCTCTTTCTAAAAATCTTGACCCACACATCTCCCTTAAACTTTCCTCCACTCATCTTAAATGCATGTCTTTCAGGATTTGGTATTTCTACCCTGGGAGAAAGATTTTGACTGTCTAGCTTATCTACTTTTCTCAGAATTTTATAAACCTCTGTCAGGTTGCCCCTCAGCCTCCGAAGCTCCAGAGAAAACAACCAAAATTTGTCCAACCTCTCCTTCTATAATCCATGCAGCATCCCGGTAAACCTCTTCTGCGCCTTTTCCAAAGCCTCTATATCGTTCCTCTAATACAGGGGTTCACAACCTGGGATCCATGGACCCCTTGGTTAATGATAGGGGTTTATGGCATAAAAAAGGTTGGGGGCCCCTGCTGTAATAAGACAACCAGAACTTCATGTGATACTTGAGCTTCCTAACTAAAGTTTTATATAACTGCAACAAGACTTTTTTACCTTTCTCTTCACTACACCAACCAATGAGTGTGAACATGCCACGTGCCTTCTTTACTACCCTATCTATCTGCATGCCACTTCCAATGACTAATGAACTTGGATTCCAAGATCCTCTGTACACCTCTGTACATCAATGATGCTAAGAATCCTGCCATTTATTGCAAATTTGTCACTTATTTTTGACCTCCCAATAAGTCTCTTATTGCATGCAGCAATAAGGTCAATGCACTGTATAATCATTTGATCTGAGTAAACAGCTTGCAAGACAAGTTCTTCATAGACGATCATAGGGGTCTCCCTACCCTCCAAGAGGATCATAGGGGTCTCCCTACCATTTTGAGATGATTATAGGGGTCTCCCTGCCAACTTGAGAGGATCATAGGGGTCTCCATACCATCTGAGAGGATCATAATGGTCTCCCTACCATTCAAGAGAATCATAGAGGTCTCCCTACCATCCAAGCAGATCATAGGATCACACTACCATCTGGAGATGATCATAGCAGTCTCCCTACCATCCAAGAGGGTCATATCCCACTACCATCTTGAGAGGATCATAGGATCTCCCTACCATCCACATGGATCATAGGGGTCATATCCCACTACCATCTGAGAGGATCATAGGGGTCTCCTTTCATCCACGAGGATCATAGGGGTCTCCCTACCATCCATTGTGAAAATTTATCAGGAGCACTGTATACACAGGGCCATTAGTAAGGATCCTGCCCATCCATCCAGCAGTCTCTTGGACGTTTTATGATTGGGCAGGAGACTACAATCCATAGAAACAAGAACGGTCAGGATGAGAAATAGTTTCTTCCCCCAGGCTATTGGCTTCTGAAATCCCAGCTGCATTGTAGTCGATGTGTCACTGATTAATCTGTTCTGTTTAATATTAATACACGTTAGTTATTTATGTGCGATTCATCTGTAGATTTTCAAAGGTTTCAGAATTTTCAAAGGTACATTTAATGTCAGAGAAATGCACACAATGTACATCCTGAAATGCGTTTTCTTCGCAAACACCCATGAAAACAGAGGAGTGCCCCAAAGAACGAACGACCGTTAAATGTTAGAACCCCAAAGACCCCCCCAGCTCCCCTCCCTCCTGCGCATAAGCAGCAGCGAGCAACAATCCCCCGTCCCCCCACCCGCAAAAAAAAAGCATCGGCACCCGCTACCGCACACTCAAGTGTGAGCAAAGCAACAGCAGAGACACAGACACAGGTTTTCTCCTTCCCTTCATAAGTTATCACGTGTTATGCGTTTTACCCCTGGCTCGAAGAAATGTTGGTCTCATTTCTATATGCATTATATACTGTACATTATATACATGTATATAGTTGAATGACAATAAATTTGACTTGACTTCACCATATCTTGGTAGCTATATCAATTGCAAAACCAAAATGCAACACTTCACACTTGCCTGGATGAAACTCCATCTGCAATTTCCCTGTCTGATCTGTAACTGATCTACATGTATATCCTGCGGTGTCCTTTGGCAATCATCTTCACTGTCCACAGCTCCACCAACCGTTGTGGCAGAATCAGAATCAGGTTTAGTATCACCCACATGTCATGAAACTTGCTGTTACACAGCAGTTCATTGCAATACATAATAATAAAATCTGTAAATTACAGCAAGAAGTATATATAAATTTAAAGAGTTAAATAAGTAGTGCAAAAAGAGGAATAAAGAAATTGTGAGGTAGTGTTCATGGGTTCAGTGTCCATTTAGAAATTGGATGGCAGAGGGGAAAAAGCTGTTCCTGAATCGTTGAGTGTGTGTCTTCAGGCTCCCGTACCTCCTCCCTGAAGGTAGCAATGAGAATATGGCATGTCTTCTTGGGGCACCTGCAAACCTAATCTATGAGTTGAACGGGCCCTTTCTATGCTACACATTTCCATGTTACCCAGTGCTTCTGGCAAAGGCATGAGTAATAATAACGAGTCTCAAGTCTAAGTAGTAGACCTTCTGCTGGGAACATGTGTCAAAATGCTTGTTGAAACTGGCTTGCAATGAACTCAGCTGTTTAGCATTATAAGAATCAGAGCTCTACAAAGCAGGAAGTGTGTTCAGTGCTTGATTAGGGTGCTTCATCTTTGAAGTCAGCCAGAGGGTGTGTCATTATGGAACTGTGGAGGGAATCAGTTGCCTTTACTCAATGGAACTTTATGGAACGAAAGACACAACACATGATCCTGAGCAAGCATTGATTCTGCTGCAGTAGGACATATCTTGGGGAAAAAAAAACTACTGTAGTGCTTTTTTTTAAAACCATTGGGATTACTTCTTTTTGAACTAGTTTTGGCTGACAGCACATGAAGAGCTTTTTTAAAAAATCTCCTGTCACCCATAGCACTGTCGCTGGGCGTATAATATATTTCCACAGAATTAGGCAATTCTCTGACAGCACTGCCTGGAGCATTTTCAGGTGTGGTCTGTCAGTTGTGATATGTTAGTGCAGCAACAGCTTGGAGCTGAGATGCAGCTTAGAGGAATGTGGACAAAACGCTGGCAAGTGGGCATCTTGGGATAGCATGCACAAGCTGGGCTGAATATATTCTCTGTAATATATTTTTCTATGACTGTATGGCTTGATGGTAGACTGGAGATGCAAGTCTATACAGACCAGGCATCCCACAATATCTCCCACTCAAAACATAACTCCTGACACTTCCTGTAAGGAATTTGTCCATTCTCCGAGGGACCACGTGGGTTTCCTCTGGGTGCTCTTCCTCCCACATTCCAAAGACCTACCAGCTGGTAGGTTACTTGGTCATTGTAAATTGTCCTGTGATTGGGCGGGGATTAAATCAGGGTTGCTGGGCAGCATGGGTTGAAGGTCTGGAAGGGCCTTTTCCATATTCAGAGAAAGACTGAATGCTAAATGAATGAAGCAAGGACAAAATTCTGGAGGAACTCAGCAGGTCAGGCAGCATCCATGGAAATGAATAAGCAGTCGACATTTCTGACCGAGACTCTTCAGGATTCTATGCGACAATATGTTTTCTTTAAGCAGAGAATCCTGAAGGTAGCTAGAACAGTTTATAAACATGAAAAGCATCTTTCCTCCCACAAGCTACAATGAAGCACATTTCTTTAGTGCAAGTTTAGTCAGTAAATCAGTGGGAGCCGTTTGGTTGCCCGGCTACCTTCACTGCCAGTAGTTTACACAATGTGTGAGCTAAATGCATGAAATGGTACAACATTTGACCAAATTATAATCATTTTGGTAGTTCCACGGATTGAGCAGTTGAGAATGTGAGTCACTGGTGAGTCACAATCACGCACATCATCAGCAAAAAGAACATTTATATTAAAAAAATCTTTTTCCAAAGATTACTCATAATTGCTTAATAGGATTAACTGCACTTCTAGAAGATTTTTTTAGAAAAAGGGTCAGTAATCTTGTATTATCTTGGCTGTCAGCAACTACAACTTGGTCACGGGCTTTGACCAAGCAGATGTCAGTTTTCCCATCTTTGACCTCACTTGATTCATTTTTGCATTTCAGTCTTTTTCTGAGCAACACACAAAAGCCGTTTAATTTACAGGAGGATTTCCTCACTGGTCCCTCCTTTTCAACCAGGTGGATCTGGCTCCCTGTGTTCCCCATTCTTACTTTGAGAGAATGATACAATATGAGTTTGGAACTTTGGCCTTCCTGTTGACTGTAGCTCAGCGCTTATCACCATCATTCCCACAGTCCTGATCAATAAGCTACAGAACCTGGGGCTCTGTACCTTGCTCTGCAATTGGATCCTTGATTTCCTAACCAGCAGGCCACAATCTGTGCAGATTGATGATAACATCTCCTCCTTGCTGATGATCAACACTTAGGGGTGTGTGCTTAGCCCACTGCTCTACTCTCTCTTTTGCCCATGAATGTATGACTAGGTACAGCTCAAACACCATCTATAAATTTGCTGATGATACGTTATTGGTAGAATCTCAGGTGGAGATGAGAGGGTGTACAGGAGCGAGATATACCAGCTAGTTGAGTGGTGTCTCAGCAACAACCTTGCATTCAATGTCAATAAGATGAAAGCTGATTGTGGACTTCAGAAAGGGTAAAACTAGGGAACACGAACCAGTCCTCAGAGGGATCGGAGGTGGACAGAGTGAGCAATTTCAAGTTCCTGGGTGTCAATATCTCAGAGGATCTAACCTGGTCCCAACATATCAATGCAGTTATAAAGAAGGCGAGACAGGGGCTATATTTCATTAAGAGTTTGAAGAGATTTGGTTTGTCACCTAAAACATTCGAAAACTTCTACAGATGTTCTGTGGAGAGCATTCTGACAGGATGCATCACTGTCTGGTATGGAGGGGCTACTGCACAAAACCAAGAGAAGCAACAGAAAGTTGTAAAATTAGTCAGCTCCATCTTGGATACTAGCCTCCATTGTATCCACGACGTTTTCAAGGAGCGGTGCCTCAGAAAGGCAGTGTCCATTATTAAGGACCCCCATCACCCAGGACCTGCCCTCTTCTCATTGTTACCAATGGGAAGGAGATACAGAAGCCTGAAGATACCAGCTGGTATATCTCACTCCTGTACGCCCTGTCACCTCCATCTGAGATTCTACCAACAATGCTTGCATCACTCAGCGACTCAGGAACAGCTTCTTCCCCTCTGAATGGATATTGAACCCATGAACACTAACTTGCTTTTTTAAATATTATTTCTGTTTTGCAATATTTTTAGTCTAACTATTTAATATACATATATACGTACCGGAATTGATTTACTTATTTATATATTTTTTCTTTCTATATTTTCATGTACTGCATTGAACTGCTGCTGCTAAGTTAACAAATTTGACGTCACGTGCCGGTGATAATAAACCCGATTCTGATTCTGATTCTCTTAAATTCCTTGGTTCCATCACTAAACAAAGTGCCAACCATAACCCTGGATAAATTTCCACTTTGGGAACAGGATGTTGTGGGGGGATTGGGAGGAGAATGGGAATAACTTAATGCTTCTTTGTGTGATTTTTCGAGTCAATCGGTCATTCTTGAAGCAGGATCAGTAGTGTGTCAAAGTCTGAAAGTGTCTGATGAGTAAACAAAAGAAGGGCTTCGTTGGATCCTTCATACTTGCAGCATTTATGTCCCTGCTAACACTAACCCAGGCCTCTAGGGATCAGGTTAGGCTTTAGGGACAGAGATGTAGGGGAATTAGAGGACAGGCTGGAGTCTTTGCTTCGTGTTCAGAGGCCAGTGACATTGACACGGTCGTTTTACGCGCTGGCACCCAGCGCGGACAAGGGGCCCCTGGGTACGAGAACCGGCAAGTTTGGAGTTCGAGGTCCAGTGTTTGGGGTCCCTTCCTTGGTGAATCTGGAGCCTGGGGTCTGGAGTTTGTTGGGGGGAGGCTCATCCAGGGTACTCATTCTTTGTCACCAGTAAGTCCAGGGTCGACACCAAAGATCGATTCCCTAAGGCTGATCGGACGTCCAGAGTGCCAGACCCCTGAGTCTGCAATTCTCTGCAAATCTACTGAGACACAGCATCTGCAAATCCTTGAGCCTGCTGGAGTCTGGGAGCAAAAGATGGCCGGTGATGGAGTTAGACGGCTATGTGTGTGTGTGTGTTAATGGGTGGGTGCTTGAGAGGGAAGAATGGGGCTTGTTTCACTGTTGTCGCTTGGCGTGTTCTGTTTTGCACTCTATGGTGTTCCGTTGAGCTTGGTGGGTATAATACAAACACAAGAAAATCTGTAGATGCTGCAAATCCAAAGCAACACACACAAAATGCTGGAGGAACTCCGCAGGCCAGGCAGCAGCTATGGAAAAAAGTAAACAGTTGACGTTTCAGGCCGACCCCTCATTAGGACTGGAAAAAAGATGAGAAGTCAGAGCAAGAAGGTGGGGAAGGGTGTATGAAGTTCAAGGTGGCAGGTGATAGGTGAAACCGGGAGAGGGGGAGGGGTGAAGTAGAGAACTGGGAAGCTGACTGGTAAAAGAAATAAAGGGCTGGAGAAGGGAGAATCTAATAGGAGAGGGTAGAAAGCTACGGAAGAAAAGGAAGGGGGAAGAGCACCAGAGGGAGGTGATGGACAGGTAAGGAGATGAGGTGAGAGAGGGAAATGGGAATGGTGAAGGGAGGGGGCAATTACCAAGAAGTTTGAGAAATCAGTGTTCATGCCATCAGGCTGGAGTCTACCCAGATGGAAGATAAGTCGTTGCTCCTCCAACCTGAGTGTGGCTTCATTGCGGCAGTAGAGGAGGCCATGGACTGACATGTCGGAATGGGAATGGGAAATAGAATTAAAAAGGGTGACAACAGACGATCCCGCTTTTTCTGGCAGATGGCGCATAAGTACTCAGCGAAGTTGTCTCCCAATCTGCTTCGGGTCTTATGGTCAGTATGATATGTTGGCACTGGAATGTGTGGTGGCACTTGCCTCTGTTGGTAGTTCTCGCAAATGACCAATTTTATTCTTCACTGTATGTTTGATGTACATCGATAAATAAAATCTGAATATGAGATCCTTAGAGGAGAAAGTAACAGAAGCAGAAGAGGTAAATCTTGGGTCCCTGGGACCCACTTTTGCCTCAGCATGCTCCAGTCAACTACAATCCTTTAAGGGGGTGGAGCAAACAAAAAAGAATAATTGGAACATTTGGACTATTAAAGTTTGATGTTAAGTGCAATGTTTGAAAGTATTTCATAACTCTCATCCATAAAAATGCCCTTAGGCACATCTTTAGAAATCAGACACCAGCGCCAGCTATTCTGCATCTAAATTATATGTTGCAAAACTTGGTTTTGTGCATAGGAATGGGAATGAGTTATCGTCTGCTGGCTCTGGAACCCCGTAGGTCATTGAATCAACCTCTCTGAGATGTTCACAAAGTCGCTGAAATTATTTTTGAATGCTTGTGGAAATATTAAGTATTTTGCAACATTGCATCAGAATAATCAGGTATCCAGAGGCGGGGAGAACCCTGGCACATCAAATTCAAACCTTACATTACATTTGAAACTTGATTATCCAACCTATCAGAATCAGGTTAACTATCGCTAACATACATTGTGAAATGCGTTGCCATGTGGCATCACAGGGGAAGAAGTGAACATGGGTCTTTCGGCTCCTGTACCTTCTCACCGAACTGTGACCACTTGGATCACTTTGCACTAAAATAGACTTTCCTTTGGTTCTGGTTGTGTTCTTTCTGTAAAAATCTGTGTTTAATCTATGTTTTTTTTTTGTGAGTGCTGTTTGCCTGATGTTATATGCCTGTAATGATGCCCTGAGTACGTTGTTCAGTGCACCAGTCAAGACAAGTGCTTGTGCATAAGATAATGAATTCAGCTTTGACTTTTGACTTTGTCAGGTCAGCATGGATTCAGAGGGCCAAAGAGCCTATTTCTGTGATGTATATCTCTATTATTCTATGACAAATATGCTCATTACCACATGCCCTCCCACTTAATTTCACCTACTTGGACCACCTCAATGTGTCAAGAAAGGGCAAAGTCACAGTCCAAAGTTGCAGTACAGTACCTACACTCGGTGGCCATTTTATTATTGACCTTCTGTACCTAATAGAGTGGCCATTTTGTGTATGTTCATGGTCTTCTGCTGCTGTCGCCTGTCCTCTTCAAGGTTCGACCCGTGGTGAATTCAGAGGTATGCTTCTACACACCACTGTCGTAACGCTGGTTATTTGAGCTACTGTCACCTTCCTGTCAGCTTGAACCAGTCTGGCCATTCTCCTCCGACCTCTTTCATTAACAAGGCATTTCCATCTCAGAAATGTGGCACATTGGATGTCCTGCTTTAGTTTTTTACACCATTCTTAGTAAAATCCAGAGACTGTTGTGCCTGGAAATTCCAGGTGATCAGCAGTTTCTGAGATACTCAAACCATCTTGTCACAATCATTCAACAGTCAAAGTCATGCATTGCATATTTCTTCCCCATTCTGATGCTTGTTCTGAGCAACAACTGAACCTCTTGACCATGTCTGCATGCTTTTATACATTGAGCTGCTGCCACATGATTGGCTGATTAGATATTTGCATTAACAAGCAGGTGTACAAGGGGCCACTGAGAGTATAGGGAGAGGGATTGAGCAGAAGTACTGTGAACAAATTCAACCCCACTGGCAGGTAAGCGGGCAGCTGTGAGTATCAGCCAGCACTGGCACATTTCCCTCAGTGTGCCTCGGTTCTCTTGTCTGTTTTCTCTGCCAGCTTCCAAAAGCCCTAGGAGACCTGTGAAGCTGAAATTAAATTGATCATCTGCTAGTACTATCTCACTGAGTCCAGTGAATCTCTATGATTCACACCTCCAGAGGGCTGAAAATTCGAGGTAGATTTATTGTATGTATAATCTATATTTTCATTTATATTTATCATTATTATTGTTATGAGCAGAGAGACAACATCTGCCAGAAGTAAGTTCCTTGTATGTGTACAGGTACTTGGCGATTAAAGTCTGATTCTGATTATCGAAGTACATATATCTCACCATATACTACCCTGAGATTCATTTTTGTGGGCATTCACAGTAAATACAAAGAAACAGAATAGAACCAATAAGAAGCTGCACAACAATAGGCATCTGTTAGTCTCGAGAGACCGTGGATTTGCGCCTTGGAAAGTTTCCAGGGCGCAGGCCTGGGCAGGGTTGTATGGGAGACTGGCAGTTGCCCAAGCTGCAAGCCTTCCCCTCTCCACGCCACCGATGTTGTCCAAGGGAAGGGCACTAGGACCCATGCAGCTCGGCACTGGTGTCATCGCAGAGCAATGTGTTGTTAAGTGCCTTGCTCAAGGACACAACATGCACACTGTCTTAGCTGAGGCTCGAACTAGCGACCTTCAGATCACTAGACCAACACCTTAACCAGTTGGCCACATGCCAACAAAGTACAAACAAAAAATGTGCAACCGAACTGTGCAGATATGAAAGAAAATAAATGAATAAGCAATAAATATTGAAAACATGAGTTGTAGAATCAATAGGTTGTGGAATCATTTCAGTGTTGGGGTCAGTGAAGTTATCCCCTTTGGTTCAGGAACCTGATGGTTGGGACTAATTACACAAGGTATTAACGGAGAAGATAGATTTGCTTGAGAGTGTCACATGGATACGGGCACAGATCACAAATTAACACTATGAGTTTGATAGGCAGCGTTAGCGAAGCAAGTGGAGTACCTGTGGTTTCTGTTTGCGACATCAGTCCTGCTAGTTAATCTCGATCTAAAACCTCGACTGTTCTTTCCTCTCCAAAGATGCTGCCTGACCTGCTGAGTTCCTCCAGCATTTTTTACTACGGACAATAATGAATTGATTTTTCAGTCATAAACAAAAGAAAATCTGCAGATTCTGGAAATCGGAGCAACACCCACAAAATGCTGGAGGAACTCAGCAGGCCAGGTAGCATCTATGGAAAAGTGTAACATCAATGTTTTGGGCCAAAACCCTCGGGAGGACTGGAGAAAAAAAAGCCAGGAGTAGATTTAAAAGGCGGGGGAGAGGAGAGAGAAACACCAGGTGATAGGTGAAACCTGGAGGGGGAGGGATGAAGTAAAGAGCTAGAAAGTTGATTGATGACAGAGACAGAAGGCCATGGAAGAAAGGAAAAGGGGTGAGGAGCATCAGAGGGAGGCAATGGGCAGGTACGGAGATAAGGTGAGGGAGGGAAAAGGGGATGAGAAATGGTGAAGAGGGGTTCGGGCGTTACTGTAAGTTCAAGAAATCGATGTTCATGCCATCAGGTTGGAGGCTACCCCAATGGAACATAAAGTGTTGTTCCTCCAACTCATGCGCAGCCCCATAACGAGTGGAGGAGGCCATGGAATGGACGTATCGGAATGGGAATGGGAAGTGGAATTAAAATGGGTGGCCACTGGGAGATCCTGCTTGTGCTCAGCGAAGGCAGGAGGCCCCACCAGGAGCACCGAACACGGTAAATGACCCCAACAGGCTCACAGGTGAGGTGTCACCTCACCCTGGAATGGCTGTTACAACTAATACTAGTGGGATGCCGGTGGCATCTGATGGACTTGATGTGCTAAACAAAAGGTGTCTTCTCCTTCCAGGGCTGAACACATGATGAGACTGAGACTGGGAGAGAGAAGGAAGGACTGAGATCAGAGTGGGCACGGCACTCACTTTCTGCCACATGACATCCCAATTTGGCACACGCCTCCACCTCCTTCAGTTTTCTGAAAGTTTAAAACAGGAAATCCCAGTTGGCCTTTAGGTTTGCACTAAAGGTAAATTGCGTGCTTCAGATCTTGGTGAAGGATCTGCAAGAGAATTTGGTGGGACCTTGGTGCAATGTCAACTAATGACATTACATTATGACATAGGGATATATTAATATTGTTATACTTTCAGGGACTTCATGAGAGATGCAATAGAAATGCTATTTTTTTTCTTTTACTTCAGAGATCAAATGCATACAGCCTGCTCCAAGAAGTAGCAGTTATCTTTGAAGTTAGAAAGCAATATTGTAATCAGCCTGGAGAAATATATTCATGCAGTGCTGAAAAGTTTAGTGAAATGCTGTTGAAAATCAGCATAACTCAAATAAACTTATATTTGTTTAGACACATCTGGGAATCTTTGTGTCTGTTGGGAAATTCACACAGCACTCTTTGATGTTATTTTTGACCTTCCTGCACTTTTATTCCCTCAAAACTTGCCACCAGTTGGGCACCAAGCAAGATTCGCCAGCACGAGAAAATCTGCAGATACTGGGAATCCAAAGCAACAAAGATTCAATGTACATTTATTATCAAATAATGTATAACTTAAGCAATCTTGAGATTTGCTTGCTTACAGGTAGCCACAAAGCAAGAAACCCAAAAGAACCTGTTAAATAAAAGGCAAACACCTGAGATGCAAGAGAAAGGGGAAAAAAAGAACACAAACCATGCCAACATTCCGAACCAAAACTTAGACCTCATATCCAAACCCTGGAGCGGCCTGGATTTGAGCCAAAGCCTCACCTATCAGTTCATCATATCAGCAGGCACGAAGCGCAGCACCTGGGCACACAAATTGCTGGAGGAACTCAGCAGCCCAGGCAGCGTCTATGGAAAAGAATAAACAGTCAACATTTTGGGCCAAAATCATTCATCAGGACTTACCAGCTTCAAATCTATCCACCATCAATAGTATCAAACTTAATTACTTAGAGAAAAACCACGTTTTGTTTAAAGTGCCAATCCAAGATTGCTTTTTGTCCTCATTGTCATCTGTAATATCCCTGCAACCACAAATACAACCTCATATATAAGGCTTGGCTGTTTTACCCATGGAGGTCAGAGACACCAGAATCAGGTTTAATATCATTGGCAAACGTCGTGAAATTTATTAACTTAGCAACAGCAATGCAATGAAATAAATGATAAATAAATATAGAGAAAAAATTGAATTAGAGTATGTATATCTATAATAGTTATTTTAAAATAAGTGGTGCACAAAAACAGAAATAAAAAGGTAGTGTTCATGGGTTTAATGTCCATTTAGAAAATCGAACAGCAGAGGGGAAGAAGCTGTTCCTGAATCACTGAGTGTGTGCCTTCAGGCTTCTGTACCTCCTTCCTGACAGTAACAGTGTGAAAAGGCATGCCCTGGGTGATGGGGATCCTTAATGATGGATGCCGCCTTGCTGGGGCACCACTCCTCGAAGATGCTTTGGACGCTACAGAGGCAAGCACACAGTGTGGAGCTGACCACTTTCACGATCTTGTGCAGTAGCCCTCCATACCTGCCCCCTCCCACCCCGTCCATACCAGACGGTGATGCAGCCTGTCAAAAAGCACTCTGCGGTACACTTGTAGAAGTTTGTGAGCATTTTAATTGACAAACCAAATCTCCTCAAGCTCCTCCTCAAATATAGTCGCTGTCCTGCCTTCATGACAGCTGCATCAATATGTTGTGTCCAGGTTGGGTCCTCAGAGATATTGACACCCAAGAACTTGAAATTGCTTGAAATTAAAATTAAGAAACATGGTTATACTCATCTTCCTAAACAAAATATTCCAATCTGTCTGAGATCCGCCTAGGACATTGAGAATGCTCGTCCATTTTCCCATTATCCCTAGCCCGACCACTACACTGCTATCCCATCATCTCAACTTCCATTTATTCATTGGTGAAACTTCACTATAGATAGGAGGATATTGCTTATGTAGTGTTTTAATAGCTGCTTGACACGACTGTATCTGTTGGTCTACTTGCTGGCACTTCCAGAAATTACAGCAAGTCAATAGAAAACACTATGTTGATACTGACTGTGTTAACTCAATAACGTTCTTCTGTGCTTCTTAAAAATGAAAATATCGATTTTTATGGGATTTTCACAAACATGTTTGAGTGACCTACGACCCCAAAAAAAAACAACTTCCAGGCCAATTTGTCATCGACACAAAAATTTGGGATTTCAGGAGAGTACAATTGATTCATTTTGGCAAGTCAGCTGATTATTTTCCATCCAGAAGCATTTTATAAGCTGAAATTGCTTTCAGTATACATAGCTAATGGTACCGATTTTGTATCTGCCCACTTATTTTCTAATTAAAATCTGATCATATAAACAATATTTGATTTGTAGAATTAGTCGCAGCAGAATATTTTATAAGGATCTGGCATCTTGTTGTTACGTGTCTCACTGTCTTTCTATCTCAGTACAACCCAAGTATTCTTCTCCAAGCTAATTCTTTTTTAATTTCACCAGCAGAGTGCGGCGATAGTATTGTCCACCCAGTGGGATTACTCTAGCAGGTTAAACTTTTGGCCCACCCCTACACGACTGCTTCGCTGGTCTTTTACTGCAAGCAGTTTTACCTGACAGAAAGGTAGTATTCCAAAAGCCAACACGGAGACCACGAGTTTGTATGAGACAGACTGTAAGCTGTGTCAGCCAACCACAAGCAGAGACCAGTGTGATACTAATTGGCACAAGTATTCAGACTCGAAGGAGTTAAGCCAGCTAACTCAGTCATAGTTGCTCATTACAGGTGGGTTCCACAAGTTAAGGATACATCTTTGAGACGTGAACACTACAGTCCCTGATGAAGAAGCAGATCAGATCAACAATGGGACAAGGTCACATGTTGGAAAAGTTGCTAACTAATTGAGTCTATGGACTGGCTGTTAAATTGACAGCTAAGTAATGTATTAAATTAATTTTGCCAATATATTTACTTCAGACGTTGATCTTTGGTATCTCAGAATCACAGTCCATTTCTATGGGCAGATTAATATTACGACTTGAGGCATTCAGAGTTCAGAGTGCAATTCCATTGCCATCTGTAAGGAGTTTGTATGTTCTCCCCGAGAACGCGTGGGTTTCCCCTGGGTGCTTTGGTTTCCTCCCACAGTCCAAAGATATACTGGTTAGGAGGTTAAGAACATAAGACCATAGATATTGGAGCAGAATTAGGCTGCTTGACCCATCGAGTCTGCTCCGGAAATAGTCCTGTGATTAGAGGAGTGTTAAATAGGTGGTCTGCTGGGCAGTGTGGCTTGTTGAACCAGAAGGGCTTGTTCCCTAAGTAAAATAAAGTTTAATAAATGTTACTTGCCGAGTTTTTATATGCATTTAATGCAGAGGTTGAAAGATTCTTGATTGGTCAGGGGGAAGGCGGGAGACTGGGGCTGAGAGGAAAATGGATGAGTCATGATGAAATGGTGGAGTAGACTCGATGGGCCAATTGGCCTAATTCTGCTCCTATATCATATGGTCTTATATGTCATGAAATTTGTTGTTTTGCCACAGCAGTACAGTGTCATGCATAAAAAATCTATAAATTACAATAAGAAATAGATGTATAGTGTATATAAAATGAAATTAAATAAGTGGTGCAAAAAGACAGCCAAGAAATGGTAAGGTAGTGTTCATGAGCTGGTTTATTAACTAACAGACATCCATCAAATACTCAAAGTCAGAGACACACAAAACAGAACAGGCCCTTGGGCCTACCAAGATTAGGCTGACCATTAAGCATCTGTTTACACTAAACCTGTTTTACTCTCTCCACATTCCCACCAACTTGCCTCCAGATTTAACCAATCACTTACACAGTGGGGAAAGTTGACCTACCACCCACGGCTTTGGGATGCAGAAGAAGCCAGACCATGTGGAGGATATTGCAGGCAGCATCAGAGTGCAAGGTTGAACCCAGATGGCTGGAGCTCTGAAGTAGCAGCTCACTACCACACTACTAGGGTGAATACTGAAGCATGATAACAGATCAACAGTGTCTTTAAAAAGGTCTTCATCCCATTTGAAGTTTTCATGTTTTATTGTTTTACAACATTGAATCATAATGGATTTCATTTGGCTTTTTTGACACTCATCAACAGAAAAAGATTCTTTCATGTCAAAATGAAAACAGATCTCAAAAAAGTGATCTAAATTAATTTCAAATATAAAACACAGAATAATTGACTGCATAAGTATTCACTGCTTTAATATGACACATCAAATCATCAGTGTTGTAGCCAATTGGTTTTAGAAGTCACATAATTAGCTAAATGGAAATCTGCTTTTGGAGACCTGCGTGCGGTTAAGCTGTTTCAATTGGTTGTAGTAAAAAGACACCTATATCTGGAAGGTCCAACAACTGGTAAGTCAGTATCCTGGCAAAAACTACACCATGAAGACAAAAGAACACTCCAAGCATCCTCGCAATAAGGTTATTGAAAAGCACAAGTCAGGAGAGGGATCCAAGAAAATTTCCAAGTCACTGACTATCCCTTGCAGTACAGTTAAGTCAATCATGAAGAAATGGAAAGAAGATGGCTCAGATATAAACCTGCCTAGAGCAGGCCGTCCTCAAAAACTGAGTGACTGTGCAAGAAGGGGACTAGTAGGGAGGCCACCAAGAGACCTATGATGTTTCAGTGGCTGAGATGGGAGAGACTATGCATACAGCTACTGTTGCCCGGGTGTTTCACTTGTTGCAGCTTTATGGGAGAGTGACAAAGAAAAAGCTGTTGTTGAAAAAAAACTCACATAAAATCTTGGCTAAAGTTTGCAGAAGGCAAGTGGAAAACTCTGAAGTCAGCTGAAAGCAGGTTCTATGGTCTGATGAAACCAAAATTGGGCTTTTTGGCCATCAGACTAAATGCTATAGTGTAAGGTAAACACCACAATTCATCAAATACACACCATCCCTACCATGAGGGTTGGTTGTGGCTGCATCATACTGTGGGGATGCTTCACTGCAGCAGGATCTGGAAGGCTTGTGAAGGGAGAGGGTAAAATGAATGCAACAAAGTACAGGGAAATCCTGGAAGAAAACCTGATCCTACCCACATGGGAACTGCGACTTGGGAGAAACTTTGATTTCCAGCAAGACAATGATCCCCAGATGTTGTCCTAGAGTAGCCAAGTTAGATCCCAGACCTCAATCCAATTGAGAATTTGTGGCTGGATTTGAAAAGGGCTGTTCACTCACAATCCCCAAGCAATCTGACAGAGCTTGAGCAGTTTTCTGAAGAAGAATGGGGGAAAACTGCAGTGTCTAGATGTGCCAAGCTGACAGAGACCTATCCACACAGACTCAAAACTGTAATTCCTGCATCTACTAAATACTAACTCGAAGGGGGTGAAAAAGTATGGAATCCATTATTTTGTCTTTTATATTTGTAATTGATTTAAATCATTTTGTAGAGATCTATTTTCACTTTGACTCAAAAGGGTCTTTTTCTATTGATCAATGTCAAGAAGGCCAAATTAAATCCCCTGTGATTCAATGTTGTAAAACAATAAAACATGAAAACTTACGGGGGAGTGGGGTTGAACAATTTTTATAGGCTCTGTAACTGGACAGCTGGCATGACGGTGGTGTGATTCAATGAGAAGCTCCATTCCTGTGCTTCCTATGGTGATACACCTTACCCATCTCCTTCATGACGTAGTAGTGGGAACAGCCCAGCTACAAATACTTACTTACTGTTCATTACATCTCTGATGTTTAGGGCTGCGGTGAAGGTATTCCTTCTCTGTCTGTTGATACAATTGCACACAGATAGAAGGATTCTTCAATGCCGTTTCCATAACAACTTTGTTTTACCAGTCAGGGTTGTTGGCCCTGAGCTGAGCCCCTGAACCTGGCGGACCGGTGGACCACTCCTAGTCTGGCCTCTACCCTTTGACCTGTTTGGCATAGGTGACCCTACCAAGAGCCAAAGCCAAAGCCCTGACTCCAGCCAGCATAGCTCTCCGGGTCACTGAGGTATGCAAGCCTCCAAACCCCACATCAAAGTTATGATCCACTTGGAGAACAGGTTCAATGGTAGATTAGATATCAGATCATCATTCAGGTGGGGGAATTTCAAGGAGCTGGTGAGGTGGATTGTGAGGGGGATATTGCTGGTCCACTCAGTTGTTTATCTGAGATATAGAGTGAATAAGGAGTGGATGTTTCCAACAGTGGAAGAGTCTGGGACGAGAGGGTGCAGCCTCAGAGTAGAAGGACATCCCTTTAGAACAAAGATAGGAAGGAATTTCTTTCTCTAGATTGTGGTGAATCTGTGGAATTCATTGCCACAGATGGCTATGAAGTATTGTGCATATTTAGAATGGAGGAGGTTGACAGGTTCTTGATTGATAAGGGCATCAAAGGTTACAGGGGGTGGGGTTGGGAAGGATAATAAATCAGCTGTGATCAAAAGGGAATGCGTACTCGATGGCTGAATGGTGTATTTGTGTGTTTTATGGTCCTGTCACCACGTCTGCAGGTTATTATTGGAGAATCAGAATGCTTGTTTCTACAGTCCACGCTAAGGCGGACCACGTGGGTGAGTACCATCACCCTAGGAGTTACCGTCATGGTGGCACATTTGGCCTGACGTTGAAGTAATTGCTTGTTTAACTGTATAAGATATCACTAATTAGACTCAAAAAACCTTATAAGAGATGTGTCTGCAAATGTTGTTCCACCAGGATACTGGTGAAAAACATGCAGCCTAGTTGTATTGCTATTTTTAATCACGTTTTCATATGTAGGCAATACACTGCCCCATAATCCATTAATTATTTTTTATTAACATTGCTACAACCAGTTATTACTACTAAGCCGCCAGGAAAAGGCCTCCAATTTCATAAAGGATCCCACACACCCTGCTCATGGACTGTCTGTCCCACTCCCATCAGGGGCAAGGCTGTGCAGCATCCACTCCAGGACCACCAGACTTAGAAACAGTTACTTCCCCCTGATTAACACGTCCTCCCATTAATCAACCCCATCACTACTACATATACATCATCTAGCATCACTTGATGTATGTAACAGATTCTTGTACATTGTGTTTTACAGGATGGCTTTCATGTTTATATTTATTGTGTTTTTTTGTTTTTTTATTGTATTCTTTATGCTTATTGTGTTTTTTTATGATCTGGAGTAGCCGTCATTTTGTTCTCCATTATGCACATATATACTGAAGAATGACAAAAAACTATCTTGAATCTTAATTATTGGCATAAAATGTTCAATTGGTCAATGAACAATTGTTAGTTCGTGGTGAGCTAGACTAGTTCATTAGACAAGGCACTTAGTGCTAGTATTGGGATGTCATGTTACAAAATGTTGACAAAGCTGCACCTGAAATATTGAAAACAAGAGGAAATCTGCAGATGCTGGAAATTCGAGCAACACACACAAAATGCTGGAGGAACTCAGCAGGCAGCATCTATGGAAAAAAGTACAATTGATGTTTCGGGTTGAAAATCTTTGGCAGGACTAGGAAGGAAAGATTTAAATTTCTTCAGGGTAGACTTCCATGGAAAAGACTTCACAGAGTAGCAGTCAAATCACAAACAGGAGGAAATCTGCAGATGCTGGAAATCCGAGCAACACACACAAAATGCTGGAGGAACTCAGCGGGCAGCATCTATGGAAAAAAGTACAGTTGATGTTTCGGGTTGAAAATCTTTGGCAGGACTAGGAAGGAAAGATTTAAACTTCTTCAGGGTAGGCACCCATGGAAGAGACTTCACAGAGTAGTAGTCAAATCACAAACAGGAGGAAATCTGTAGATGCTGGAAATCCGAGCAACACACACAAAATGCTGGAGGAACCCAGCAGGCCAGGCAGCGTCTATGGAAAAGAGTACAGTTGACGCTTCCAGCTGAAACCTATTTACCTGAAATATTGATAGAGCTCTGTTCACAATACTATAGGAAGGACGTAATTAAGCTGGAAAAGGTGCAGAGGAGAGACACATAAGTGATTCTGCAGATGCTGGAAATCCAGAGCAACACACCTAAATTGCTGGAGAAACTCAGCAGGTCAGATAGTATCAATGGAGAGGCATAAACAATCGATGTTTCAGGCTAAGATCTTTCATCAGGACTTAGATAAAGGATCTCATCCTGAAGTGTCAACTGCTATTCCTCTCCAAGATGCCATCCTCTTGAGGGGTCTCAGCCCAAGAAGACGGTAATTTTTTCTCTCCATAGATGCTCTCAACGGCTGAGTTTCTCCAACATTTTGTGTGTGTTGCTCATAAAAAATATATAAGGATTTTGCTGGGATTGATTACGTTATAAAGGCAGATGGAATCAGCTAAACTGTTTTCCCTGGATCAAAGGACACTGAAGGGAGACATATTGAGATTTATAAAATGGTGAGGGACATAGATAAGATGAATGCTGGCAGTCTTTTTCATAGGGTAAGGGAATGACTAGTAGAGGGTATAGATTTAAGGTAATGGGGAAAGATTTTAAAGGATATCTACAGGGCAGGTGTTTCACACAGAGGGTGGTGGGTGTATGGGATGAGTTGCCAGAGAAAGTGGTAGAAATGGGAATGATTACACTTAAAATATTTGGAAAAGTTTATGGGATTAAAAGGTTCTGAGCAGGGAGTTCTAATCTTTTTTATACCATGGACTCCTACAGTTAACCAGGTGGTTTAAAGGGATTTGGGCCAAATGCAAATAAATGGTATTAGCTTGGGAAGACATTTCTGTTGGCATGGATGCTGTATGTGAAGGGCCTGTTTCTGTCATATATAACTCTATAACATTATTACTCCATCATTTGCTGATTAAATTTGATTTGACAAGAAAGAGCTAATTTATTCCATAGCCTGTGGAAATCCTAATTAAAGCTTGTGAAAGTGAACTCCTATTTAGTCAGAATGAATGACTTAAGAGAGTTTGGCAAGTCAAATATGAGCATCGCTTACTCATATACAATGCTGAGTAATGAATTCATAAGGTTCCTTATTGAGGAGTTTAAAACTATTCTGGTTTATCTGACTAAATGCTGGTCTGGTTAGTTATGCTAGCTTTCTTCACGCTTCAAGATTGTTTTATGATACTTCCTGTATATAACTGTAAAGGAGGACAAATAATTATTGTTCTGGATTTGATGCAACACAACAAAAAATAGGATAAAGAACACAGTAATTTAAAAAATACTCAATTATCATAAATATATAAGCTATCTTATATAGCTATCTTCGGCTGACAGGAAATAATAAAGTAATGGTGGAGTTAGTGGATTGGAGGTGTTGATCAGCCTTACTGCTTTGGGGAAGAACCCTGTTTTTAGTCTGGGAGTCCTGGCATGGATGCTATGTAGAGCCCTCTCTTGGGGCAGGGGAATGGTGGTGGAACAAACAGTCCTTGAGCAGGGTGGGTTGGATCCTTCATGATGTTACTGGGCCTGTCCGGCAGCTTTCTGTATATATGTACCTGATGTTGGGTAGGCTGGTGCCAGAGATGCATCGGGGAGTTTCAACTACCTGTTCTAGAGCTTTACAGTCCACCACAGTGCAGTTTCTGTTCCAGGCAGTGATGCAGCTTGTCAGGATGCTCTCTACCACACATCTATAGAATGAAGTGAGTATGGATGTGCAAAGTCCTGCTCTCTTCAGCCTCCCCCGAAAGCAGAGGCATTGGTGAGCTTTCTTGACCTTGTAGGATGTTGTGGAGCCATGAGAAGTTGTGTGAGATGTGCTCACCCAGGACTTTGAAACTGCTTACAGTTTCTACTGCTGTGCTGTTGATGTAAAGGGGAGTGTCACTGGTGCGAGTCCTCCTGAAGTTCATAACCTTCTCCTTTGTCTCGTTGACATTCAGGAAGAGGTCAGTTGCCTGGCACCAGGCCTCGAGCTCTTCCTCTTTCATCGTCGTTGGTGAACTTAACAGGTATTTGGCCATGCAGTCATGTGTGAGTTGAATACACAGCAATGGGCTCAGCACACAGCTCTGGGGGCACAGTGTTGAGGATGATGGGGAGGGTGGAGTAATTGTGCATTCTCACTATCTGACCTATGCTCTTTACCATTATCGTTCTGCTTGACTACCAGTTCTGCCCCTCAACTTTCTCACATCTTTTCATCCACTTTCCTTTGCCCCATCACTAATGCAATTTATGTCTCTCATAAAAATTGCTCATCGCATGTGTGGATTCATTTATTTTTGCAAATTTTAAATGTAATTTCTTTATTTAAGATAAGCTTCTGTGAACTTTCTTCCTGTCTGGAATTAATAGCTCCAAAGATTTACTGCAGAAACTTGCCAGGGAAAATTACATTTGAGCATCAGTTTCTGACACTTTGCCAGTTCACTAAACTCTCATTCATTCTGAATTACTGGCACTGAAAAATATCCTGAACCTCTGAACCGACTGTAACAAGTTGGTACATTCCACATGCCATATTCATTCCATTATCTCAAACCTTTTATTTTCCCTTTTGTAAAAGCATCATTCTGGGACTATTTAGGCTCCTGGTCACTATTTTCATTCCCTGAAGGAAACGGAAAAAATATGTTTTTGGTTCGTGCTCAAAGAACTGGAGTCATACATGCTCCTGTTGTGTGTGTTTGTCTTTCACATGGCACTGAGGAGAAAAGATAGTTAAGGATAATAAAATAATGCCCCACCCCCTCATGTGAATGACTGGACCCTTGGGTTGTCAATGACTGGTTGTCATCTGCCCTCCTCTTGACAGCTCACACCAGTTAACCTTTCAGATTTTCTTTCCAACCGATGACGTGAAAGTGCATTAATAGTTGTTGGGCTGAGAGCAATGCTGTGGAGGGGGCATTTATTTACATGCCTAGTGCAAGGAAGGTGGCAGAGATTCTTAAAGCCAGCTCAGGCCATTGATTGAATACCTATTGAAACAGCACCTGACATAATCGACTCTCTTTCTGCAGTGTCTTGCACTGTTTGTGGGCATTGCTCAGGATTCCAGCATCTGCAGAAAGAATAAGCTGAGGGGACACACACCAGTCCTCATAGACGGATCAGAAGTGAAGAGAGTGAACAATTTGAAGTTCCAGAGTGTCAATATCTTTAACCTGGACCCAACATATCAATGCAGCTATAACGAAAGCATGATGGCAGCTATATTTCATTGGGAGTTTGTGGAAAACACTGGCAAATTCCTACAGGTGTACCATGGAGAGAATTCAAACTGGCTGCTTCACCGTCTGGTATGGGAGGTGGGGTTCTACTATGCTGGATCGAAGTAAACGACAGAGACTGGTAATATTGTCAGCTCTATCCTGGGTACTAGCCTTCATAATATCCAGGACATCTTCAGGGAGCGGTGCCTCAAAAAGGTGGCATCCTTCATTAAGGACCCCTGTCACCCAGGACATGCCCTCTTCTCATTGCTGCTATCAGGGAGGAGGTACAGAAGCTTAAAGACACACACTCAATGATCCAGGAACAGCTTCTTCCCCTCTGCCACCTAATTTCTGAATGGACATTGAACCCATCAACACTATCTCATTCATTTTATTACTTCTTTTTTCTCTTATTCTGATTCAGAACCCATTGAGTCTCTGTAAATGTTCCCGCCTCTCTAATTTCCTCTTTCTTAAGACACTCCTTCAAATCCATAGCAACTGTCCTGATTTCTTAATCTGGGTCAGTGACAAATTTGGTTTAAGAATCAAAAAGAGATTCTGCAGATGCTGGACATCCAGAGCAACACACACAAAATGCTGCAGGAAGTCAGCAGGTCAGGCGTGCTGCGAGAGGAATGAACAGTCAATGTTTCAGGCTGAGATCTGTAATCAAGTCTGGAAAGGAAGGGGGAAGAAGCCAGAACAAGAAAATGAGAAGAGGGGGAGGAGAACAAGCTGGCAGGTGATAGGTGGAACCAGGTGAGTGAGAAGACAGACGGGTGGGGAAGGAGGGAATGAAGTAAGAAACTGGGAGGTGATAGGTGGAAGAGGTAGAGGCGGAAGAGCAAATAATCCGATAGGCGAGGCGTGTGGACAGTGGGAGAAAGGAAATGAGGAGGGGCACTAGAGCAAGATGCTAGGCAGGTGAGCATAAAAAGAAGGGGTAAGAGGGGGAGCCAGAATGGGGAATGGAAAAAGAGAGAAGGGGGAGGGGAGGGAGAAACTACTTGAAATTAGAGAAACTGATGTTCGTGCCATCAGCTTGGAGGCTATCCAAACAGAATATGTGGTGTTGCTCCTCCAACCTGAGAGTGGCCTCATTTAAGAGGATTTAAGGATCTTCCCATGAAGTGCTTTGTGATACTTAAATGCAGGAAGATATCTTTATTGAGTGTGACTGAGCTAAAGAAACAGACCAATCCAGAAAAACTAGTAACCTTTCTCGTATTCTGTGTGAGCCTGTGCTGCCCTTTATGTGCCTCTATAGTACTTGAACTCTTCAAAGGAATTTTAATTTGAAAATCCTGAGGTGTCTGGAACAGAACATGTTGACTTTTGAAACAGACCAACCACGATCGCTGAAAATATTGTTTGTTTCTGTGTAGCAAAGCTTCAACGTAAACTCATCTTCTGTCATTTGCACTAAATCAACACCTTTCACATGGTAATTACACAAATTAAACAAACACAGATGCTCCATAGTTTGCCTTCTTCAGGGTTCTGTAGCAACATCTGGACCGAGGCTCCGCAGCTACAGGCACTGCCAAGTCTAGGAGATTACCCTGCCAGGAAATGAGTCATCTTTTCCACATACTGGAAGGCATTTTGTATTTAGAGTAAGAAATTCATACCACCTCTCTGTGGGTGTGCAAAAGCACTGGCAATTTCATGGCCTTTTTTATAGAAGCTGTGATGTCTGCAGCCACAGAGTAGCTGCACTTGACTTTGTCTTTTGTAGTTTAAACTGAGAGACAAGGTGAGAGGCCCATTCACATTGAAAACTGATGTTTATGGTAGAGTGAAAGATGTGTTTCTGGCGAGTTTGGTGATGGACCGAGTGTTATGTTTATACTGACGGCCCCCAAAATGACCACATCTTTACCGTAGGGTTTGGAGGCTTGTATGCCTTGGTGACCCGGGAAGCTATACTGACTGGAGTCAGGGCCTTGAGCTTCAGCTCCTGGTAGGGTCACCCATGTCAAACAGGTCAAAGGGTAGAGGCCAGACTAAGAGTGGTCCACCGGTCCTCAAGGTTTGGAGGTTCAGCTCACGGTTGACCCTGACAGGTCAAAGAAATTGTAACGGAGACAACAATGTGCAATGGTACTCCTGAGTCTCCACCTGGGATATTGACGACTGACAGTAGTGAAAACCAAGAGGAAGTTACTGGCATGATGAAGGAAGCTCGGAACATCGCCAAGATCAAGACACTGGCAAGCTAGCACAAATGAAGGACCTTCACTGATGCCCTAAACACCAGCGGAGTGACAGGCACTTGGTGATGATGATGACAATGATTCAGGAAAGTTAATGCTGAGCTGTAATGCTATTGGTGCAAGATGATGTGTGATCGTAAGGAGTCATATGTTTGCAGTGACTGACAAGTTTATGACGAAGGAATTGTACTCTTTATGAAGAGAATCCTCTGGTGAGATTCCATCCCTACCAAACGCAGTGACAGGCAGTTGCACCTTGCATACATAATTATGGAATTATTGACAGTCTCGAATTAGACAGCAGGTCCCATGTTTAAATAGTAACTGCATTACCCTACTCAATACTAGTTCAGTACATCTTTTGACCCATCTGGGTACCTAAAATGTTTCAGACCAAGATCTGCAATCAAGTCTGGAAGGGAAGGGGGAAGAAGGCAGAATATGAGGAGTACCCAAAATGGAGAAATTGAGCCCTAGGCTGGCCCGTAGGCTAACAAACTAACCCATTAGTCATAACAGTCATCAATGAACTCCAGATAGTTTAACCTTTGAGTGATTCTCCCTGCAAGAACTTCAGGGAGGTATAGAATACCATAATATGGCAATCAACTGTGTAACACAGTGGAAAAGCCAAGAAGTCTTGCTGGGCTATTAAATAAGAACAATCAATTAAATATTAGAGCATAAAGTGATTCACACTTCCAAGATGCATGGTTTCAAAGCTTCAAAGTAAATTTATTATCAAAGTATGTATCCATCACCATACACTATCTTGAGATTCGTTTTCTCGCAGGCAATAACAACAGAACAAAGAAGTACAATAGAATCACTGTAAAACTACATATGAACCAAGACTGACAAAGAGCCAATGTGGAAAAGAAGGCAAGCTGTGCAAATGTGAAATTAATAATAATAAATAAACAATACTGAGAATATGAGTTGTGGAATCATTGAATGTGTGGAACCATTTCAGAGCTGAGGTGAATGAAATTATCCACACTGGTTCAGGAGCCTGATGGTTCAGGAGCCTGAACCTTCCGGTGTGGGACATAAGGCTCCTGTACCTCTTTCCTGATGGCTGTGCTCCTTGCTGATGTGCTCAATGGTGATATTCATTCGTCATTCTAACAAGCTGCCTTCACCATCTACTGTAAAAACACTCTGGAAACAGTCAGGGAACTCTTTACATTGAAGAATGGATGTCCGGCCTTGCAACAAACTAAGACATATCCTTTCTTTGTTCTGAGGTGCTACAGTTCATTTTATTAGTTTTATTGCTAGTTCATCCAGCTATGCACAAATGCCGTGAAGAAAAAGCACAGAGGCCTTGTGTTGATTTCCTTTGAAATACTGTAAAATGTTAGAAATGTGATAGAAAAATAGAGGGTTATGTAAGAGGGAAGGGTTGGGTCTTAGAGCAGTTTAAAAGACCGGAACAAAATAGTGGACCAAAGGACCTGTTCTGTGCTGTGATGTTGCTGAACAATGGAGTGAGAGAGATTATTCTACCGTAACTGATGATTTTTCAACGGTCGTAACGGTTATGTTTTGTAACTTCAAATGTTAAACTAATTCAAAGGAAGACACAGGAGTCTGAAATACAGGTGTAACTTCATCTTTACTTTAAGTGAGGTGTGCACGTATCACGTGGTAGCATGATGATGGATGCAATTAACATATTTATACATATAGTCCATAATTAATTATTTAAGCAAACAAGAATGCTTAATCAAACAATGTATAGACAAGGTTTATATTATGTCTGGGTAGCCTCCAACCTGATGGCATGGACATTGAGTTCTCAAACTTCTGGTACTGCCCCCCCTTCACCATTCTCCATCCCCTTTTCCCTCTCTCACCTTATCTCCTTGCCCCATCGCCTCCCTCTGGTGCTCCTCCCCTCTTCCCTTTCTTCCAAGTTCTTCTGTCCTCTCCTATCAGATTCCCCCTTCTCCAGCCCTGTACTTCTTTCACCAAACAACTTCCCAGCTCTTTGCTTCACCTCTCCTCCCCTCCCAGTTTCACCTATCACCTTGAGTTTCTCTCTTCCCCTCCCCCACCCACTTTTTAGCGCTACTCTACATCTGTTTTTATTCAGTTCTGCTGAAGGGTCTCGGCCCAAAACATCGACTGTACTCTTTTCCATAGATGCTGCCTGGCCTGCTGAGTTCCTCCAGCATTTTGTGTATGTTGCTTATACGCGAGGTTACTCAAATATTATTGAACTATTAAATATGCAACATAATGTTCTCCTCCACTCCTCCACTCTTGCTTTCCTTTGAAGTAAGAGGCCAATGCTGTGGTTTCCAGTGAGAAGAAAAACCCAACTAACGTTTCTTGGGGAGTAAGACCATAAGATATAATTGCAGAATTAGGCTATTCAGCCCATTGAGTCTGCTCTGCCATTCCATCATGGCTGATCCTGGATCCCATTCAACCCCATACACCTGCCTTCTCACCATATCCTTTGATGCCCTGACCGATCAGGAAACGATCAACTTCCTCCCTAAATATTCCCACGGACTTGGCCTCCACTGCAGTCTGTGGCAGAGCATTCCACAGATTTGCTGCTCTCCTGCTAAAAAGAATCACTCCTTACCTCTGTTCTAAAGGATCACCCCTCAGTTTTGAGGCTGTGTCCTCTATTGCTGGATGCCCCCACCATTGGAAATATCTTCTCCACATCCACACTATCCGGTCCTTTCAACGTTCAGTAGGTTTCAATGAGATCCCCCTCCCCCTGCATTCTTCTAAATTCCAGTGACAACAGGCCCAAAGCTGCCAAACACTCCTCATATGTTAACCCCTTCATTCCCAGAAGCATCCTCATGAACCTCCTCTGGAATGCTGGGGTGCGGGTTAAAAAAGGACTGAGATCTGTAGCAAGGGGAACTTCCCTTATAACATTATGATGCACTCTAAATGGAAGTATTAGCTTCATTCCCTGTAAAGGTCCTGAAAAAAAACAAATTTGAATTTAAATGATTTCCACAAATACTCAGTTGAAAGCACAGAAGACGATGAATAGAACCTCTTTTGCTGATGCAGTTTATTTTAGCTGCCTGTAGAGACAGCAAATGAAGCTTCACTAATGCTGTAACAGAAGGTTCCATTAGGCGAGGCATCAGCCCGCTTATTCACAAATATTTTTGCAGAGAGAGTGGTAATGGTTGTCTCTCCTTATTTGCCATTTGAACCATCTTCCTGAACATGTCCTCACAAATGAATCTGCTATGAAATCAGATTTTGATTCTGACTCTGAAGAAATAACAATTTATCAAGGAGAAGGTGGTGCTACCATTTACCCATGCCTTCTGGGCAGCTCGGGCAAGAAGGAGGTGCTGCTGAAAGAGCCTTGCTGATCTGTTACAAACACAAGAGATTCTGCAGATGCTGAAAATCCAGAGCAGCACACAGAAGATGCTGGAGGAGCTCGGCAGATCAGGTAGCAACTATAGAAAAGAATAAACAGTCGATGTTTCAGGCCAAAACCCTTCTTCAAGACCCTTCATTTTGGTGAGCTGTAGCTGGATGCCCTGTAGTACATAGTGTTGCAGAGATAGAGCAGGTATAGTGGTGATTCAGAAGAACAGCAGCAATCTAACTTCTCCAACTTCCCATAATTTCTCCCCCCCTCTCTTTCTTCATTCCCCATTCTATGTCCCCTCTTGCCTCTTCTCTTCTTCTCACCTGTCCATCACCTCCCTCTGGTGTCCTCCTCCTTCCTTTTCTGCCATGGTCCACATTCCTCTCCTATCAGATTCCTTCTTCTTTAGGCGTTTACCTTTTCCACCTATCACCTCTTGGCTTCTCACTTCACACCCCCCCCCCACCTGACTTCACCTGCCAGCTTGTACTCCTTCCCCACCTTCTTATTCTGGCTTCTTCCCATTTTCTTTCCAGTCCTGATGAAGGGTCTCATCTTCAGATGTCAACTCTTTATTCCTTTCCATAAAAGCAGTCTGATCTGCTGAGTTCCTCCAGCATTTTGTGCGTATTGCTCTTGTGATGTGTGATAAGCAAACCATGGTGGAGATGGGGTCCAGAGTTGACCCCCCTATGAACTATGCTGCTAACAAGAGAGAGAGAGAGAAAGAGAGAGAGAGATAAAGAGGGGGGAGGCATCCTGCTGCAGATGTGAGAGAGACAAAGATTTAAAGTTATGGCTCCATGAATGAGTTAGTATTACGGCTTCTTCGCTAATTGTTGACTTTAGTGCCAAGAACATTTGGCCTGTTTGTGTGAATCCATGCTGACACAGCAAGGAGGCACCAGGTGATGGACATGGTCAGTTGATGGATGGCTGGTACCCCAGCAGGTCAGACACAGGCAGACATGCCACTGGATGCTGAAAGAGCATTGTGCACCCACAGGAAAGTAGGGGGGTTGGAGGACCGATTCGGGTGAATCAATCAACGGCTCACAGTGTGTGAAGGCAGGCCGGTGGGTGCTTGTGTGTGTGTCCACCCTCGCCTGGGTGACAAGCCCACCACTGAAAAACGGTCTGGCCAGGAATGAAGGGGTCACAGTCGGTGACCACAACAGCACAACAGAACAAGAAGACAACGGAAGGTTTGCCTGCTGCAGCTGCTCATCTCTTGCTCGCACTCTCTCTCTCCAACATTACAACAGCACCTACCTCAACCCAAACTGAACTGAACTGAACTCCGCAAGATCTTAAGACTATTCATTTACCCCTAGACTTTGGTAGAGATTGGCTTTGATTTATATTTCCACACTTCTGTATATAATATTGCTACCCTGTTTTATATGTATATTTGCATTTTACTGTACTGTATTTACTTAGTTTACTAATAAACACCTTCAGTGACAGTACCACCGGTCTCCAATGTATCATTCCATTTCTGCTGGTTTGGTAACCCAGTCACAGGGCACGTTACAAATTGGGGGCTCGTCCGGGATTTGACTATCCATTTGGGGGGCTGTCGATTGGGGGGGGGGTAAATTCCCTTATTTAATCTGGTGTGGAAAGACAGCAGAAATGGACATTGATCAGTTTCTGAAGGATCCAACCTTGGAGGCATTAGAGGATGCCAGGAAGTTGGAATTGTGGCTATTGCAAGACGGTTGAAACTCTCGACGGTGAAACCGGCAATAAGGAAGTCAAAGATACAGAGAGCAATAGCCGTGTATTATGTATCCTAGGAGGTGTTCCAGTTAGAGGAGTTGGAGCTGTTTCCTGAAAGTAAACCTAGCGGGGTTGAGCTTCAGCTTCAGATGGAAAGATTAAGGATCAACGCTGAGGAAAGGAAAAGGGAGCATGAGCTCCGAGTAATGAAGCTGGAGGCTGAAGAGGCTGAAAGGAGGAGTGAGAGAGAATAAGAAGAAAGGGAGAAAGAAAAACAGTTTGAGATGGATAGGTTACGAGCGTTGCACGAAGGGGGACACGTGGTGGACCCAGTCAGGGGGTTCAAGGTTGATCAGGAGGTTAAGTTGGTACCCCCATTCGAGGAGTTGGATGTCAATAGGTATTTCCTCCATTTTGAGAAAATTGCTATGAATCAGGACTGACCTAAGGAGAAGTGGGCTGTTCTGTTACAGAGTGTTCTTAAGCGGAAGGCTCAGCAAGCCTATTCGGCATTGTCTATGGATGAGGCTAAAGATTATGATGAAGTAAAGATGGGCTATACTGAGTAGTTACGAGTTGGTTCCAGAGGCATACTGGCAAAGGTTCCAGAATTTGAGGAAGCCGTGGGACCGCACGTATTTAGAGTTTGCCCATGAGATGCAAATGTATTGTGATCGCTGATGCACCTCAACAGGGGTCAATGGAGATTTTGATAAAATAAAACCACTGATGCTGATTGAGTGGTTTAAAAGTTGCATCCCTGAGGGTATGAGGACTTACTTGGATGAGAAGGAGGCAGAGACTCTGTCTGTGACTGCCAAGTTAGCAGACGACTATGCCTTAACCTGTTATGGTCCAGTCTGGAACCTGCATTCCGGGTCTTGATCCAGTCCGCGGACTCCAGACTCCGAGTCTTGCAGCCATCCCTCCTGTCACCTTTAAGTCAAATAGGATCATCTTGACTTAAGAAGGTGCACCTGTTGCCTATCAGCTGGCACGTGGATATAAGGGACTCTGGGACCGAGCCCAGTTAGGGGGTTGTCCTGCTCTGAACCTGTTTTGTCCTGTTTGCCTTGTACAAGCTGGTTTGCCATGTTCTGAGGTGTCTCATCCAATTGGCTCTGTTGGTTCCGGTCGTCCCAGCTTGGTGGGCCCACGGCTTCATTCCCAAGTTCTGTGAGTCAGCCTTGGAGTCCCTCCCGATCCCTTACCTCCATCGGGTAGCAGGCCGGACTGCTGTTGCCTGGCAGGGGGACTCTGTTCCCTTCCTACCCCTCACCTCTGATGGGTTGTGCCTGCTACCTGCCCAGGTGTCCTGTGTCTTGCCCGGGCGTCTGTGTTCCCACCTGGGAGACGGCCCTGCCCAGGAGTATGCGGCCCACCCTGAGGTCTCTGCCCCTGCCTACCCCTTGCTCCCTATGGGTTGTGCCTGCACCTGCCCAGGTGTTCTGTGTCTTGCCTGGGAGGCGGCCCTGACCAGGTGTTGTGGCCGCCCAGGGGGCACTCCTGCCTAGCCACGGACTCCGGGACCCAGCCTAGCCACGGACTCCAGGACCCAGCCTAGCCACGGACTCCAGGACCCAGCCTAGCCACGGACTCCAGGACCCAGCCTAGCCACGGACTCCAGGACCCAGCCTAGCCATGGACTCCCGGACCCAGCCTAGCCATGAACACTCTCTGAACCCCAGGATTACCTAGCATGCCCTGTCTCTTTTGCATGCCCTGGTCTCCCCATCTGGTTCTATCCTTTAGGTATTCCAGTCCTCCCCCTAGTACTCCAGTGCCTGAGTCCTGCACTTGGGTCCAGCCTCCTGTCTCCTTGTGACATAACTCATAAGATAAAATATCCCCCAAATAAGAGCTACCAGAGTTATAGTAGGGACGGTAGAGAAAGCCCACCGACTAAGTCAGAGAATAAGCCGGGGACTACCGGAAAGGGTAAGGAGGAGGAAAAGCAGGCTGGAAGGAAGCTTTATGTGTAATAATTGTGGGAAGGCTGGTCACATAGCATCTAAGTGCCTAGCTCTGAAGAAAGAGACAGGAAAGGAAAGGCGACAACCCCGACTGGCTGCATTGGGTCAGTCAACAGACCGATGAGGAAGGAGAGGTCAGATAGAGTTCAAGAAGGGCAAGAGAAGTTTATTTCGGACGGGTTGGTATCCATGAAGGAGGGGTCAACCCCAGTTCCAGTGTGGATCTGGAGAGACACTGGGACTGGTCAGTCATTGATCTTAAGGAAGGTGTTAGAATTCAGTGCTGAGACTGAGACTGGGGAGGTAAATGTGACAAAAGGTATCGGATAAAGGACTGAGGCCGTCCCTTTGCACAAGATATTTCTGAAATGTGACTTGGTATCCGGACCAGTCACAATAGGGGTGCGGTCTGAACTACCGATGGACGACATGGATGTCTTACTCGGTAATGATCTTGCAGGTGGGGATGTGTACTCAGCAGTGAAGCTGACTAGCAGGCCTGTAAACGCTGAGGACCCGCCCATAAACTCCAAGGTTTATCCCGCCAGCACAGTAACCTGCAGCATGTCGAGAAAGGCGGCTGAGACAGGCACAAACTTAACTGACTCCAGCATTGATTTAGTTGAGATGTTTTTCCCACCCTTGCCCCAGGAGGGTTTAAAGGATGAGAAGAAAGAGGATAGTGGAGCTAAGGAAAGTAACGGAGAGGAGGTGGGTTTACCATTAGCCAAGAAGGAACTTCTAAAGGAGTAGAGATGTGATGAGGAACTTGTGGCGTTGAAGGAGACAGCTCTCTCTGAAGTGGGAATTAAGAAGGAACCAGTGGGCTACTATATGAAGGAGGGAGTATTAATGAGAAAGTGGAGGCCGACCACCGTGCCAGCAGATGAGGACTGGGCGGTGGTACACCAGGTTTATAGGGACGAAATTTTGAACCTGGCCCATAAGATACCCCTAGGTGGACATTTTGGAGTAAGGAAAATGGTAGTTAGAATTATGAGAGAATTTTACTGGTATATGAGGAAGGAATTTATAGAGGCACAGAGCCAAGATGAGAAACAGATGTGGCAGCTAGTAGGTCCAGGGTTGGACACTGGTGATTTATGTAGCTTGGAAGAGCTTTTTGCAGTTGAAGTGTGTGGCCATAGGGAGATCCCGCCACTGCTGCAGGACTGAGCGCTGGTGTTTGGCGAAACGGTCTCCCAGTCTGCCCAGGTCTCCCCAATGTATACGTGGCCATTTATACACTTCCACACACTTCAATTCCACAGACCACTCCCACTCCGACATGTCTGTCCATGGCCTCCTCTACCGTCAAGATGAGGCCACACGCAGGTCGATGGAGCAACATCTTATCTCCCACCTAGGTAGTCTCCTACCTGCCAGCATGAACATCCAACTCACAGACCTCCGTTGATACCCCTGCCCCCCAGTTACCTCCATCCCTATCTATTATTTTAGTCTGGTTCTCTTTCTCTCTCTTTTTCCCCCCTCACTATAATCTCCCCCCAGCCCTACCTTTCTTTCTCTTTTATTCTCCACCTTCCCCCAGCCCATTTTCCTCCAGCCTATCACTTCCCAGCTCTCTACTTCATCCCTCCCCCCACTTCTTATCCCCTCTCCACCATCCCATGTTACTTCACTCCTGATGAAGGGTTTCGGCCCGAAACGTCGTCACTACCTCCTCCCATAGATGCTGTCTGGCCTGCTGAGTTCTGCCAGCATTTTGTGTTTTTATGTATTAGTTTAAACTCTGTAATATACACCTAAGTTTTAAAAAAAAACTATTCCACTGTAGAAAAAGAATTACTGTCACTTATTCTGGCGTTACGGCATTTTGAGATTTACATTTGTCCGGCACAGAAGCCATTGATAGCTTATACTGATCACAATCCATTGGTATTTTTGACTAACATGAAGAATAAGAATAGTCGGTCACTAAGTTGGAGTCTGCTGTTACAAGAATTTGATATAAAGATACAACATGTAAAGGGGACTGACAATGTAATTGCTGATTGTTTATCTAGGTGTTAGATTTGAAATTATATCCGTGTTACTGTTGGTTAATGACTACTTCTGTATTATATTAGACTCTGTAATGTGCCTTACTATTGAATTTTTCCCCCAGTAAAAAATCTTTATAAGGGTGGGGTTGTGATGTGTGATAAGCAAACCATGGCGGAGATGGGGTCCAGAGTTGACCCCCCTGTGAACTATGCTGCTAATGAGAGAGAGAGAGAGAGAGAGAGAGATATAAAGAGGGAGGGAGGCATCCTGCTGCAGATGTGAGAGAGATGAAGATTTAAAGTTATGGCTCCATGGATGATTTAGTATTATGGCTTCTTCGCTAATTGTTGACTTTTGTGCCAAGGACATTTGGCCTGTTTGTGTGAATCCCTGCTGACACAGCAAGGAGGTGCCAGGTGATGGACATGGTCAGTTGATGGATGGCTGGTACCCTGGCAGGTCAGACACAGGCAGACACACCACTGGACACTGAAAGAGCGTTGTGCACCCACAGGAAGATGGGGGCTTGGAGGACCGATTCGGGGGAATCGGTCAAAGGCTCACAGTGTGGGAAGGCAGGCCGGTGGGGGCTTGTGTGTGTGTCCACCCTCGCCTGGGTGACAAGCCCACCACTGAAGAACGGTCTGGCCGGGAACGAAGAGGTCACAGTCGGTGACCACAACAGCACAACAGAACAAGAAGACAACGGAAGGTTTGCCTGCTGCAGCTGCTCATCTCTTGCTCGCACTCTCTCTCTCCAACATTACAACAGCACCTACCTCAACCCAAACTGAACTGAACTGAACTCCGCAAGATCTTAAGACTATTCATTTACCCCTAGACTTTGGTAGAGCTTGGTTTTGATTTATACTTCCACACTTCTATATATATCATTGCTAACCTTTTTATATGTATATTTGCATTTTATTGTACTGTATTATTTAGTTTACTAATAAACACCTTTAGTTACAGTACCACCAGACTCCAATGTATCATTCCATTTCTGCTGGTTTGGTAAACCAGTCACAGGGTACGTGACACTCTGGATTAACAGCAACTGCAGAATCTCTTGCTTTTAATCAATTAAGTTTTAATCGATGAAGCGCTTACCTGGGTTAATGATGAGTACTCCACCACACTCCTGATTCATGCCTTATGGCTGGGGAGAAGCTTTGGGGAAACCAGGAGATGTGCCACTTGCCACAGAACACCCAGCCTCTGAGCTACTCCAATGGACACAGTAAGACCACAAGATATAGGAGCAGAAGTATGCCATTTGGCCCTTCGAGTCAGCTCCGCCATTCTATCATGGCTGGTTTATTATCCCTCTCAACCCCATTTTCCTGATGAAAGTTTATAGTCAAAAAAGTGTATAAATCCACTTATGTATTTAAGACACCAAGAAAGGGATCACATGAGTGCATTTACTTCCTCTGAGAATAGAAGAATTGACTATCTCTCAAGTCTAGCAGTATGACAAGCAATACTGCAGACTGGAAAGAAATTACAGAGAGATTACATCAATTTAATATTATTGAATGGCCAGTTAAAGGAGTAAATTATAGAGCCATGGCACAATAGTCACTCTAAACCCAAAGATTTAGTTTCAGCAAAGGATTTTCTTTTGCTAAAATGCATAGTCTTATGTTGTTGAAAGAAGAAGAGTTCTCATTATTCACACCCTGTTCACAATACCCACAACCAAACTAGCTTCCCCTTGAGTTATAATACCCCTCCTTTTACAGGATGAAAAATGAGATGAGCTGACTTTGATTCCCAGATCAGCTTTTCCTCAAAAAACACAAGCCTCAAAATCAAAGTAAATTTATTATCTATGTTCATGTCACCACACATTACCCTGAGACACATTTTCTTGCAGGCATTTACAGGAGAGTAAAGCAATACAATAGAATTTATTAAATAGTGTACATAAACAAATTGACAAACAACCAATGTGCAAATAAAATAAACAATACCGAGAACATGAGCTGTTGTGTCATTGAAAGTGAGTCTGTTGGCTGTGGAATCAGTTCAGAGTTCTGGTAAGTGAAATAACCCACACCAGTTCAGGAGCCTGACAGTATTTTCAAGTCCTGAACTTGGTGGTGTGGGACCTAAGACTCTTTCCTGACCAATGGCAGCAGCAAGAAGAGAGCACGGCCTGGCTGGTGGGTGGTGGTCCTTGACGATGAATGCTGCTTTCCTGTGGCAGTGCTCCATGCAAATGTGCTCAGTGGTGGGGAAGATTTTGTCTGTAAGGGTGATGCACCATCAATAACTCACTCTGAGATGTAAAGGCGAGATATCGGCTTTTATTGACTGGAAGAAGGAACAAGCAGTGATTGACCACCATATTACATCCTGGAGACTGAGAGGCCGGGCTCAGGCCTCAATCGCCTTTATACCGGGGTCTGTGGGAGGGGCCACAGGAGCAGTCAGCAGGGGGGTGTGTCCAGACAGGGATATGTAATTCACCACATTCACCCCCCCCCCCCTTTGTTTTGAAAAGAGTCCCCATGTGGCGAAGTTTCTTACAGGTTAAGTCTATCAGGTGGTCGAATCAGTCGCTGCGATCTACGTAGCACCGGCTGTGATTGCACAGGTGCCGGTGGTGGTGATTGCACAGGTGCCGGTGGTGATTGCACCGGAGACGGAGGTTGTGCTGGTTCCGGCCTAACTGGAGGTGTCAGCCCACTAAGCGTCAGTGATCCCTCACGCATGTGCGAGGCGCCTGGTATATACACGTATGAAACGCCTGGTATATTAGTGTCGTGAGGAGTCTGTGTAGGGCCTGGTGTGTGTGGTGTCACCTCGGGTACAGGGTTCATAGTTACCGGGGAGTGTTCAGGGTAGTGGTCTGCTGCTCCTGCGGGCGCCAGATCACGGACGGAGACTGTGTCCTCCTGCCCATCAGGTAAGACCACGTAGGCATACTGGGAGTTCGCATGTAGAAGGTGAACCCTCTCGACCAGCGGGCAGTATTTATTACTCCTCACATGTTTCCGGAGCAGCACTGGCCCTGGGGATGTCAGCCAAACTGGTAGGGTGGTCCCAGTGACAGACTTCCTGGGAAAAGAGAATAGACGCTCGTGAGGGGTGACATTGGTGGACATACATAACAGGGAGCAGATAGAGTGGAGTGCCTCAGGGAGGACCTCCTGCCATCGAGAGACCGGCAACCCTTTTGACTTAAGGGCTAAAAGTGTGGCCTTCCACACTGTGGCATTCTCCCTCTCCACCTGTCCATTTCCCCGGGGATTATAACTCGTGGTCCGACTAGTAGCAATGCCCCTAGCTAGCAGGTACCGGTGCAGCTCGTCACTCATAAAGGAGGACCCTCTATCACTGTGGATATAGCAGGGGTATCCGAACAGAGTGAAGAGCTGGCACAGGGCTTTTATGACGGATGTTGTAGTGGTGGAGGGGCAGGGAATGGCAAAGGGGAACTGCGAGTATTCGTCGATAATATTGAGAAAATAGACATTGTGGTCGGTGGAGGGAAGGGGGCCCTTAAAGTCAACACTCAGTCGCTCAAAAGGTCGGGTGGCCTTGACAAGTTGCGCCGTTTCAGGACGGTAGAAGTGAGGTTTGCACTCAGCGCAGACTTGGCAGTCCCTGGTCATCGTCCTGATTTCCTCAAGGGAGTAAGGCAGGTTCCGAGCTTTCACGAAATGGTAAAATCAGGGGCATCAGGGGGCTCATTGAGTCTGCCAGGCTGGTACAGGATGTCAAAGTTGTAGGTGGAGAGTTCTATTCTCCACCGCAAAATTTTATCATTTTTGATTTTGCCCCACTGTTGGTTGCTGAACATGAACGCAACTGAGCGCTGGTCGGTCAGCAAGGTGAACCTTTTGCCCGCGAGATAGTGCCTCCAGTGCCTAATAGCTTCCACTATGGCCTGGGCTTCTTTCTCCACCGCGGAGTGCCGAATTTCAGAGCCTTGAAGGGTACGAGAAAAGAATGCGACTGGCCTGCCTGCCTGATTGAGGGTAGCAGCAAGCGCGAAATCGGAGGCATCACTCTCTACTTGGAAGGGAATGGTCTCATCCACGGCATGCATCATTGCTTTGGCAATGTCCCCTTTAATGCAGCTGAAGGCCGCGCAAGCCTCGGCAGAGAGGGGAAAAGTGGTAGACTTGACCGGGGGTGGGCCTTGTCTGCGTAATGGGGACCCATTGGGCATAATAGGAAAAAAACCCAGGCACCGTCTGAGGGCTCTGAGGGTGGTGGGAAGAGGGAGTTCTAACAGGGGGCGCATATGGTCAGGATCAGGGCCAATGACCCTGTTTTCCACGACATACCCAAGGATAGCAAGGCGGGTAGTTCCGAACACACACTTTTCCCTGTTATAAGTAAGGTTTAGAGCTTCGGCCACTTGGAAAAATCGTTGGAGGTTGGCGTTGTGATCCGGCCAGTCGTGACCACCGATGGTGATGTTATCCAGATAGGGAAATGTGGCCTGCAGTTGGTACTGGTCCACCATCCGGTCCATTACCCTCTGGAAGACCGAGACACCATCTGTAACACCAAATGGGACGCGCTGGAGTGATAGAGCCTGCTGCCCACCTCGAAGGCGGTGTAGAGGCGGTCCTCTAGGCGGATGGGGAGCTGGTAATAAGCGGATTTCAGATCTATTGTCAAGTACACCTTGTACTGAGCTATCTGGTTGACCATATCCGCGATGCGGGGTAGTGGGTACGCGTCAAGCTGCATGAACCTATTGATGGTTTGACTATAGTCCACGACCATCCTATTTTTCTGCCCGGTCCGAACTACAACCACCTGGGACCTTCAAGGGCTTGTGCTTGGCTCAATTATCCCTTCCCCATGCAGCCGCTACACCTCTGACTGAATGAAGGCCCTGTCCCCCACGCTGTACCTCCTGCTTTTAGTTGCCACAGATTTACAGTCAGGGGTCAGGTTGGTGAACAGCGGTGGGGGAGGGATCTTGAGGGTGGAGAGGCTGCAAGTGGTGTCAGTAGCGCAGCTGTCGGCATGTTGCTGGGTGGGACGTGTGGTTTGGTGTGTGTGTGTGTGTGTGTGTGTGCGCGGTCAGTAGCGGGGTATATGGCAAAGTCCCACCAAACTGAGGATTCCTGACAGTGAATGGTGGGAGGGGCCCGTCATATGCCAAAGTCACACTTTCGAGATGGCTCTGGAAGTCCAGCCCCAATAGCACGGGTGCGCACAGTTGAGGCATGACCAGTAGCACAAAGTTCCGATATTCTGTGCCCTGCACCACCAATGTCGCTACACAACCCACCCGGATATCTGTGGAATGCGACCCAGAAGCCCAAGTGACTCTCTGACTTACCGGCCGTGTCACGAGTCTACAGCGTTGCACTGTGTCCGGGTCAATAAAACTCTCAGTGCTGCCTGTGTCAAACAGGCAGCTAGTCCTGTGCCCCTCCACCAGGATGTCCATCATTGACCTTGCAAGCTGGTGTGGGGAGCTTTAGTCGAGGGTTATGGTGGCCAGAGTTGAGCCGTCTTGGTGTCCGGTAAACACCGGCGGGTCGGGGGCGGGGCATGCTGACACCGACAAAGATGGCCACCCACATCCCGGCATGCAAGATGGCGGCCCCCATGTCTCACAGGGGTCAGGGGCGGGGCATGTTGATGCCGACAAAGATGGCCGCCCACATCCGGGCATGCAAGATGGTGGCCCCCATTCCTCACACACAGCGCTGCCGGACCCTGCTCGTGGTCTAGAGTTACAGACCTTGGCAAAATGGCCCTTCTTCCCGCAGCTGCAGCAGGTCGCTTCTCGGGCCGGGCATCATTTTCAGGGCTGCTTTTCACGTCCGCAGAAATAACACAGCTCAGGCTTTCGCCTGGCCGCAGCTGTGGTCGGGTTCGGGGAGTTCATGGAATCGCGACTGGCAGCGGCGTTGGCAAATTCGCTCACGGAAACCGGCGGCGGCGGGGTCTGAGGCATCCACGGAACTGGCGGGGGATCGCGTGACTGGCCAGTGTCAGCATTGTGCAGAGCAGCCTCCAGCGTGTTGGCCGTCTCAATCGCCGAGCGTAAGGTAAGATCGGCATTTTCCAGCAACCGCTGACGTACGTACACTGGCCTCAGTCCTGTAACAAAGGCATCTCGTACTAGCAGCTCTGCATGCTGTTCTGCCGTGAGCATTTTGCAGTCACAAGCTCGGACAAGTGTCTGTAGGGCTCGGAGAAATTCGGCGCCCAATTCTCCAGGCCACTGTCGTCGGGTAGCTAAATGATGTCTTGCATAGACGTTGTTCACCGGCCGCAGGTACTTTCTTTTGAGGGCATCCAGTGCCCCTTCGTAGGTCGACAGGTCCCTGATAAATGAATTATCTTTCGGGGTGACCCTCGAGAGGAGAATTCTGTGCATAACAGCGGATTCAGTTGCACTAACCTCCTCCAAGTATGATTGGAAGCATGCAAGCCAGAGTTAAAAGGCAAGAGCTGATTCAGGGTCTTGGGGGTCCAAATCCAATCTTTCCGGATGTAAAACGGTTTCCATGTTTTAAAACTTCCAGTCAATAAAATTGATGCACCATCAATAACTCACAATGAGATGTAAAGGCGAGATATCGGCTTTTATTGAGTGGAAGAAGGAACAAGCAGTGGTTGACCACCATGCTACATCCTGGAGACTGAGGGCCGGGCTCAGGCCCCAATCGCCTTTATACCAGGGTCTGTGGGAGGAGCCACAGGAGCAGTCAGCAGAGGGGCGTGTCCAGACAGGTGTATGTAGTTCACCACAAAGGGACTGGACTGTACCCATCACTTTCTGTAGGCTTTTCCATTCCTCAGCATCGGTGTTTCCACACCAGGCCATCATGCAACCAGTTAGAGTACTTCCTACTGTGCAGCTATAGAAGTATGTCAACGTTTTTGGTGACATGCCAAACCTACACAAACTTCTAAGTAAGTAGAGGTGCTGTCATGTCTTCTTCATGATGGCACTAATGTGCTTGTTCCAGGATGGATCCTCTGATATCATAATACTAAGGAATTTAAAGTTACTGACCCTCTTCACCCCAATGATGACTGGCTTGTTGACCTTTGGCTTCTTCCTCCTGCAGTCGAAAAACTACACGTTGTTTTGCTGAGGTTCAGTAAGAGGATGTTGTTATTGCACTATTCTACCACAGTCTCAATCTCTCTCCTACATGCCGATTCGTCACTACCACCTTTAATTCGATCAACGACAGTGGTGTCGTCAGCAAACTTAAATATTGCATTCAATCTGTACTTCACCGCACAATCATAGGTGTAAAGTGAGTAGAGATGGGGACTAAGCGCACAGCCTTGTGGTGCACCTGCATTGATGGTGATTGTGTGGGAGCTGCAAGTGAAGAAATTGAGGATCCAGCTGCACAGAAAGGCATCGAGGCTCAGGTTTTGGGAGTTTAGTGAGGGACGATAGTGCTGAATGCTGAGCTGAGCTGTAGCCAATGAAGAACATCCTGATGTCTATGAGTTTGTTATCCAAGTATTCTGAGTGAAGGGCCAATGAAATGGCATCTGCTGTTGACCTGTTGTGAAGGTAGGCAAACTGGAGGATCCAGGTCATTCCTCAGGTAGGAACTGATATGCTTCATGACCAACTGCCAAAATCATTTCATCACAGGGAATGTAAGCCTTGGCTAACTCTGACCATAAATCAGGGTAGAAAACACAGCCTCAGTTTCCGCCTGCCCTTATTTGCTTTGAGGTGGGGCTTGCTTCATGCTGTAAGTCTCTGTGCCACAGGCTTTCTTTCCACATTATCACTGTGACTTGGACCAGGTGACAATGAATGCCTAGGGTCCAATCATCTCTTGAAACTGGCAAAGCTACGGGTTTATAAAAAGCGTCAAAGAACTGAGCGTAATTGTAAAAGGTTAAAATGTTGTGTTTAAAATTAGCTAAGGGTGTGTCTTTATGCACTATAACATGCTGATGAACAATGAATGAGGTTTACGCAGTTAAATGACATCTGAAAATATCAGATATCATGTCCCAAATGAGGCAAACACTCTGAATGTGAACGTTCTTGTTAAACCATTAATTTTCTTTATTTTATTTTGCCACAATAGTCAAGCCTTGCTTTTTGAATCAGCATGCAGTTATCCGAAGCCCAGTGGCTTCATTGTTTTAATTAATTTATGTTACTTTCTTTTTATTTTTGCAACCACAGTTGCAAGGTTTCTTTTCCGGGGGTGGGCGGGCGCAATAATGGCCTGCATTTAGTTGAGCGCAGCCAATTAGGCGTGGTGTGTTGGGGAGGGTTCTGCGCATCCCCATGCATTTTTCCTGATCTATAAAGAGAGAGTTGGCCTTCACAGCGATGTCATACTCCAGGACAGACTTGGTCTGCACCAGCAGCTGCAGGGCATTTTGAGACTCCTGTAGACGTTGCTTCAGCGTCTGTATGGTCGCATCGATGGTGTACACTTCACAGACCAACCTGAACAGGAAAAGAAACAATAGTTAAAACTGTGGGTAAAGCAAAGAGTTATTTCATGGAGATGTTGAAGGACCAGAGACCATAAGATACAGCAGCAGAATTAAGCCATTTGGCCCATTTGGCCATTCCATCATGGTTGATTTATTGCCCCATTCACGTGCCTCTCCCCATAACCTTTGATGCATTTACTAATCAAGAACCTATAAACCTCCTCTTTAAGTATACCCAATGACTTGGCCTCTACGACCACCTGTGATAAAGAATTCCACAGATTCACCACCCTCTGGCTAAAGAAATTCTTCCTCATTTCCGTTCTAAGGTTGTGCCCTCTGGTTCAAGACTTTCCCACCATTGGAAACATCCTCTCCACTTTCATTCAACCTAGATCTTCCAATTTTCGATAGGTTTCATTGAGATTCCCCTCATTCTTCTAAACTCCTATGAGTACAGGCCCAGGACCATCAAGTACTCCTCATATGTTAACCCTTTCATGCTCAGGATCATTGCCTGAACAACCTCTGGGTTCTCTCCAATGCCAATACATCCTTTTTTAGATATTGGGCCCGGAACTGTTCATAATACTCCAAGTGCAGTCTGACCAATGCCTTTTAAAGCCTCAGCATTACATCCTTGCTTTTATATTCAATCCTCTCAAAAGGAATGCTAACATTGTATTTGCCTTTCTTACCATCTGAAAGATATGGCTACTTCTCTGGATAAATTCAATGTTTGTGCTCCTTTACAAGGGAACTACATCAGGGAGAAAATTATTTGTGTTTAGATAGTGCCTCGCAAGACCTGAAAATATCCTCTGCACTTGATGAGCAAAGAAATCATTGTTGTAACATGGGAAATATTATAACCTCAAAGATGTGTGCTCACAACTGTTATGTAATGACTTGAGGACATTTTCAAAAGGCAATGCCTCAAGAAGGCAGCATCTATCATTAAGGCTCCTCACCTACCCAGGACATGTCTTCATCTCATTACTACCATTAGGGAGGAGGTACAGGAGCTTGAAGACACACTCAATGTTTTAGGAGCAGCTTCTTCCCTTCCATCATCAAATTTCTGATTGGTTTATGAACATGTGAACACTACCTCACTAACTTGCTGCTGCAAAACAACAAATTTCATGAAATATTTCAATGACATAAACCTGATTCCTTCAACCATCACACAAACAGTAATAAAACAATAAACAGACAGTTGCTTTTGGCAATAATTGGTGACCAATTGACCAGGACACCTGTGAGAACAGTGACATTCCTACTCAGAGTTAATCTGTGGGAACATTTGAGAGAGCAGATGCAATGTCAGTTCAGTATGTTATACAAGCATGTGCATTAGGAATAGGCCATTCAGCCCCTTTACCTTGTTCTTCCCTTTTATAGGACTATGGCTGATCTCAATTTTCCATTTTCATATATTCATGGGAAACGTTCACCCTTTGGTTCATCTGAAAGGTTTTGTTGTTATCTGTGCACCACTCCCTGAACTCTGATCTCCTCATATTTATGAAGAATGAACCTAGAAATCTGGTGAGAGTTCAAGAGCACTCAAAAGATGCATTTATCCCTGCTGCCTCAGGAAAGTAGACAACATATTCAAAGACTCCTCCGTCCCCAGTTACTCTCTCCTCTCACTTTCCATCCAGAAGAAGATACCAAAGCTTAAAAAAGTGCACCACCAGACTGAATGACAGCTTCTAGCTTGCTATTCTAAGGCTATTGAATGGACCTCACGGACAATAAAGATGAAGACTTGATCTCTCAATCTACCTCACTGTGGCCCTTGCATTGTACTTGTCTACCTGTACAGCATTTTCTCTTCCACGGTCCCTTGAACCCAATATTCTGTTTTCTGTCGATGCTTTTCTCTTTGTTCTGTCTTAGTGTACCTGTGTCTTGATTAGTGTGGCTGGCCTGAAAGACAAAGGTTTTCCAATGCTTCTCACGTCACATGGCAATAATGGGCCAATTACAAACTGGGAATAATTCAAACATTCAAAGTGTGACAAATTGAGAATCTGTTCAACACACACAAAATGCAAGTCAGGGAACATCAATGGAGGGAAATAAAGAGTCGACATTCCAGGCCGCGATCCTCCATCAGGATTGAAAAGTAAGGGAGGCTGTTATGATTTGTGACTCCAAAGCATTAAAGTAATCAAAAGGAAAAGACGAGAGTTTGAGATATGAGTCTAACTAGTTTTTCACTTTAGGCAAGACGTATGTGTATCATGTGGTTGCATCGTGCTGTGTGCATTTCATTTATTTTTACTCTAACCCAAAATTAATTATTTATCAAACAAGAATACTTAATCAAGCAATATAAATACACAAGATTGCTCAAATATTACTGAAATATTAAATAGGCAACACTTCTCCCTGCTTAGCTAAAAAACTCCATCTCAATATAGAATGCATCACAACATGTGTACACAGCATAATATATCATACAATTACTATAGAGACAACAACAGCATAGTAAATTATAAATTGTCCTATTCAGGCCTAAAGATTTAACCACAGTGAGGGATTTCTTACTCTTGTGGGATAATGTTTTTCCTGACGGGGTGAGGGGGGGGGGTCACTGTGCTTGGCAGGTGAGATTTGGGGCTGTGAAACACTCTCAGGTTTTGGGGCCTGCTCTGTGGCGGCTGTAGGAGTGGACTCTGATTTTGCAGGCGGTGACCCTGACAGCTCTGGGCACCTTTCTCCTGCAAGTGTTGGCACCTTGGAAAGTGCATGGCAAGCTTCGCTACACAGTGTGGATGATAATGTGCAAGTCCAGTGCCTGCAATCACTGTGCCTTTTGGAAAGCCACGTCACGCTGCTCCATCCGTCGCCACTTCTTCCCGATCTGTGGTAACGAGTTCGAGGGGTGCAGCGCAGTAGCCAGGTTTGGCAGGAACCTGTTATAGTGATTGACAAATCCTAAAAAGAACTGCAACTGTGACATGCCCTTTGGCCTTGGGGTATCCACCACTGTTTGAATTTTCTAGGCACACTTGTGTAATCTTTGGGCGTCAATAGTGTGAGCACAGTAAATGATGCTTGGTTTAAAGAATTCACACTCTTTGCATAGTGCTCTGAGCCCATAATCTTCTAAGCTTTTTAACAGTAATCTTGAGATTTTGGAGATGTTCTTTGTCATCCTTACTGGTAAAATGATGTCATCCAGGTAACACTGAGTGCTTGGGCAGCCTTGCAGCACCTGGTCCATAGCTTTCTGCAGCTGCAAATGCTACTTCTGAAGTAAGCCTATTATAGCGATAAGGCCCTTTGAGGGTGTTTATGGTGAGAAGCACCTTGGACTCTTCTTCCATCTCCACCTGTAGGTAGGTGCAGCTAAGTCCACTTTGCTGAAGTGTTTTCCTCCAGAAAGGTTTGCAAAGTTATCCTCTATCCAGGGCAGGGGGCATTGATCTTCTTTCAGCACTGGGTTGATGGCGACATGAACCAGCGGCCTCTCCAGGGAAAACAACTCAAACCAGCGGCGTTTCCGAGAATGCGCTCGCTCTCCCTTGCATTTGCCTCAATGTTTCAATCTACCTTGACGCTTTAATTGGCAAGAAATGTAGTTCATCATGGGTCCTCACTGCATCTCTGAAGTTCTCCTCATGGTACCTTGTGCTCACATTTCTCTCCTGGAGGTTTCTCAGGACAGCAGAGTGTTAAATCACCCGATCGAACTACAGACAGTAAGTCCTAGGCTCCAACATCTTAAAAAATAAAATTATGATAAAATGTTGTTTATCTTAGTTGTTTATCTGGAGGCTTTAGTTCAGTACCTTTGAAATGCCATTCCAACAAATTTTTGGAATGACTGAAACAGCCAAACCAGTGTACAATTCAATTTTAATAGATTTCCTGATTTCTGTTCATTTCTGGTATAAGTCATATTGCTTGTCTATTGTTAGCTTTCACATTGGAAATCTTCAGTGTAACCAGTCCTGCGTCACTCTCACCATTATCAGATTGCTCATCAACATCACGCAGATTAGTGCTCTTTTTGAAACTGCAACTTGAATTTTTATCTTTTTCTCTTCCTTGTGCAATCCACTTATTTTTGTCTGCCTGGCATGCCCTTTGATTGTGGCCTAATTTGTTGCATTTTCTGCAAACTTCATCTTCAAACCTGCATTGGTCAGGTTATGTGAACCCCTGCCACAACAGTAACAGAACTTGTTCGGCCAGGCAAGTTTCTGTTTAGATGCTGCAATTTTCTTCAAGCTCACTTTCATTCCAGACTGCAACTCATCTGTGTGTCTGTCGGCTGTTTCCATTACTACAGCTATTTCAACTGCTCTTTTCAATGTATGTTGTGTTTCAGTTAGGAGCCATTTTTGAAAGCTTTCTTGTAAGATTCTACAAACTAAATGATCTCTCAGTTTATCATCAAGGCTGTCATTGAACTGACAATGCTCGGACAATTTCTTCAATTCAGACATGTATGTCAAAATGGAATCTCCTTTTTTTACCCATACATTTGGCTGCGCTTTTTTTTTACCCAAATGTCTCGCTGCACTTCAACAGTCATCTCGCATTCATTTAAAACTTGCTCATTGCTCTGTGGTATTTTGTAACTTCAACACAAGAGACTAATTAAAAGGAAAAGACCGGAGTCCAAAACGTGATTCTAACTTAGTGTTTCTCTTTAGGCGGGGCACGCAAATATCACATGGTCACATCATGATGTAAACATTTCACTTCTTTTTACATCTAACATGTTATGAATTATTTAAACAAACAAGAACACTTAATCAAACAGTAGGTTTACAATATTACTCAAATCCTACTGAAATATTAAATAAACAACAGAGCTGAAGCCAGAATAATAAGTGTGGTGGGGGGGGGGGGGATACTGAGAAGAAGGAGCACAACATGGCAGGTCATAGGTGAATCCAGCTGAGAGGGAAGGTGGGTGAGTAGGAGAGGTGTGTGAAGTAAGAAGCTGCGATAGTGAATTTGGGTGAGTACATCGGCGAAGAATTTGAGGAGCAGTGAGAGAGGGTCTCACTGAACTCCCTTTGAGAGGAATTACAGAGACTTCACAGTGGAGCAGCAAATTATAAGCATAAGATTCTATAGATGTAGAAACCCATCTACCTTCACCCTCACTTGATCTTACTGTCACCTGCCTGTACACCATCCCCTCCCCCACCTTATTCTGGCTTCTGCCCCCTTTCTTTCCAGCCCTGATGAAGGGTCTCAGCTGTTTATTCTCCTCTATAGATGCTGCCTGACCTGCTGAGTTCCTCCAGCACTTTGTGTGTGTGTCGCTCAATCACTTTGTGATTAGGATTAAAATCTCCGCTGATGCAAATTGTCATTAATGAGGTCATTCTGTAGAAGCAGAGCATCAGTGAATATCCCCACTTCAGACTTAATAATGGATGAAAGATCATTGACAAAGCCTCTGAAGAGGTTTGAACTTGGGCCTCTGCCCTGAAGATAACCTGTGATGGCGTCATGAGCCAGGGATGATTCACATTATTAACCTCCAACAGTTCGACCATGCCTGGGTAGGGATGACGGAACAACGGTGATCGATGAACACAATGCCTTGACCTTCACTTGGCTTCATCCTCTGAAAACAATAATGTACAGAACCTTTGCAGAAAGCTAGAATGGATTGGTTGGTCTCTTTCAAAGAAAAGGTAGATGAATTGCCTCTACCATGGGAGACATGTTAATTACCAGGAACACAGAGCTGACAGGTAAATTGATAATATAGGCGCAGTAGAGAGGCAGCTAAGTGTTTGTCCAATTAAAAGCTCCTACAGCCAATCATTTTCACAGTGGGCCTTGTGGGAAAATGGAGCAATGGCTAGAAGCAGCTTTCTGTGAAATTATTTTATGTATTATTTAAGGCATTTTTGTCCCTTTTTTTTAAGTCTCAGTTTGAAATCAAGTAGAGAGAATATAACAATTTTCTTGGGTCAAAACTCCCCAATAGTTTCCTTTTCTGTCTGGTAGCTAATAAGTTGGTGGAAGCACATTCAGAATATTCATTTTATAAACATATTGCATTCAGGTGTTGCTCTAAGTGTCTAAATGGAGAGCAACACAGAGGTAATTTTAATTCCATTGCAACACCTTCACAAGATGACAAAATTCTAATTTCTAATGAAACCTAACATGCAATTTCATGAATATATATATATATATATATTTCCATAATGAATGTTATAAGGATCAGCTAAGCTCAGTCAAAAACAGCCATTGGTCGCAAGGAGAGAAATAGAAAGTGCTGATTACTAATCAGCTGCATCTTTGCTGTACAGACACAAAAAGGGTAAGGGTGTTACAAGTAAATAATGTTTGAACTGCAAAAGTAAAAACAAAGATAAGAGATTCTGCAGATGCTGGAAATCCAGGTTAAAACACAAATTGCCGAAGAAACTCACCAGGTCAAGCAGCATATAGTATACAGACAGAAATAAACAGATGACTCTTCGGGCTGAGACCCTTCACTAGGACTAGAAAGGAAAGGGGCTAAAGGCAGAATTAGAAGGTGGGAGAAGGGGGTGAAATACAAGCTGGCTGGTGATAGGTGAAACCAGATGAGGGGAAAGGAGGAGGACAGATGAAGTGAGGAGCTGGGAGGTGATGGATGAAAGAGGTAAAGGGCTGAAAAAGGAGGAATCTGATAGACGAGGAGTGTGGAGGGAATGAGGAGGGCCACCAGAGGGAGGTAATGGGCAGGGGAGGTGAAGAGAATCGGTAAGAGGGGAGCCAAAAATAGTGAATAGAGAATGAGAAAAAGGAGAATGAGGTGCAATTACTCCCTCTTAGGAAGCCAGAGAAATCGATGTTCATGCCATCAGGTTGAAGACTACCCAGATGGAATATGAGGTGTTGCTCCTCCACCCTGAGAGTGGGTTCATCTTGGCAGTAGGGGAGGCCATGGACTGACAGCGGAATGGGAATGGAAAATAAAATAGGAAAGCCCACCTTTTGTGGTGGACAGAGTAAGGATGCTTGACAATACATCTGGTCTGACTGTTGTAAAGTAAAATGTTGCTACCTATGCTGCAGCTCTGCTGTTCCATATGTCTGAATACAAACCACAAGATTGTAAGAAGCATCTGTCAGTGGAGCTCACGAGTTCTCCGTTTAGAACTGAGCCCATGGCTAGGAATGAGGTAAGGTTACCAGGGCTAACTGGCCATGGATTACACAACCTCACTTTTTGAATGCTAACTTAGCATTTTTAAAAAAACAACAGGTAAATATTATTGTGCCGGTTCACGTTTTCCCATTGTTTCTTCAGGGAAAAATCAACAAGTGTTTGGAAGGTTATATGCAATAGCGAATACAATGTTTCCTACATCTATGTTCAAACAGACTGGAGATCTTGGAATTGACATGGGAAGCCAGCGAAAGCCTCTTGGATACCATCCAGATGGTACATCTGCTTTATCCCAGGAGTTAGTGTTTTAGCTATAGACTTGCTTCCAAAAAGAGCAAACAGAAATGATTAAGATATTCAAACAAATGACTATGTAGGTGTATAAGATCATGAAAGGCATCGATTGTGTGGATAATCAGAGGCTTTTCCCCAGGGCTGAAATGGCTAGCTCAAGAGGGCAGAGTTTTAACGTGTTTGGAAGCAGGTACAGAGGAGATGTCAGGGGTAAATTTTTTACACAGAGTGGTGAGTGTGTGGAATGGGCTGCCAGCGACAGTGGTGGAGGCAGATACGATAGGGTCTTTTAAGAGACTCCTGGACAGGTACACGGAACCCAGAAAATTAGAGGGCTATGGGTAACCCTAGGTAATTCCTAAGTTAACGACATGTTCAGCACAGCTTTGTGGGCCGAAGGGCCTGTATTGTGCTGTGGGCTTTCTATGTTTCTAGATCACTCCCAATTTGCCATGTAATGTTGAGCTACAAAGAAATCTGTACCTATTAGTTACTTGTCCTGAGCTGTCATAAATCATTGAACATGGTGACAGCTCACATTCCAGCTCCCAGTCCATCCACTGAGACATCTGCAGCTCAATGGCAATTAATACATCTTGTGTTTAGGGCAGGAGGTGACAGGCTTAAGATCCACTCCAGCAAAGGGGCTTCATCCTGAAGCATTAAAACTGGTTCACCTTCCAGAGCTGCAGCCTGACCTGCCAATTTTTTCAAGCATTTTCTGCTTTTATTTTAGATTTCCAGTACTGTGTGCACTTTTTTATTTTCCACTTGCTTTAATTATTTAGCTTGTGTTATGTTAGAAACTATGGGAACTAGAATCACATTTAGTGCATCCTTAGCAAGTGGAAAAGTAAACCTGCATGCTTGTTGTTTTAACGGGTGCAGATGGACGTGCACGTATATACACTCAGTGGAAATTTCATCAGGTATTGTGCACCTGTTCATTATGTAAACACCTAATCAGCCAATCATATGGCAGCAACTCCATGCATAAAAGCATACAGACATGGCCAAGAGGTTCAGTTGTTGTTCAGACCAAACATCAGAATGGGGAAAAAAGTGATCTAAGTGACTTTGACTGTGAAATGATTGTTGGTGCCAGACAGGGTGGCTCGAGTATCTCAGCAACTAAATTTTATTATCAGAGTACATATACGTCACCATATACAACCCTGAGACCATTTTCCTGCGGGCATACTCAGCAAGCAAATTTATTGAATAGTAACTATAACATTAAATGGTATTACATTTTAAATTCTATTTAAAATTATGAGGGGGATAGATAGAGTTGACGTGGATAGGCTTTTTCCATTGAGTGTAGGGGAGATTCAAACAAGGGGACATGAGTTGAGAGTTAGGGGGTAAAAGTTTAGGGGTAACACGAGGGGGAATTTCTTTACTCAGGGAGTGGTAGCTGTGTGGAACGAGCTTCCAGTAGAAGTGGTAGAGGTAGGTTCGATTTAGTCATTTAAAAAAAAATTGGATAGGCATATGGACAGGAAAGGAATGGAGGGTTATGGGCTGAGTGCAGGTCAGTGGGACTAGGTGGGAGTAAGCGTTTGGCACGGACTAGAAGGGCCGAGATGGCCTGTTTCCATGCTGTAATTGTTATATGGTTATAACAGGATCAATGAAAGATCAAGTAAGATTGCAGAAGACAACAAACTGTGCAAATACAAATAAAAATAAATAACAATAAATAATGAGAACTTGAAATAACGAGTTAACAAGTCCATAAGTGAGATCATTGGTTGTGGAAACATCTGAATAGACTAATATAGTTATCCCCTTTTGTTCAGGAGCCTGTTGCTTGAGGGGCAGTACAACTGCTGACCTCCTGGGATTTTCACGCACAAGAGCTAACAGATAATGGCGTGAAAAACAAACAACATCCAGTGAGTTGGAATCCTATGGGTGGAAGTGCCTTGTTAATGAGAGAGGTCAGAGGAAAATGGCCACACTGGTTCAAGCTGACAGTAACTCAAATCACCATGCGTTACAACAGTGATGTGTAAAAGCACATCTCTGAATTTATAGCACATTGAAGTGGATGGGCTGCAGAAGTCCAAACAGGTTGCATTCCTGTAGCTAAAAAGCTATACATGTTGGCCCTCTGTATCCACGGATTCTGTATGCGCGAATTCAACCGACCGCGAATCATGAAAACCCGGAAGTGCTCTTCCAGCACTTGTTGTTCAAGCATGTACAGACTTTTTTTTCTTGTTATTATTCCCTAAACAATGCAGTATAACAACCATTTTACATAGCATTTACAATGTATTAGGTTTTATAAGTAATCTAGAGATGATTTAAGGTATACGGGAGGATGTGCGTGGGTTATCGTGCATCGGGATCGAAAAATATTGGGAGTTCTCTTACTAGTAAGTCGGAACAGGTACATCTGGTATTATTTAGCGTCAGTTAGTCAAACGTTTGTCTTAGTATATAGTATATATTTTACCTTTCTATGCTTATGAAACACTTAAGAACATATGTTTCAGCACCGGGCTCGGGAATGGAAGTTCCCAGGACTCGGGGCAGATTGCTCCCTAGTGCGCTCTCCACCGTGCCAGGTTGATGTGGAGGATCAAAAACCCAAAACTCCAAAACCCAATAATTAAACCACTGTGTTGCTTAGTAATAATTGTAGCTTTCACCGGGGCAGAGCCTTTCTCACTTTATCCTTCAAAATTATTCCGATCATTGACCGACGTAGTCTAACGCTTTTCCAATGACCGATGGCGTTTCACCTCTTTCCAATCGCTTTATTATTTCCACTTTATTGTCAATCGTGATCGTGATTCTTTTCGTGAACAGAAACATTGCGCATTCAGAGCTCTGGCGCCGGGTCCTAATGACCACCGCACTGAGACAGGTTAAATAAGGTCTGGAGTTCTGCTGGGTCCTAAGGTCCACCGTATTGAGACAGGTTGAATAAGGGACTTGAACATCCACGAATTTTGGTATCCGCGAGGGGTCCCGGAACCAATCCCCCGCGCATAAGGGGGGACCAACTGTATTCAGCATATTACTAAGCAAAACATTTGGATATTGTCCAGTGCTGCCCAAAGACAACAGGCTCAGAATGCCCACGGATACTTGTCATGACCTTTTGTGCTAGGCCGAAAGGGAGAATTAGATGAGGGAAATTAAATTAAAAATTTCATAGAAGTCACAAGAACCATACATCTCCTTGTCTTCACTCTGCTGCTTCATGGCTGACGTTTTGATTCCCTGCCGGGGTCAGAGGAAAGTTAGATTTTTTATTTGCTGTGTCAAATAGACTGAAAGGCTCTTCTTTATCTGAATCAATCTTGAGACATATTTATTGGCAGAAGTTGAAAGAAAATAATTGCATCCAATAAATATTAATTTCTGAAAAATCCCTGTATCACATGGATGAATTTTCATTCCATGCACTAACCATTTTATGAACTACCATTTCCAATTTATATCTAATCACAGAAAACATTTTACTAAATGTTGGATTGAAGCAGGCCAACCATCAAGATTTTCATAAAATATCTGACTTCCTCCCGTTTTTCTGGGGCCACCTATCATCCTCTGCCAAGTTGTGGAAGATTTGGGCCAGCAGTTAGGAAATGCTTCAGATTTCTTTGGGGATAAAAGTCTTTCGCTAAAGGAAAAAATATCCATCCAACAAAATGGATACAGACAGACTCAGTGTCAATTAGCCCGCCAGCTATTGGACAGAAATACCAATTCATCCATTTCATTTAGGCTACATGTGCGTATTATTTTACCCGATGAATCGAACTTGATATTCATTCTAATAAGGTGCAAAATGCATGGGTATTTTAGAATAATTTTTCCAATATAACTCAATATTTTTTTGTTTTTCTTTAATCCAAATCAGACGTGGAGAAATGTTTCATTTATCAGACAAATAAACCAAAAGAAATGCAGAAGAAGCTTACCAAGAGATTATCAGAGCAGAACACAGATATATGAGGGACTGCAGATGCTGGAAATATAGAGCAAAACACACAATCTGCTGGAGGAGCTCAGCAGGTTAGGTAGCTTCTATGGATGGGAATAAAGAGTCAATGCTTTGGGCCAAGACCCTTCATCAGGACTGCTGAGCAGAATTCTTTAAGGAGACATGAAGAATAATAAGGAGTCATTTTTCCCACCTCAGGTTTTAGATGGGAACCCTAAGACACAGGAACAGAATTAGGCCATTTGGCCCTTCAAGTCTGCCCTACCATTCCATCATGACTGATTTATTTTTCATCTCAAACCCATTGACACTGTTACTAATTACGAACTTACCAACTTCTGCTTTAAATACGCCCAGTTACTTGGCCTCTGTGGCAGTGCACAAGAAACCTGTTTGCTTTTAGCTAGGGCAGTTAAAATGGCATATGACATGCTTACGGTAGCATAGTAGTTAGCACAACACTTTACAGTACAGGCGACCCAGGTCCAATTCCCGTCACTGTCCTGTAAGAAGTTTGTACATTCTCCCTGTGGCCACGCGGGTTTCCTCCAGGTGCTCTGGTTTCCTCCCACAGTCCAAAGACGTACCAGTTGTTAGGTTAATTGGTCATTATAAATTGTCCCATGATTAAGTTAGGCTGTGGTTCGAAAGGCCAACTCCATGGTGTATCGCAATAAATAAATAAATAGTGGTGTAGAATGTAGAAACTGGGACACAGACTACTCTGCAGAATGCTGGAAATATTGAGCAACACACACAAAAACCCAGGAGGAACTCAGCTGGCCAGGCATCATCCATGGAGGGAAATAACCAGCTGATATTTTGGAATGAGACCCTTCATTAGGACTGAGAAGCTAGGACATTATGTTGCAATGTCACAAACCACTGGCTAGACCTCCCTTGAAGTAATGTGTGCATTTCTGGTGGCTATGCTATAGAGTGGTTTCAGAGGAGATTCACCAAGATGCTGCCTGGATGGGTTGGCTTTTATTATGAGGAGAGATTGCATGGGATGGTTTGTTTTCCTTAGAGTGAAGGAGACCAAGGGGTAACTTGATGGACCTATACAAAATTGTAAGAGGATGCATATTTTTTATATAAACTGTATCTTTTATTATAATTAGACTCTTTGTCCCATGGTAGTCATATCAAAGAGAGAAGATGAGAGGAAGGAATTTTAACAGGGATTTGAGGGGGAAAGCTGTCTTTGGGTCATAAGTCTGAACCTCACAAGTGAGAGTGATGACAATTCAGAAGATAAAGAGTTCTAATTTACAAAAGTTTGAATCGGTTTTGCAGATCAATCTATTATTGAAGTACATATATATTACCATATGCTACCTTGAGACTCAATTTCCTGCAGGCACTACAGGAAAATAAAGAAATATGATAGAATTTATGAAAAGCTATAGATGCTGTAAATAAAGACTGACAAACAACCAATGTGCAAAAGACCAGGGCTGTTCGTAGTTCAGTAAAGAGCTTTATGAGGTGGAAGAAGCGCAGGGCTTATGCTTCAGCTTGTCGGAATGTGTCTGAGATATTTGGAAGGCTCAGTTATTCAAGAGTTCACCAGATTCTGCAGGAACTGGAAACTTAATTTCTATTAATTTAATTGAATAGAGGCCAAATTTTATCTTCACTTCTGTTCAGCTCCTGGGAGCTTTATCCATTCCCCACCCCAATTAGATCAATGAACACACTCAAGTGTATTTCAGGGGCCTTAAATTGTTTTGGGAAGTCAAACACTATGAAAGGCAATGTAGAAATGTTGGTCTTTTTTCATTCTCATTTAGCCACATTACTTGTTATTCCAAATCCATTATGCACTCGGGATTGCAGTGCAGAAAGGGAACTAATATGTACATATCGAAGATTAAGACAGGGTTAACGTAAGCAGGCTTTTCCCACTGAGACTGGGCGAGACAAGATCTAGAGGTCATAGTTCAAGGGCGAAAGGTGAGATAATTAAGCGAATCTTGAGGGGAGATGTCCTCATTTAGAGGGTGGTGTGAGTGTGGAATGAGCTGCCAGAGGAAGTGGAAGATGGGGGTCTGATTTCAACACTTAAGAGAAGTTTGGATAAGTACATGGAAGTCCATGGTCCAGATGTGAGTCGATGGGTCTAGGCAGAATAACCATTTGGCATGGACTAGATGGGCTGAAAGGCCTGTTTCTGTATTGTAGTGTTCTGTGACTATTAATTTCGGCCTATGATTATCTGAGTGACGGGGTGGAGATATGTCTCCACCATAGGAGGTGTAAGGCATTCCTTCCCTCCGCAAGTCTGCAGGTCACTCTTGGGCAAGGTGTCACACCTGCTTAGCCCCCAATCAGGGTCACGTGAAGCCATGGTCATATGAGCTGCTGGTGCATATCACAAGTCCTGATGCCAAGCAGACAATTGATAATGGCTTGGTGGTCACCCAGCTTGTAAGACACTGCCCAGAAGATGGCATTGGCAAACCAGTTCTGTAGAAAAACTTGCCAAGAACAATCATGGTCATGAGACCATGATTGCCCACATAATACTACACGGCACATAATGATGATGATGATAAACCATCTTCTTTCCACGAGGCACATAGATTTGAGGTGCCTCTGGTGCACAACTGGTCTCTCAGTCTACCAACAATAATCAAATGAGGTGAACAGAACTAACTCACTGCTGTACTGCAAATGACCACAAGGCACTTTCGATCTACATTGCTCTGTTACGCAATACTTGACAAGACCAAGGGAGGTCTCCACATTCAGGAGTCCTTCCCCTGTAGATTGGGGGGATGGGGTAGAAGGTGTTGCAAAGAGCAGTGCCTGGCAATAAGCTTTTGAGTCGGTTCACTGACTGACCAGCCACCTGTCCTCTCTGTGACCAGGAGAAGTCAATGTACTTTGTGTATATGGAATGTGAGAGGTTGCCATTTCTTTCTCATTGCAGAGGCTTTCAGAACCACCGGGACACAAATCCAGTGCCATGTCTCCACAACAAAAGGTTAGGCAGAAACTAAATCTTCATAAGCAATCTCATCATCTCTGACCTAACAACTTGGCTTCAACTCGTGATACAGCACGCAGACAAACCAAAACAGTGTAAACAAGGACAAGTCATGACCACAGTGGCCACCTGCATCAAGGTTGGCACCTTGAAGCTTCTGGGCAGAGCTAAGTTGGTACTAGACAGCAACTTCTTCAAGCTCAATTGCAGAAACAGCTTATTTCTAACTTTAGCATCTCTCTTTTTCCTTTTCAAGGTGGATGGGGTTCTATCGAAGACCCTGACCTAGAGCTGCACTCAAAGTTCAGTTCTTTACGACGTTGGTTCCTGCTCTCGGGGCTCGCCAACAGGTCAGTTTACGATATCCGAAGGACATAGCCTAGAAGACAAGCGCATATTTGGGGTTCTGAGGCTTTGCAGCCCTGGAGATGAGTCGATTCTAATGCTGGTGCCACCGACTGAAGCGACGCAGGAATAAAATGGAATACTGGGAACAGCAGATCAGCCATCAGGGGCTCTGTACTCAGATCACTCTCTCTCTTACTTTCTCGCACTGGTGGGGAAGAGTTTGTTGCTGATCGTCGAGTCAGAGAACTTGGAAAAACAAGTGACGCAGCAGGCTTTAACATCGTAAATCAACAAGTTGTTTTGTTTATGTCTCCACGCTCGCTGAGTGGCATTTCTCTGTCCCTTTATTAGGGAGAGAGAGAGCTTGTGTATGTCAAATTTCAAGGTGAGCGATTAGTTTTTTTTTGTACTGCAGAATATGGTCTTTCTTGGGGGCTTTGCTACTGCCTGCTTGGTGGGTGGAGGGTGCTGATATTTTTTGCTGAGGCTCAAGTGGGGGAAGGGGAGAGTCAATGCTATTCTGCTGCTCTTGTGTAGGAGGGGAGAGTAGCAGGGGCTTTGGGGTTCTAATATTTTTACTGTCACTCATTCTTTGGGGTACTCTTCTGTTTCATGGATGTCTGTGAAGAGCAAGAATTTCAGGTTGTATATTGTATACAATCTCTGATATTAAACGGAACTAATGAACTGTTGATTATGGAACTGATCAAACCATTGGGCATATAACGATACCCTTTCCTTGACATAATAGATATCTTGGGGTTAAACTTTCTCTCTGACAAGACGCTAAACTGGTTCAGGGATTTCAATTTAAAACTGCAATGACAATTTCTGCTCCTAATGAAATATCAAACAAGTAGATTTGTTTGTTTATCGGGATACAACGTGGAATCTGACCCTTCAAGCCGTATCGCCCAGCAATATCCCAATTTAACCCTAGCCTAACCAGGGGACAATTTGCAATGACCAATTAACCTCCCAACGGGTATGTCCTTGGACTGTGAGAGGAAACTGGAAAATCCATATCGCAGACTATGCAGAGTAACAGGTGTGCTTTTCCCTTGGCCCACCTCAGCGAATCACAGTCTGAAAGTTTCATTTGAAATCAACATCCATTGAATACTGCAGACAAAAGTAAAGATTCAACAGCTTTAAAGTAGGATATTGGTTGCAATACTAGAAAGTGCAGAGAATGATGTAGGATAAAAGAAGAAAGAGGCAATGTATCTCTGTGAAGAGGAAATGTAGTCAGAGAAAGAAGATGATAACAGAGGTAAGTTGTTCTTACACTTTGATAAAATTGTAGCCTTTTTCCTCAGTGCTCAATTAATTATGAAAATCAATAGTGGTAATACTCAGGAAACATTACAAACCTTCTTTTGCAGTCAGAACTTGAGCTCGTTCAATAGCAGAAAGGTTCAATAGGTTACAAGCAAACACGAGGAATGCTGCAGATGCTGGAAATTCAAACAACACACACAAGATGCTGGTGGAACACAGCAGGCCAGGCAGCATCTATAAGGTCCTGACGAAGGGTCTCGGCCCGAAACGTCGACAGTGCTTCTCCTTATAGATGCTACCTGGCCTGCTGTGTTCCACCTGCATTTTGTGTGTGTTGTTTATAGGTTACAAATCCATTTCACATTCGCTTACTCAAGTAAGTGTGTGGCCAAACTCTAAACTCCAGACTTGCCTCTTAATTGCAAATACTTTGCAACACACCAATTGTCCATTTTCTTTAAAATCACAATGGAGTGAGTTAGGAATTAGGCCAGTATTTGGCAGCGAACACTGCTGGTGGATTAGCTTGGGCTTTCCACCAGGTTTTAGCTCTTCGTCTTTAAAATACCCTTCTCAAATTGATGGAAGTGCATTTTAGCACATTGAAGGTAGTGATGTATTTTGTAATTGACGTCCAGATTCACCAAGGAACAAACCCTGAATTATGGGAAGTGGACCACATTTTTTAGGGTCTCACGATAAACGTATATTGTCAGAAGGCAGAGTAGTGCAATCGAGTGGTGGTCGAGGATATTGATCTAGCGGACTTTATCCCAAGGCCCATCATTGATCTTTCGGTGATCTGTGAGTCCTGGGGTCAATGCCAAAGATCGAGGCCTGAGGATTAAATCAGTGGTCTGGAATTCGAGGCTTTGTTGGCAGAGCCTGGGTATACGAGTTGGCCAGGGAGTCGAAAACTCAATGTCTGTGAGTTTGAGTCTGCTGGAGGCTGAAGATGACCTGGGTTGAAGGATCGTGTATGCCTGTGGCCTTGTTTTGTTGCTTGCTGTGTCCTGTGTTGTTCTGCCGAGCATTGTGGGCATGCTATGTTGGTGCCAGAATGTGCAGCACCACTAGCAGGCTGTCTACAGCATGTCCTCGGGTGTGTTGGGTGTTAATGCAAATGATACATTTCACTGTATGTCTCGCTGTGAATGTGATAATTAAATCTGAATCTTGAATTTTGCTTTATTGAACAAGCCAATGGTGTCTTACAGCATGGCCTCCGAGCACGTACAGGCAGAAGCTTACTCTGCACTGTATAGCATGAGTGTTGAGATTCAGGTAACCTGGGTTCTGAAATAAAATCCCAATGGTTGAACACCCCTCCTGCAGGAAGCCTGTAAGGGCTTCAGACAAGCTGCAACTATACATCAAGGAAGAATGAGGAAAGGGTTGCGACAGTGACGCAGCCACTTTTAACATTAGGAGCTCAAGAAGGACTGGCTGCAGCTTTTGGGAGACTCCCTTCAGAAATAAATCTGAAGCCACATCAGCCTGCCTGGTGCCCAGACCAGCCACTGTCCAGAACAAATGGCTGACATCATGGTCAACTCACCGGTTTGACATACCTTCAGATTCTTTTAGTCTTGTGGTGCTTGGCTAACTGGTGTAGTTGTGAATTTATTTTGTTATAAACTACATTGACTTCCTTGCCATTACTCCACTGAATGGATAAAAATCTTTGTAATTAGTTCTCTGGAGTAAAAGAATGGGGTACAGTAGCTGGAAAGAGAAAGAAAGGTGCCATACTGGCCACACTTACTGTTGGGGGATATTGAGTTCTAACTGAGAAGACATGGTAGTCATTGCAGTATCAAAACTGAAAGTAAGTTTTTGACTGCAGTACCAGACCTTGTTGACACTGCATACATCATTACAAATGAAGAATGGCACTTCAAGGGAGTTGAAACAGATCCCAGCCAGAAAAATATTTGCACCAGAAATTCTGCGGATGTTAGAAATCCAAAGCAACATACACAAAATGCTGGAGGAACTCAGTCGATCAGGCAGCATCCAAGGTCGACGTTTCTGGTCAAGACCCTTCTTCAGGACAATCCTGAAGTCCTGAGTCCTGAAGAAGGGTGTTAGTCCAAAGTGTAGACTGTTTGTCTATTTCCATAGAAGATGCTACCTGACCTGCTGAGTTCCTCCAGCATTTTGTGTGTTGCAGAAAATGATCTCATGGAATTCAAATAAGAACAGGCAGCATTGGGAGACCTGACTGGGAAAGTCTATCAGAACAGTATACAAAGGAGGACAGAAAGTGTTAAGTCATATGAGAAGACGGTTATGAATGCTGACTGTCGATTGTCTGATGGCTGATATGACTGGGACAGCCTTTGAATAATAAGGAAAATGCAGATTGCTGGTCAGAAGTCTCACCTGTGCTGAGGCTGATCACAACACAGCTCCATGTTGGGCCTCTTGATTCTCTCCTCCAAACGGGTCTGCGCCACCTTCATGGGTGCTTCCTTTTGCCTAATGGCCATCTTCAACTCCTCAATGGTGCATTCCATTTGGAATATCTCTTGCAGAACCTGGAGAACAAAGCAGAGATCATGTCCCATACCATCCGGACGCTTTCTATAACACCTCTGCCAAGAAACAGATACTGTCATGGTTGTAGGTAATCCATTTCAGCAGGGAATTAGTCTGGCAACCTCTATAGCTCTGATACAACCACCATTTTCTTTACTTCGGTGCAATAGCAGGTTTAAACTGTAAGCACCAGTCTTATCGTTTGTGTATTCAAGACCCCACTTTAAGTACTTAAACACAAAATTTGGTCCATCCAGTGCAGGAGTGAGGGATTGTACCCACTTGTTCCTTCATGTGAACATGGAACCTCTATCCTGGATTTACCTTTGGCTTATATTTATTCTGATCCAATGTTATGAAGATCAGAAACAAGTGGAGGGATTTGTAATTTTCAAAAGTGCTACAATTCATAGGAATGGGGGTGGTATAGTAGTGTAGTGGCCAGCAAAATGTTTTACAGCACCAGCAATCTGGCTTCAATTTCCACCGCTGTCTGTAAGGAGTTTGTACTTGGACGTCCTACAGGTATTCCGGTTCCCTCATGCATTTCAAAGGCATAGAAGGGTTAATTGGTCACATGGGTGCAACTGGGCAACGCAGGCTCATTGGGCCAGAAACATTGCTGTGTCTCTAAATAAAAAAATAAAAATAATGGGTGTATTTAATGGTACAGCCCTTGTGATGTTCTCAGAAGCCATGAATAGAGTTTTCAAAGTGCCATTTCTATTAGTTTATGTTTTTTGGAGCTGTGGCAAAATGTCAGTAGTTCTGATGTACACTGTATCATCTAAGTACAACAATATCCTGCTAATACTTTTCTGATAAACATAGAGAAAATCTTCAGGAAAGTGTGCCACTGTTAAACTACTACTGGACTTCAGCAAATTGACGTCAATTTTCCTTCGCTTGTCTCCTGAGGCATATTTTACTGTGGCGTGCAACACATATGAGCCGTGGATGAAAGCCTGTCAGTTTAGTTCTCAATTCCGAACACATTTTCAGTGACAGGTCAGGTGGTAATAGTCACCACATTGTGCCTTCAGCTAGTATTTCATTTACCTTTCATTTAAGGTCAGCGAATTGACATAATTATGGATTACAAGTTCAGTTGCACTAGGCTGGCTACTGGCCAATGCTGGCCGTTTCTCTATTTTATAAACTGCATGCTCGTTAAAATGAAGTTTAAATAAATGTGCAGCAACCTGATAAGAAATATGAGTGAGGAATCCTAGCCTGCTATGTACTTTGATAATAAAGTTAGTTTGAACTTTGAACTTTGTTGGAGCTAACTTGGGTTTAGCTAGTACTTTTTAGATTCGTTTCTAAGTTGGGCATGCTCATTGCCCAGTCACTTTTAAAACTCCCTAAGGTTAGCTTCCAAACCTCTGCTGGCCACCTTCATACAAATGAACTAAATTTCCATTTATGTAACATCTCTACCACATCAAATAGAATGTCCCAATGCAGGAATTCAAAGTCAAAGTATATTTTTTATCAAAGTACGTGTATGTCACTGTATACTACCTGAGATTCATTTTCTTGCAGGCATTTACAGGAAAATAAAGAAATACAATTCATGAAAAAATGCATGAACAGACTGACAAACAACTGTGCAAAAGAAGACAAATTGGGCAAATAAATAAATAAAACTGGAAACACGAGTTGTACAGCCCTTGAAAGAGAATCTACAAACCCCATTTCCAGAAAAGTTGGGATATTTTCCAAAATGCAAAACACTTCCTCCCTTCCTCCAACTTTCTTACTCTGACTCCCTCATTTTTTTTCTAGTCCTGATGAAGGGCCTTGCCTGAAATGTCGACTGTACTCTTTTCCACAGATGCTGCCTGGCCTGCTGAGGTTCTCCAGCATTTTGTCCATGTTGCTTGGATTTCCAGCATCTGCAGATCTTCTCTTGTTTGTGATCACACTTGTTGTACTCTGAGTCCATAATCTTCTAAGCTCTTCAGTGCTGTCTTCAGATTTTGGCTACGTTCTTTGTCATCCTTACTAGTAATGGTGATGCCATCCTGGTAACACCGAGTGCCTGGACAGCCTTCCATCACCCGGTCCAAAGCTTTCGGCCAGAGTGCAGGTAGAGATGCTACTCCAAAAAAAACCTATCATACTGATATAGCCCTTTGTGAGTGTTCACGGTCAGAAACACTTTGGATTCTTCTTCCATCTCCACCTGTAGACAGGCCTCAGCTAAGTCCACTTTGCTGAGGTGTTTCCCTCCAGAAAGGGATATCCTCTATCCTGGGCAGAGGGTATTGATCTGCTTTCGGTTCAGTATTGACCTTAAAATCACCACAGATCCTGACAGATTCATTCTTCTTGGCTACTGGGATTAGTGGTGTTACTAATGGGCTCTACTCAAACCTTGGAATGAATTTGTTCAACCTCCATGCAATATAGTTCACTGGCTACTTTATCACAGGTGTTAAAAGGAACCAGACAGGCTTTGCAAAACATGGGCGTGCCTCTTTGATTTAACACTATTTTACCCTTAATATGTTTGAGTTTTTCAATACCATCCTTGAACACTGCTGTGGCATCATCCAGTATCTTTCTTAATTCACTTTCAGTTGTCTCTACTGCAGAGAATGTTGTATGCAAATTCTGGATGGATCTCCAATCAAGTTGCAAATATCTCAGTCAATCACACCCCGACAATGCTGGCGCTCCTGTTTTTACCACACATGAGCCCAATGTGGCTTATTGGTTGCTGGATTTCACTGCTATGAATGTCATTCCCACAGGAGTTATCTTTTCCCCTGTTCTTAGTTTGATATCCGCAGTCTTTAGTTTAATACCTTTGAAATGCTGTTTAAACTAATTTTGTGGAAAGACTGAAACAACCAAACCAGAGTCTAATTCCATTTTAATTAATTTGCTGCTCATTTCTGGTGTAAGCCATATTGCTTGTCTATTGTTAGTTTTCACATTGTAAAACTAAGGCTAACCAGTCCTGTGTCACTCTCATCACTCTCAGATTTTTCATCAACAGCATACAGATTAGTGCTCTTTTTAAAACTACATCTTGGCTTTTTATCTTAAACTCTTCCCTGTGCAGCCCATTTACTTTTGTCTGCCTGACATGCTCTTTGTATGTGTCCTGCTTTGCTGCATTTTCTCTGAGTTTCATTTTTAAACCTGTATTGGTCTGTGTAGGCAAGCCCTTGCCACAACACAATTTGTTCAGCCAGGCAGGTTTCTGTTTAGATACTGCAATTTTGTTCACACCCTCTTTCATTCCTGATTGCAACTCATTTGTGTCTCCGTCTGCTGTTTCTATTGATACAGCAATTTCAACTGCTCTTTTAAATGTAAGTTGTGCTTCACTTAGGAGACATTTTTGAATGCTTTCTTGTAAGACTCCACATACTAAAGAATCTCTCAACATATCATTAAACCCATCATTGAACTGACAATGCTCAGTAAATCTCTTCTATTCAGCCACGTCCACTGAAACAAATTCCCTTTCCTTTGATTCCACTTAGGAAACCTGAAGTGTTCTGCAATCAACAATCGTTTCGGTTCTGCATTAATGCATTCCTGCATTACTTTCACAAAATCAACAAAGGTCTTTTCAGCTGGTTTGGTTTGAGCAGTCAAACTTTGAAGCAAACTGCATGCCTTTAAATCCACTGCACTCAGCAAAATTGATACTTGTTTCTCATTGCCTATTCCACCTGCTTTAAAATACTGCTCAATCCGTTCAGTATATAAAATCCAGTTTTTTGTTGTGTAATCAAACATGCTTATCTTTCCATTTCTGCTCTTTCTTTATGATTATTATCACCCAGTACTCACTGTTTATGAACACATGAATTCTTCCATTTTCTGCTTCGAAGAAAATAACCTGCTTGGCGTTGCTTATTTTTGAAACTCAAAAGTCTTGCGGCACTTCCATGGGTAGGTAGTCCTCTTGGATTCATTTAAAAAATACTTCATCACCACTGTTAAGTTTTGTAAGGAAATGATGGGAGGCTAGGAGATAACTCATGTACGTCCGTTTTTACTTTAAGTGAGGCGCCCACGTTTCACATGATAGTATCATGACATATGCAATTCATGTATTTTTACATATAACCATAAAGAGTTTTTTAACAAATAAAGAATGCTTAATCAACAGCATACTTACAATATTACTCAAATGTTTCTGAAAAAATAAGTACACAACATTAGGGAGTATCTTAAGGGAAGAAAAAAAACAGTAGAGTTTAAGGAGAAAATTCCAATACTTTGTGCAGACTTTTAAGAACAGCTGAAGTAAAAAAGAATTAATTTTAACACCTTTAAATTAAAAATACACTTGAAGAGTTTCAGCCCAAAACATCAACTGTACACTTTTCCATAGATGCTGCCTGGCCTGCTGAGTTCCTCCAGTATTTTGAGTGTGTTGCTTGTATTTCCAGCAGATTTTATCTTGTTAGTGGTTGACTTAAAATCAGTTCGATTAGTATATTAGAATAATTTACCTTCATCTACCATTTATATTCCACATTGCAGAAGAATGGAGTTGGGTTTGATGCACTAAGTATAACAAGCTAAGAGAACAGGGTTTAGAAATCAAGTGTACATAGCTCCTCAGCTTGGCAAGACCGAATCCTGCCACTGCAGTCGGTGCCAAGACCAGAGCGGGAGCAGGAGCTCGAATGCACTGGGAACTGAACTTCAATGCACTCTGTCCTTCCATCCTCCAATGCACAGCAAGCTGGGCCATTAAACACAGTCAGCCAGATGTCCTCTCAGCAACCCTCAGCCAAAGACATTAGGCATGATGGTAGGTCAAAGAGGTTGATTTTAGGAAGAGGATGGAAGATGTGGCAAGATTCAGGGAGAGATAAGACCCCAAACTGTGGCTGGTGAAGACTTTGCCAATGATAATAAAATGACTAAGGTCATGAATACTCAGAACTTCAGGAAAGAAGTAACACTGACATCACAAAAATGCCAGAGGAACTCTGCAGGCCAGGCAACATCTATGATAAAGAGTAAAGAGTCGAAGTCTCGGGCCGAGATCCTACATTGGGACTCATGAAGGGTTTTAGCCCGAAACGTCAACTGTTTACTAATTTCCATAGATGCTACCTGGCCTGCTGAGTTCTGCCAGCATTTTGTGTGTATTATTTTGATTTCCAGAATCTGCAGATTTACTCGTTTGTAATACTGAGATGACCATGGGTTGTAAGTCAGATGGTGATCACAGAGATGGGGAAGGACTAGATCAAACTGGAATCTGAGGATACGTTTAAGACTGGGAATTCGATATGGCAAATCAACTATGTGATAAACTATCCTAACTGATTGCATCATGGACTGTATGGAAACACTGGGAAAGTCTACAGAAAATGGTGGATACTGCACAGACCATCAGCACATCCCACCATTGAGCACGTCTGCATGGAGCACTGCCTCAAGAATGCAGCTTCCAGCATCAAGGTCCCTCACAATCCAGAACATGTTCTCTTCTCACCACTACCATTGGACCACTGGGGAGGAGGTAAAGGAGTCTTAGATCCCACACTACCAGGTTCAGGAACCATCAGGCTCCTGAACCAAATTGGACATCTTCACTCATCTCAAATCTGAACTGATTCTACAACCTACAGACTTACTTTCAAGGACACTAAAACCAGGTCCTCACAATAAAATTTTTATTTGCACAATGTGTCTACTTTTGCATGTTAGTTATTTATCAGATTTCGTTTATGTATAGTTTTTCATAAATTCTATTTTAATTCTTTGCAAGGTAGAACTGATTATGGTAACATATACATGCTTTGGTAATAAATTCTACTTTGGTTTTACTGACCCCACAAACAGAAAAAGACACATTTACTTTCTGCTACTATTTACTCTTCTGCTATTCCAGCAACAGCAAGGTTAACATTTTTTTTTAGTGTTGAATTATATAAGCACCACACCTGAAGCTGCACAGGAAATACTTGATTTCTCTGCCTTTGTGAAAAAACCCAGAGAATACAAATACAAAGGCTACTGAATCTTTCCACAGCAACACGCACAAAAGACTGGAGGAACGCAACAGGTCAGAGAGCGTCTATGAAAAAGAGTGAACAGTCAACATTTTGGACTAAAGAACGGATTCAGCCCGAAACATCAATGGTTTTCACTTTTCCATAGATACTGCCTGGCCTGCTGTGTTCCTCCAGCATTTTGTGTGTGTTGCTTTGGATTTCCAGCATCTGCAGATGTTCTCTTGTCTGTAAATCTCTCCTCATCCCTTTTTCTTTTCACCACTATAGAGTTCAACAATTAACTGGGTTTAAACTCAATATAGCCAGCCCCACTACACTACACAATAGAATAACTGAGAGAAAGACAAAGAGAACACTAGAAACAGAATTACTCTATTTAACCATGGCCCAGGCCTACTCATAAATTCAGCAGTGTCGCTTTTATTTCAGCTGGAGCCCATTTCATTTGTATCCCCAACAGGTCTGGAAGTCCTCAGACTTTGAAGACACTTCCAACTGAGCCACAAGAGACTGCAGATGTTGGATTGTGCAGTCTGAGTCCTGGTGCAGTGTTTTGACCCAAAACAATGGCAATTCCTTGCCCCCAGCAGATGCTGCTCCACCCACCGAGGGGTTGTTTGTTGCTTTACATCTTCGGTGAAGATCAGAAAAAAGGAAATCACAATCTGAAATTTGCTGGCCAACCTTTAACTTCTTCACTTCAAACTAAAAATGTAATGCCTTTAAATTCTGGGGGAAAATCTTAAACACACCAAGGTGCAATTGGGTAGTGGCCCTAATGATCCAGGTGATCACTACCCAAGTATTTTCTTGGATCCAAGGCCAACTTTTGCCCCTTTGTTTTAAAGAATTAATAGAGGTGGGGAATGCTGGGATTTATCAAACACATGTAACCTAGAGCTAAATACTTAAAAGAATGTCAGAAGAGCTGTACATTGGAAGAGTGTGATTAAGTGGATTGGAGAATTCAAAGAGATATAGAGCACAATAGCACAGAAATAAGCCTTTGGGTAATCCGGTCCATGCTAAACTAGTATACTGCCTCGTCTCATCAACCTGCACCTGGACCATAATCATCCAGAGTCCGCTCACCCATGTACCTATCCAAACTACTTTTAAAGGTTGAAATCAAACCTGCAAATCTCCCAATCATACCTTTATTCCGCTAGAATAGATTTGCACAGATCTGGAAAGTTGCTAATTGAGTTTCTCAATACCAGAAAGATGAAAAGTTTCTTCAAACTCTGCTACACTCCGTGAAACTCTGAAGGTTACACTGTTCCCCATTTGCACCACAGTGATAAGAAAGTCGAGCTTTGCTCTATGTTCTCAATAGATAACTTTGCTGGCCCTCAGAATAACTCTCTCATTCTCCTTAAGATTGGTAAATACACTGGTATCCTAAGAGATGATTATCCTGACATTGTTTTGTGAGGGTGCTTTTCTTTCACTAGACTAGTCGTTTGGCCACACAGCTCCTTAACCACTCAGGTTTCAGCCTCAGTCAGACCCACCAGAAAGAGCAAGATTGAAATAACCGTTAAGTTCATTCTGGCAACTCCCTGTGGCCAGTTATAGTGTGCAACTGTTGAAAGCTTCTCACCATTCTGTCTGGCTTTGCTTTCATTCACTGAATTATATATATTGTTATTATGGGGATCGGTGGAAGAAAATTCAACAAAACTAAGAAAGTGGTTCCCTTCAGCCATGAGGTGAAAAAGTCCCTATGAAATGTTGGTATTAGGTGTAAGGCTTCTTTCATATCAGGAAGCCCACTCAGACGATACATGTAGGAATAAAAGTAATTCCGCAGATGCTGGAGATCTTGAGCAACACTCACAAAATGCTGGAGGAAGTCAGCAATCTTATGGAGAGGAACAAACAGTTGACATTTCAGGTTGAGAACCCTCCTCCCTTTCCAGTCCTGATGAAGGGTATCTTCCCGAAATGCTGACTGTTTATTCCACCCCCCCATAGATGCTGCCTGACTTGCTGAGTTCCTCCAGCATTTTGTGCATTTGCACACATAGAAATACATCTCACCTTTAAACGGCAAAGCCTTCACTGAATGGATGAGTCTGGAAATTCACTCTCACAGTAATGGTGAGTTGGAAGCAGATTTATCCTAGACCAGTATAATATTGTGTAAAAAGAATCTGTTGGGAAATTCAACTCTTGATTTATTAATCTGGATTTGTTTTGTACCAAGTATTTTCAAACTCCAATAGTTTGGAAAAAACACTAATCCATTTAATTTATTTTTTGATTGAGTCACAGTGTGGGGCAGGCCCTTCGAGCTGTGCTGCCCAGCAAACCCAGCCTTGACAATGACCAACCAACCTTCCGACCGGTCACGTCTTTGGACTGTAGGCAGAAACTGGAGCATGTCTAGGAAACCCACACATTCACGGGAAGAACGTCCAAACTCCTTGCAAGCAATGCTGTGAATTGAACCCGGGTCGCCTACACGGTAAAGTGTTGTGCAAACCATGATTACCATGCCGCCATACTATGCTACTGTACCTCTACTGGGTCATGGGGATTAAGCACAGAAACAGGCCCTATGACCACCACATCCTGGTTACCAGAAATACACTTGCCAAGTCCATTTCTATTCACGTAATGAAGTTGAAGTGAATCCTGTAGAGCAGATACAATCTACCTTGGCAGATTATAGTCTGGGGATAACAATACAACTTTATCTTCAAACATTTTCAATCTTGCGTTGAGCACAAGAATAGAAAGACCACTTTTGCAAGGACAATAACCTCTAATTCTGAAATCTCCAGTGGGGGAAAGGTTTCTTAACTTCTACAGTGCTATGCAAAAGTCTTACACACATATTTCAGCTAGTGTACCTAAGAATTTTGCAGAGTACTGTAGTAATTTTATGTATTGTGTTACTGCTATCAGGACAAAAAACAAATTTCATGACATAATGATGATAAATGTGATTCTGATATGGGCCTTTTTTGTGGACTGAGAGTGGGAAGGTGCAGGGAGAGGATTATCATGGTTGGGAAAAGGGGAAGGGAAAGGGGAGGGAGCTGAAAGCACCAGAGAGACATTGTGTAATAACCAATAAACCAATTGTTTGGAATCAAGTGACCTTGCCTGGTGTCTCAGGCAAGGTCTTGACCCCCTGCCCTGGTACTCCTTCTCTGCCACCTGTCCCACACACTTCCCGCAGTATTCCACCCTCATCATTCCCAATATTGTTTGCTCCTGCCGGATTTACAAACTCACACTCTGCTCCATGTTGACAAATACAGTACTGTGCAAGAGTCTTTGGCACCCTAGCTATGTATATGTGCCTAAGACTTTTGCACAATATTGTACTTTGTTTTGCCTTCTAAGTATATAATTCATGAGATAAGCTGAAGAGCTCCTGAAGATGCTGGAAATCCAAAGCAACACACACAAAATGCTGGAGGAACTCAGCAGGTCAGGCAGCACCTATGGAGAGGAATAAACAGTTGGAATTTCACACCATGCCCTCTCATCAGGACTGGAAAGGGATGTTAAAAAAGCCAGAATAAGCAGCTGTGAGGAGGGAAGAAGTACAAGCCTGCAGGTGATAGGTGACAAATTTTGCAGCTAAAGCCCACAGATTTAAAGGAATTAACCTGCTGAATAGTCGTCACACCCACTCTAAAACAAGAATTGTACCCCTCTGGGCAAATCTCATTTCAGGCAGCATCTTTTCACATTATAAATTACATTTTATTTTGATGTAAGAGGCTACTTGGCACATCTGGATAATGCTGGCTCTCAGGGTAATTGCGCTGTTCCCATTCCTTCAATCTTTACATGTTTCCCCTCACACTCCTCAATGTTTCTCCTACTGCCCACTTACACTAAAAGTTATTTTGCAGTAATAAATTAATCTAACAACTAATATCTTTAAAATGGGGAAACCATCTTAATGGTCCCAGAGAAAAGATGCAAACTCCAGACAAACAGACTGCAGGGGCCATGACGCACAGTGTGTGCATGCGTCCTGGAGTGGAGAGCCTTAACGGGATGGATTCCCTCAGTGGCAAATGCCGGTGCATGGCCTTGTCTCACGACAGGAGGCTGACAGCCGCTGTGAGGCATTTGACAGGTCAGAGTCCAGTGTCATGGGATGCAAGATGACTGGGAACCCTTCACTGCTGCAACCTTCCTCCAGTTCCACTGCCGTTGTGATGTGTCAACATCTTCTGCCAGCTCCACCATAGAGACTTCTTTACAAGTCAACCTTGTTGCCATTTCGACCATAAACTGCTGGCACAGTACACAGTAAAAACAAAACAATGTTCCTCCAGGACCCTGGTGCTACATGAAACAACACAAAATCATACTAGACCATGTGAGACAGCACAAGGCTACACTAGACTACATACAACAACATAAAAACTGCACTAGACGACAGACCTGGATGAGACTACATAAAGTGCACAAAACAGTGCAGGGCAGTACAATAATTAATAAACAAGACAATAGGGACAGTACAGGATAAATTTCAATATAATAATAAATGATGTAGATGTCAGTCCAGACTCTGGGTATTGAGGATTCTGATGGCTTGGGGGAAGAAACTGTTTCACAGTCTGGTCGTGAGAGCCCGAATGCTTCAGTACCTTTTGCCAGATGGCAGGAGGGAGAGGAGTTTGTGTGGGGTCCCTCACAATGCCGTTAGCTTTGCTGGTGCAGTGTATGGTGTAAATTGGTGTAAATTGTGGTGGTTGGATTACTCTTTGTCTGGAGCCTGTCCCTTGATCTTACCACAAAGAAGGAAAACCTGTAGATGCTGGAAGTCAAAGTAACACACACAAAATGCTGGAGGAACTCAGCAAGCCAGGCAGCATCTATGGAAAAGAGTAAACAGTCGATGTTTTGGGATGAGACTCTTCATCAGGGCTCTCAGCCGAAACGTCGACTGCCTACTCTTTTCCATAGATGCAGCTTAGCCTGCTGAGTTCCTCATTGAATCTACCACCACGGGTGACTGCACCCTCCCCCACCCCCCGTACCAGTATCTAAATTACAGACAGCATCATGTGAGTTCATCCTAAATGACTATTTCCACCAGGTTGGGGTTTTATGCAATTGGCAGCTCTATAATTTTGTGCTGATGGGCAAATCTTTCTGCATGATTGAAGGGACAGATATTTGAACGGAAGGTACTGTTTAAGAGGTGGATCAACAAACATCTCTCAGACAACTTCCCATTCAAATTTGTGAAAAGAAAGAGTCTTTATTCTTTCAAACTTCATTAAACAGGCCACATTATGTTTATTTTCTTTTCTAACTATTATTTACCCACAAACTGAGAACAAAAATGATTGTGGATTCGCTAACAGACTCTAGGAAGTATTGAAATGAACAAACATGGTTGATCACATTGTCAAGATTAACTAATGGACTGTGGTGAATAAAGGCACGTGCTATTGTTTCCAATGTCAAAATTAAAACAGGTAAAACATTTGCTAGAAGGAGCCTGTGGGGAACAAATAGTCGTCAGTGATTTGTATGAAAGGAACTTCAGTTTCCAAGACTTTGTTCTAACATTCATTTATCACGTACAATTGATTGTAGTAAGTTTCCTTGGCATCAGAAACAATGCTTGTAACACTTCAAAGCCCAACATGAATAATGTAGCCAATTCTCATAAAACAAGCGATGCTTTGCTGGGAATTAAGTCATGCATGAGGAACTACATAAAGAGGCTATCAGAATTGTTTTTATACTAAACGAAACAAACAAGCACACACAGTGGCCACTTTATTAGGTATACAAGTCCACCTGTTCATTAATGCCTATACCTAATCTGCCAATCACGTTGCAGCAGCTCAATGCATAAAAGCATGCAGACATGGTCAAGAGGCTCAGTTGTTGTTCAGACCAGATAACAGAATGGGGAAGAAATATGATCTCAGTAAATTTGACTGTGGAATGAGTGTTGGTACCAGGCGGGGTGGTTTGAGTTTCTCAGAAACTTTTGACCTCCATGGATCTTCATGCACAACAGTCTCTAAGTTTACAGACAATGGTGCAATAATCAAAACAATGTCCAGTGAATGGTAGTTCTGTGGGCAAATACACCTTGTTAAAGAGAGAGGTCAAAAGAGAATGGCTAAACCAGTTCAAGCTGACAGGAAGGCGACAGTAACTCAGATACCATGCTTACAACAATGGTGTGCAGAAGAGCACCTCTAACATATCTAATAAAGTCGCTTCTGAGTGTATATGCTCAGATAGAGAATACTTCCTCTCTAGTATTGCCAGGTGAAAATAAATTTAGCTGTTTGATCAAATCATCCCAAAAAAATCTGAGATTTGTGCAGAAATAAATGTTGTGAATGGAAACGCCAAAGAGGTGGAAAAATGTCATGACTGGGATTATATCAGTAGGACTAACATCACACAGAATAACAAAGGTGTTTGATAGGATGAATTTTCTACACAATTAGAATCCTTCACTCACAACAAAAGGGCTTATCTGTAGTCCATTTGATTTTTCACGCCCAAGTTTAGCTCTTGCAAGAGCAAGAGCAAGTTTGGTACTGGAATGGGTTGCGACTGAGAGAAGGGTCAAGGTATTCAAGACAGTGATTGTGCTGAAAAAAAACAGGAAGGAAACCATCAGCTCTGAACAGTTTCAATATAGAGTCATGAGAATTACTCTTTCATTTAAAGGTCCACATCCAGGTTATTTTTATCCTATGCCTTTTCTTTGGCGGTGGATTGTATCAATCCTTTTAAGGACTATCCTAATGCCAGCTATTGCATCCTAATGCAAGCTATTTCAGTTCAGGACTACCAAATAGGCAAGTGAATTAAAATGACCTTCAAGGTACTCATTCTAATACCTACACCACTGCCATGGTTTCTGGTTCAGAATGTGTACAGTGTAGTGCCACAATGGTTCAACTGGGTTCCTAAAGCACAGCTGTAAAACAAGTACAGCATCATCGGACATGTATTCCACAACATGAACTTGGCACTGGGCTGCGAATGACCTTCAGTGTCCCAGGATCAAAAGGTGAAAGTACCATTATGCTGCATTCATCACTACTGTGGTTTACATTTACCTGGTCATGTCAGAAGAGCAGAGAAGTTGCATTACCTCTCCAATGTGCTCAATTTTGAAAGCCATCTAATTTTCAGAATTCCAAACCATTTAAACTTCAGCGTGGAACCAGACAAGGCTGTCCTTTGTGCCCTTTGCTCCTTGATCTGGCCTTAGGACCCTTAGCCATTGCTTTTCGAGAATCTAGTGATATCACTAGTATTTTAAGGAGAGGTACTACCCACAAAGTTTTGCTCTATGCTGATGACCTATTGCTTTTTATTTCTAATGTCAAGACTCCTGTTCTTTCTTTACTGTTTCAGCCAGTTTTCAGTATATAAACTGAACTTACACAAGAGTGAACTTCATCCTTTGAATAAGTTGGTATCAATTAATACTAACCTTCCTTTTAAAATTGTAAGAAATCAGTTTACCTATTTGGATGTAACAATTACTAAGCGTTATAAATGCCTACTTAAAGAAAACTTTCTTACCCTACTGAATTATGTAAAAAGGGCACTATCATATTGGTCACCCCTCTCGTTATCGTTGATTGGCCAAATTAATTCTATTAAAATGAATATCTTACCTAAATCTATATACCTTTTTCTGGGCTTAACCATTTTTATTCCTAATCCTTTTTTGATACTCTTGACTCTATTCTATCTTCTCATATGTGGAAAAACAAACATTCTCAACTAAATAAAGTTCATCTTCAAAAAGCTAAAAAGAATGGAGATTTAGCTTTACCAAATTTTAGGTTTTATTACTGGGCAGTCAATATATGAAATCTTACATGTTGGTCATACTATATTAACCATGAGGCCTGTCCAGTGTGGGTTTCTTTAGAAGCAAATTCTGTTAATAAATTTTCTATCTTTTCTCTTCTTGGATCCTGACTTCCTTTATCTAAGCAAACTAACAGATAAACATACTTTGAGGATCTGGATACAATTTAGAAAATACTTTGGTTTATTGAGATTTTCTCTTTCAAGTCCCATTTTTTCTAATTTTTTTTAAACCTTTTATGATCAATCCAGTTTTTAAAGAACGGGATATATTGGGTATTAAATGCTTCCAGGATCTGTTTGTTGGAGGTAGTCTCTTTTTGTCTGAGCAATTGTCAGCTAAACATAGCTTACCAAAAACCCACTTTTTTTGATATCTACAAATTCGAGACTTTCTGCAATCTCAATTATATATCTTTCCTAAAAGTCCCGATAAGAACTTATTAGATGTCAGTTCTAATTTGAAACCTTTTCATAATGGTTCAATATCCAATATTTATGACATGTTGCTGGAAATAAGAAATGCACCTTCAGATAAAATTAAAAATCTTTGAGAACAAGATTTACAAATTTCAATTTCTGAGGAAACTTGGAATGGAATTTTTAAATTGGTTGACATTTCATTGTTATGAGCCCGCCACTCCCTCCTACAATTCAAAGTGGTTCATAGGGCTCACATGACCAAGGATAAGCTATCTCATTTTTATATAGATATATCTTCCTATTATGATAGATGTAACAATGGAGAAACTTCACTAATTCATATGTTTTGGACATGTCCGAGACTTGAAAAATACTGGAAGGAAGTATTCCAAACTTTCTCTGTACTTTTCAAAGTAAATTTTAAGCCTAACCCTTTGACTGCCTTATTCGGTATTGTTGGAAGAAAAAATGTTATTTTGGAGACATCTGATTTGTACATTTTAGCTTTTATTTCTCTTATAGCTAGGAGGTCGCTGTTGCTTAAATGGAAGGATGTTGTTCCACCTACTCACGCTCAATGGTTATGTGATGTTATGCCATGCTTAAATTCAGAGAAGATCTTTTGTTCAATTTCTGAATCTAGTTGAGACTTTAACACTTTGAGGGGACTATTTTTGAACTGTTCTCAAAACCTTTGATTTGCTCTTAAAGTACGGATGTTGGCTAATAACATATTTCATATGATAAGGATTTTTTCCTATTCTCTTTCTATACCAAACAGCTTTGGTCTTGGTAGTGGGATTAGATGCTCTTTTTATATAATAAAATTATTACATTTCAATATTACGATTTAATTTAATTTACATGAATATAGGGTAATGAGATTCCAAGTGTGATTCAAATATAATATATTTGATAATACTTAATCCTTTTTTTGACCTATAATATATCTTTTTTTTGTTTATCGCACCATCTCTATATTCTTCTATGTAGAAAATTAATAAAAATATTGAAAGAGAAAGCCATGTCTCAATTCATAAGACCATAATGCTTCCGAGTCACATTAGGCCATCTGGCCCATTGAGTCTGCTCCATCATTCCAACATGACTGACCTATTATCCTTCTCAACCCTATTCTCCTGCCTTCTCTCTGCAACCTTTGCTGACCTTACTAGTCAAGTACCTATTCACTCCTGCTTTAAATATACCCAATGACTTGGCATTCACAGCTGCCTGTGGCAATGAATTCCATAGAGTTGTCATCCTCTGGCCAAAGATATTCAGGGACACAATGGATTATAAATCACTTGTTGGTTACGTGCAGCCGTACAGCTAAGAAGTAAGATTTTGTGGAATGATATATCCACTATAAAACTCAAATCACTCAGTGTTCACTTTATTAGGTCCCTCCTATATTTAATAAGGTGGCTGCTGAGTGTATGCTCATGGTCTTCTGCTGCTGTAGCCCATCTGCTTCAAGCTTGGACATGCTGTGCATTCAGAGATGTTCTTCTGTACACATGGTTATTTGAGTTACTGTTGCCTCTCTGTCAGCTTGAACCAGTCTGGCCTTTCTCCTCTGACCTCTCTCATTGACAAGGCAGTTTCAACCACAGGAGTTCCGCTCACTGGATGTTTCTTCGTTTATCACACCATCTCCGTAAACCCTAGAGATTGCTGTGGGTGAAAATCCCAGAAAAATAGCAGTTTCTGAGATAATCACTGTCTGGCACCAACAAATGTTCCATTCTCAAAGTCATTTAGATGACTTTTCTTTCCTGCTCTGATGTCTGGCCTGAACAATAACTGAACCTCTTGACCAGGTCTGCATGCTTTTATGCACTGAGTTGCTGCCACGGGATTGGCTGATTAGATATTTGCATTAACGAGCAGGTGTGCTGAATAAAATGGCATCTGGCCTCTGAGTGGATATCATTTTCTCTGTTTCCTTCCTATCACCAGGCCTTTTAATTACACTGGATAAACAACAACAAGGCTGGAACTTGTTACTTCAAACATCAGGGACATGAACAGTACTGTGGAAAAAATGCATTGTTTCCAACCAACTTACATCCTGGTATATCCTTTCTTCATTAATATTTGGACAGAACCCCAAAATTCTCTGACCTAACAGAACTGAGCAGTCCAAGGCGGCTCAATATTACCAGCAACCCTTGGTAACGAAAGGCAAAACTACATCTTCCAAACATCCCACGTTTCTCAGACACACGCACAAAGTCAGTTTCTGTCCCTTACCTTTGCCAAGTGCATCTGTAACTTTTTCTTGGCATCACCAATCTCAAAGATGCGATGTGTAAACGCAAGATTGACGTTGTTAAATTGCTTCCACAACTCCTCGGACGTAGCAGCTAGAAGCTTCTCGAGCTCATCTCGCAGTCTCGATGAAGCAGCGCGCTCACACTGCGCACGTAGAATGTTGTCCTCGGTATACTTCAACCAGGAATCAGGCGTAGTTATCCTATGAAAATACACCCATCAATTGCTTCATATAGAATGTGCAATGTAAGTTGGTTTGAACCTAAAGCCTGCTTAAAAATAGGTTATTAAAATTTGCAGACCAACTGTTAATCATAGTTTAAAATAAATGACAAGGTATTATTAAAGTATGAACAGTATATATCACCATATACTATGCTGAGGTTCATTTTTGTAGGGATTCACAGTTAAAGTCTGTCCCGAGCCTTATAGGTTCATCAGGCCAGTGCTTATGCCGGTTTCCACCCACCCCGGATAGGACGCCAGTCTATTGCGAGGTTAAACCCCAGCATTTTGCTGGTACCCATTTTCAGCTGGGTGGACTGGAGCAGTGTGTGGCTAAATGCCTTGCTCAGGGACACAACACACTGCCTCGGCTGGGGCTCAAACTCACGACCTTCAGATTGATAGTCCAATGCCTTAACCACTTGGCCACGTTCCACATATTCACAGTAGATACAAAGAAATACAATGGGATCAATGGAAAACAACACACAAAGATAGACAAATAATCAACGTGCAAAAGAAGACAAACTACGAATACAAAAAATAAAGATTATTATTTATCAGATTTTATTCAGAGTTCAAATCATCAGTTGATGGAAATTCTACCATACATTCCCATGTACTTGACTTAAAACAGTTAAGTAAAGTGTACCACTTGAGGCCAGTGAGACAGAGGAATCTTTGAGTCAGCCGGTGTACAGTAAGCAACAGAAATTATGTTTATCTTTGTGGTAAGAGAATATGTGTTTACAAACTCCATTCCTCCACAACCACATTTAATGATTCAGAACATTAAAATGGAGGCAGGCGTGTTCATCCAAACAGCCTCTTTAACTCTTCCTGTGAAATGTTTCATAGCCAACGTGCTGGTGCTCTCTCTGTCTGCTTCGTGCCTGCACTATGTCAAACCGAATAGGAGGTAGAACGTCCTCGTGATGGTTTCCTCATTGTATTTATGGACCAGAGAAAAGAGTGGCATGATTCCTTCAGTACCACATTGAGAATGCAGAGCTGAATCTGCTGCTCTGTCTGCAGAGAAGTGGAATAGATAACAAACAGACTGATATATTCCAGCTGGGTGTCTCATCCAAGTGTTTAAGTCAGCCAGCTGCTTTTGATTGGAAAATGAAGTTTAGGACTGGAAGTATTTTTTTTAAATTATTGCATGCCTTTTGCAATTTTCTTCTTCAAAAACATGACACCACAAGCTCGAAGTTTATTTTGTACTGAAAGCAAAGGCCTCGGACTCTTCAGTGGCCATGACCTAAGGAGAGGTCATTCAACAAGAGGCACTCATGCACCACAACAAGACAGTAATGCTTGTTTAGACTACTGCCTGGCGAAGATCTCTGTGGAAAAAAAACCATCCACTGCAGAGCTACTCAAACTTATGCCTGAATGTCGATAACTTGTATCAACAGCTGTAATAAAAGAGAAAATTGAGATAATCAAGTGGAAGTATATTCTCCTCACTTTGTAGCTCTCTACAATTGGCTTTATTACAAAGTTACGCATTTGCTAATAGCTTTTTCAAGCACCAAGTGGACTAATGTTTTTATTGGAGGGGAGATGGTATTGCTGGTGGAAAGATTTATCTGGCTGTGGTACACAGCACAGCTCTATGTACTTATCTTTCCTCTTTCACAGTTTCAGGGCAAATTCCAGACAAAAATGCAATACCAGATCTGCACCTACTTTGAAAACCACTTCCTGTCTCCATTCTTGGAGAAATCAGAAAATTATTACAACAGCTGCAAGCAAATAATATCCCAGTCAATATTGAATAGACAACGATTGATTTCAGACTGTTTCAGAATGACCATGTTGCAAGGAAAATGCATTAAGTTAATTTATAAAATTACCTTTACGTTCTAATGTCCTCCCATCTCTGTGGGCTTGTACTGGGATTGCCGTGCAGTACAACCTCACATCGCCCAGTCTTCCCAATCCTCCATGTAAGTGTCCACTTCCATGAGAGAACTTTGGCAGGAGACTGCTTCAAGCTTTCCGCAGAGAGGATGGAAAGATATAAGCAAACTACACTCTGGGCCAGCATTCGCAATGGACACTATCAAATGACAGACCAGCCTCAGAATTCCCAGGACTCCCTGAGTCACCTGACTGGATTTTACTAAAGTGCATACTTTACAGCTGAGTGTTCTTTAGTGATAGATGTGACTCAGTGGTGAGTTCTTTTATTTCTGAATCAGAAGGTTGTGGCTTCAAATTCCACTACAGAGACTTCAGATTTAAACCTCCATTTTGACACTCCAATTTAGTACTAAGAGTGTGTGGTTCAAGGGTCTCGGCCCGAAATGTCGCTCTGATGGTGTGAAACAAGGACCAGAGTTTACTGTTGCATCCAGAATTGGTGATTCCCCTGAAATAAAAGCTAAACATCATTGAAGGAGCTTTGACCAGAATCCTATACCTTGATTGGCATCTTTGCCCAAGTATGTCATCTTCAGCTACAATAGAAGTGCCAACCAACTCTTATGCAATGGGAAACTGGGAAAAAAACTAAAGTCAATTTGGGCCATTGTTGGTTCAAAGTAAATTTATTATCAAATTACATATTTGTCATTATATACAACTCTGAGATTCATTTTAATGCAGGCACACTCAATAGATCAATGAAAGACTGTCCAACTTGGGTATTCAACCAAGGTGCAGAAGATAACAACTTGTGCAAATGCAATAGGAAGAAATGATAACAATAATGCAATACAATGAATGTGTGCAAAAAGATACACTGGGTTTCATCCAGAAACTGGGAAAATTCCTCCTCAGATGCACTCGTGTCCAGGTTGTCTGACTGTAGATACATTGGTGTTTTGGGTAAAGACTTTCCATGCAGGCCTACACTCAACTCTGCACTAAAGCCTTCAACCCTGATTGCCATTGATCTCTTCAAATGAATTTTTTACACCAGTGCTTCTGACTCGTCATTATTAATGTTAGTAGCTTTGTTCACACATCTCACCTATTGTATTGTGAACAAATTAAGTTCTGTTATCACAATATCCTTCTTAATGGCAAGCTGTTGATTTCGTGTAGGGCACAGACCAGTTCATAGCGTAAATGCACTCTGGGAGAAGGAATAAAGGCATAGACTATTTTCTAAATGAGGAGAATATTCAAAACTCAGAGATACAAAGGAACTTGGGAGTCCTTGTGCAAAATTCCCTACAGATTGATTTGTGGTTGAGTCAGTGGTAAGGAAGGCAAATGCAATATTAGCATTCATTTTAAGAGGACTAAAATATAAGAGCAAGTATATTATGCCGAGTCCTTGTAAGGCATTGGTCAGACTGCACCTGAGGTATTGGGGGCAATTTTGGGCCCCTTATCTAAGGAAAGATGTGCTGTCATTGGAGAGAGTCCAGAGGAGTTTCACAAGAATTATTCTGGAAATGAAAGGGTTAACATGGCTGCGGGCCTGTATTCACTAGAGTATAGGTGAAGGAAGGGGGAATCTCACTGAAACCTATTGAATATTGGAAGGCAGATAGAGGGGATGTGGAGAGGATGTTTACTGTAGTGGGTGAGTCTACAACCAGGGGGCACAGTCTCAGAATAGAGAAATGCCCATCTAGGACAGAGATGAGGAGGAATTTCTTTAGCCAGAAGGTGTTGAATCTGTGGATTCATTGCCATGGACTTCTGTGGAGGCCAAATCATTTAAAGTGGAGGTTTAGAAAGGATGTCAAAGGTTATAGGGAGAAGGCAGGAGAGTGGGTTTGAGAAGGGTAATAAATCAGTGATGGCACAGCAGCATGCATGAAATGTTGTGGGAACTCAGCAGGAAAACAGTAAATGGTCGGTCAAATGGCCAAACTCTGCTCCTGTCTTATGGTCTGCTTGAACCATCAGGATGATTTTTAATGAAAATAGAAAGCTGGAGACATGCAAAATACTAATCTACCATCACCACAAAAAGTCAAAATCTAACCAATTTTAAAAAAAAACAAAGTATCAGAAAAACTTCCAAAGTACGAAGCTCTATTTTATCATTTCCCTTCAACCATCTCCTCTCAACAGTCCACATGAAACAATGAGTTAAATAGTGCCTTATTTTTGACCTTGGGCTAGCTTTGAATATATTCATCTTAAGTATCAGCTCTCCAAAACAAAGAATCACACTGGGCTATTGTACTCACGTTGCATTCACTTGCTCAATTCCACAGTAATAGTTGATACCATCTGACGTGTTCTTCAACTGATGCGCCTTATCGTCAATCCAGTATGCTGAACATTTATCACACAGATCTCTCTCCAGTTCATGCTGAGCAGCCCTGTCATTTCTGCTTGAACAAAAAAGAGGAAGTTCATGTTTACAAGGTTACTTCAGAGGAGCTGATTCCAGTTACCTGCTGCAGGTTTAAAGTGGTTGAGAGGTTAGCTGTGGCGAGCAATTCGATGTGAGAAGACCTTTCACTCTGCTGCAATTGTTCTGTTCGTGTGTGGTTAGAATTTCAATAGGCGGAGAGGCTGGTTAAACAGCAAGCAGCTTGGATTTTATTTTTGGGTGTTGTTAGAAATTTAAATTGAGAACTGTGAGCTGTCTGTACTGTACCTGTTTCTCTACTGTAGATTTCTACGATTCTCTGAACATTGATTGCCGTCTTCATGGGTAATACAAATATAGAGCACACAGCCAGTCCATGTTGACTCTGGTTGCCTGTCTACATTAATCCCGTTTTCCCACATTATACCCATATCCCTTTACTCCCTTCCTATCCAAGAATCTGTCCAAATGCATTAAAATACTACTCTTATCAGCCTCCACCACCTTGTTCCAAATATTCACTATCCCCTCAAATCACCTTCGAGTTCTCAATTCTTCCCTTTAACCTATGTCCTGTAGTTACAGACTCCCTGACTTTGGAAAAGATTCGGACCATCTATCCTAGCTATGGCCCTCTTACTTTTTCAAACGAACATATCGTCACCCATCAGGCCCAATGTTGTAGTGGGAATGAACCCAGTCTATCTAACCACAGTCCGCCATTCTAGGTAACATGCCAGTGAACCTCTTCTGCACTCGCTCAATGCCATTTTTTTGAATTGCTACAGTCATATGTAACAGTGGCTTGACAGGCTCCCATAAGTCATTGCTGCGGGTCTGGAGTTAATATGTAGGCCGGATCAATCAAGAGTGATAGATTTCCTTCTATAAAGGACTTTTGTGAATAAAATGTAATTTTAACAACATATTTATCATCACTGATACTAATCCCAGATCATCTGATGAACTGAGTTGAAATTTCCCATCATGGGTTCCATACCTTTTGTCCACTCCATATTCCTGGCTCAGTAAAATGTTTCCTTTACATATCAGAATCAGATTTATCATCACCAGCAAGTATCATGAAATTTGTTAACTTAGCAGCAGCAGTTCAATGAAATACATGATAATATAGAAATAAATAAATCAATTAAAGGATATATGTATATTAAATAGATTTAAAATAGTGCAAAAACAGGAATAATATATATTTAGTATATTAGTATATATATAGTATTCTTGGGTTCAATGTCCATTTAGGAATCATTTGACAGAGGGGAAGAAACTTTTCCTGAATTGCCGAGTGTGTGCGTTCAGACTTCTGTACCTCCTTCCTGCTGGTAACAATGAGAAAAGGGCATCTGCTGGGTGATGGGGGTCCCTAATAATGGGCGTTGCCTTTCTGAGGCACCGCTCCTTGAAGATGGAGGCTCGTACCCCTGATGGAGCTGACTAAGTTTAGACTCTCTGCAGGTTACTTTGATGCTGTGCAGTAGCCTCCCCCACCACACCAAATAGAGAAGTCAAGGATTCAATTACAGAGGGAGATACAGAGGCCCAGGCCCTGTAATTTATGAATAGAACAGTAGGAATGATGGTGTTAAATGCTGAGCTATAGCCAATGAAAAGCATTCCACCATAGGTGTTTGTATTGTCCAGGTGATCTAAGGCCATGCGAAGAGCCATTGATATTGCATGTGCCGTAGACCCATTGTGGCGATAGGCAAATTGCAGTGAGTCCAGGTCTTTACGTATTAATTTAAGATGAGAAAATAAAGGGTGCATTTGCTCGGAAAAGTGGCTGCAATTAAGAACAGTAACTATTGCAAGATATGGGCAGGAAAAAAAACTGTAAAGAAAGTACTGAGCACGGCCTTGGCATGTGGGACTAGCTTGGATATGATTAAAGCTCAGTATTTTATGTTCTCAGCTAAAAGATGCAAAATCCACGTGTTCTACGATAGTGAAACTCTCCTCATTCACAATGTACTATAATCTCTGTTTTAGTCAAAAAAAAACTTGGAAAGATTGCTAGCCAATAATGAACATAATATTTATCTGATTGTGGGTTTTAATTTACCAGTGACTGCGAAGGCACAAGGCAAAAGCAAAAGGTAAAACAAATACTCTATTCTGTGCACACCCACAAGAATCACACGCTTCAACTGAAGTGTGGTACTGAACCAACAACACCAAGACGCTATCACAGGTTCTAAATGTGAGGGTCTGCACAAGGGGATCGGGCCGTTCAAATGATAATGTGGCGCATAATGTGATGTTCACTCTCTGGTCCTGCCTTGAGCCTCTGGCATCTTGTCCACAGTTGTAATAGAGTTCAAGTGCATGCAAACCTTTGGTAGTGTTCCCCAAATTCCTGCTGATCTACAGCAAGAAATAAAGCAACGAATGTGGCCAACTAAAATGATAGCAAAAATCAGCCCTAGATGCATCTGCTAATGACATGCAACACATCAACTAATTAATCCTTCCAAATTAAATACTGTTGATAAACAAGGTGTCAAATGCAGCTTTTCTTGGTGGTTTAATTTAATTGAAATACATGCTCGTTAATTCCATTGGCACAGGGGGAATCAGTGGACACATAAGCACATTGCCAATTGTGACGGCTGCAAGTTATTTACCAGCCTCCAGGGATGGAAGAACATTCATCAACAAGCTGACCTAAATCAACTGGAGGTTTGTTATCCTGAAAACCAACAAGTTCCCAAATCTCTCCTTTTAAAGGTACTGTAAACAACTTTCAGACTATTTACTGAATGACTTGCTACATTTTTCAACAGATGTTACTGATATATCACTTCAATAGTTCTTAACTATGGATTACTTGTATTCCAAGTAGCACTTAATCAATCCTTATCGTCCTCAGTTTTGCAAAAGATAAACATACCTTTTATATAAAAAAACATATTAGAATAGTGTTAATTAGGCAGATGGCTATGCTGTATGCAATACCATTGCATTTTTAAAATCAAATCTTGTTTTAAGAACAAACACACGCAAAAGTAAACTGGAATGGGACACTTTGCACCACAAGCCTGCTCCACTATTCAAAAAGCTCAGAGCAAACTCAGCTGCATTTTTCCCTTTGCTAGCCATGAGATCTCAACATATCAACGCAGCTATGAAGAAGGCACGACTATGTTTGTATTTCATTAGGAGTTTAAGGAGATTTGATATGTCACCTAATACACTCAATAATTTCTACAGGTATACCATGGACAGCATTCTAATTGGCTGCATCACTGTCTGGTGTGGGGGTTGTGGGGGTTGTGGGGGTTGTGGGGAAGGCTATTAAACAGGATTGAAATTGTAAGCTCAGTCAGCTACATCATGGGCACGAGCCTCCCCAGTATCCAGGAGCAATGCTTCAAAAAGGCAGCTTCCATCATTAAGGACACCCATCATCCAGGACATGCTCTCTTCTCATTGCTACCATCAGGAAAAAGGTACAGAAGCTTGAAGGCACACACTCAACAATTCAGGAACAGCTTCTTCCCCTCTGCCATCCAATTTCTGAATGAATACTGAACTCATGAATACTACCTCATAACTTTTTTTTATTTCTATCATTTGTACATGGCAGGAAACATGTCCTGAACTCACTGAATGCCATTTCTGCTTCTCATGCTCACGGTGTACTTTTCTGTTGGGTTAGTCCCCTTAGAACAGAGATGAGAAGGGTATACCTCATTGAGAGGGTGGCGAATCTGTGCAGCTCATTGCCACAAACGACTGTGGAGGCCAAGTCATTGGGTATATATAAATCAGAGTTTGACAGGTTCTTGATTAGTTAGGATGTCAAGGGTTACAGGGAGAAGGAAGGAGAATGGGGTTGAGAGGAATAATTAATCAGCCATGATGGAATAGCAGAGCAGACTCGATGGGCTGAATGGTCTAATTCTGCACGCATGTCCTTTGATGTTATGATCTAAGAATCAGATGCAAGTTCATTATCCAATATATAGCACTGGGACCACATGTTTTGGTCTATTGACCTGGGAATCCATGGCTCATTCTCACCCTGTTCCAGACCCTTTGCTGGCAGCTGGCATTAGGCAGGATGTACAGTAGAAGTGGATAAAAGAGAATGAAGTGGTTGGGGGGGGGGAGGGAATATGATTGGGAAGTGGGACAGGATGAAAGGCTAGCCTGGAGAATGCAGACTAACTGACAGGTACCCAGTATGAGAGGGCATAAGGTTATGGAAAGGGTAGGAGGTCCAGAGTGGTTCTGAGGAAGAACCTTTTCACCCAGATGATGACTGGAGTTTGGAATGAGCTGTCTGTGCTGGTGATGGAGGCAGGTACTCAAAACATTTAAGAACAGAGGTAAGGAGGAATTTTTTTAGCCAAAGACTAGTGAATCTGTGGAATGCTCTGCCACAGGCTGTGGTGGAGGCCAAGTCCGTGGGTATACTTAAGGCAGAAATTGATCATTTCTTGATTGGTCAGGGCATCAAAGGATATTGCGAGAAGGCAGGTGTATGGGCTTCAGTGGGATCCGGCATCAGCCATGATGGAATGGTGGAGCAGACTCGATGGGCTGAATGGCCTAATTCTGCTCCTATATTTTATGGTCTTACAGTCTAAATGCTAGTAATGGTTTTGGTTTAAATAGTTACTTGATGGTCAGCAGGGACACAATGGACAGAAAGGCCTGTTTCTAAGTTGTATAACTGATTAATGGTCCCATGGAGCTAGTCTATCTGCCTTAGTGGCATGAAAAGGGCTCAACAGGGCTGGATCTGCTACCACATACTCCACAATAGAGGTTAGCCAGTTGCCCAGTTAGTAACAACAGGGAGTGAATGTTCATTGCTTCTGACTAGGTCACCACAGTTGAGGCTCGGAAGATCACTTAGGTCCCAGTCACTGGTGGCACTGGAATTGTGGAGCTATTGTTGAGCAGCTACCTCACAGCACCATAAGACATGGGACCAGATTAGGCCATTTGGCCCATCAATTTACTCCACCATTCTATCATGGCTGATTTATTACCCCTCGCACACCCATTTTCTGTTCTCCTGTAATCTTTGACACATTTACTAAACAAGAACCTATAAAAACTTCCACTTTAAATATGCCTATCAACTTATCCTTCACAGCTGTCTGTGGCCATGAATTCCACAGATTAGCCACACTTTGGCTAAAGAAACATAGAAAACCTACAATACAGGCCCTTCGACCCACAAAGCTCTGCCGTACATGTCTTTACCTTAAAAATTACCTAGGGTTACCCATAGCCCTCTATTTTTCTGAGCTCCATGTACATGTCCAGGAGTCTCTTAAAAGACCCCATCGTATCCACCTCCACCACCATCGCTGGCAGCACATTCCACGCACTCACCACTCTCTGCATAAAAATCTTACCCCTAACATCTCCTCTGTACCCTCTTCCAAGTACCTTAAAACTTAAACTTCCACCTCATCTCTGTTCTAAAGGAAAATCCTTGTATTCTGAGGCTCTGCCCTCGGGTCCGAGACTCCACCACTATTGGAAACATCCTCTCCATGTCCACTCTACATTCAACAGCTTTCAATAAGACCCCCCTCCACCATTCTTCTAAACTCCAGTGAGTACAGACCAGAGGCACGAAATCCTAACAAGAACAACAAGCATGTGACACAAAATACTCCAGACTAAATGATGGTAAATGGGATTAGTGTAGATAGGTACTTGGTGATCAGCAGGAGCATTGTGGCCAGAAAGGCCTGTTTCTGTGCTGTACCGCTCTAATATCCCAGGATGACCCAGCTTCCGCACACATGCCAAAAATGTGTGGGTCGGTCTGTGTGTTGACTGCTATTTATTGCTTCACCCCCACCATATATGTGGCTGACAGAATAAAAGAAGGCAGCTGTATTGTTAATGGGACCTGTGTGATACTGGGTTGCAGCACATTGACTGGGCAAGTGGCGTTGCACTGAACACTGGTATGAACTTGAAGCACCATCAATAACTCTCGGAGACGTGAGGCGAGAGATAGGCTTTTATTAGCTGGAAGAGAGCAGTCAGCAGCAAGAGACCATCATACGACATCCTGGAGACTGAGGGAGGAGCAGTGCCTCCAATTGCCTTTATACAGAGGTCAGTGGGAGGAGCCACAGGAGCAGTCAGCAGAGGGGCGTGTCCAGACAGGTATATATAGTTCAGCACAGAACTCAATGATTGGACTGGTACCTTCCACGTCTACAGTTAAAGGATATCAGGAGATTATAGGAAAGACCTTCACATTAAGGAACATTAGGTAGAAAGGCAATCATACAATAAAATAAGTCTTTTGTTTTAATTATATATGAATGAATTTTCCAATACATATACAGAGTTTGCTAGGCCTAAACAAGTGATTACGTCCGATGAAATTTCTTTCAAAGTTCTTGCACTATAGCAAATTTTAAAATTACTTACGAAAGTTGCTCAGCGGCTCTCTCTATGCCTCTTTTCAATCTTTCTTGAATGCACTTGATAATTCTCATTTCCTTTTAACAAATAACAAGACAAAGCTAGAAGTGCTTTCTAATGCTGGTGATTATAACACTCATAGCACCCCCAGCAAGAGGAAGGTGACCGGCCCTTAGATACATCAAGCTTCAGTCTACATCAGAAACTTCTCTGGTCCAGAAAGCTCTTGAGAGGCTTGTCCCTTGGATTTCCAGTAAAATGTCCCAAATGATGGAAGTTTGGAATCAAATGCATGAGGAAATTTGGGTTTCCATGCAGTGGACTTCAGTGTGAAGGGTCTGAACCAGGAAACAAGCTGAATGCCTAAAGAGCTGACAAAAACGTCATAAATATTGTTTTATTTCTGCCCCTTAAAAAGTGGGCACCGACCCTAAGACTGGGAAAAATAGGTCTCAGCAAATAATGAATTTTTGCTATTTCCTGCTTCCTGTCACCTGATAGAATGTACAAAGGACCTTGGCTATTAGATCCTGTGAATCCACTGGCATGCCCTCCCACCTGTCACACTTCCAATCTGGGAGATAATGGTAAGAAAAAGCAATAAAACCCCTGAAATGGATCTGATGTTCAAACTACTCAACTGTTCAGGTGACATTTGTGGAGAACGATTAATATTTGAGGTTAGAATCTTTCTTTTCTGATGCAACATGACTCTACTTCTCCCACCACTGATGCCATTTAACTTGCTGAGTATTTCCCCAGACTCATTTTATTTCAGATTTCCAGCTTCTGCAATATGTTATTTTTGGAATGGAAGCTCCTAGTTTCCCAGTGAAGGAGAGTCTTGTAACTAACCTCCTTTAGCCATCTTGAGCCCAGCATTTATAACTCAAGGAAACAATCTTAGCCCTTCATCATCCCAGAAATGGGTTCACTGGTTTAAATCGGGGATTTAATCGCGGTTTCGCAAACACTCCGCTGATATCAGCCTATTTGTTAACGTGCAGAGAAAAAAGGCACATTTGCTGATATTTTTGCACTGATTAGTGAATACTGCTGGGCTACATGATCCCAAAACAAGCACAAACGGATTTAGATAGTTCCTCGGCCATTTCAAGCAGATTCCACCATTGAAAAGCAATATGCAACGTTCATTTCTGAGGGATTATAACCAGGCTTCTGAGATGGTTTACTTCACTCTGACCTTTCAACTGTGGGAGTGTGCCACAAGTCAGCACCAACCATTCATTATCACCCTGCACTATAATAATCTTCGGGTAGATCACTATTCACTTTGGGTTTCAGAGTTCACCAATTCTCAGGCCTACATTCTAATACAGACTGGAACAGGCTCGATTGGCAAAGCCTTGCAATGTGAACTAATGTGCAAGGTGTTGTTGCTCAGCAGAATTGCGGGGACAATGCTTTTCAGCAACTGGTGAAATGTACTGCAGGTACCAGCTGTAGTGGTCAACGGACACTAAACATGGTCCATCCCAAATCCATTGTGCTTTTGTGCCCACCTCAAGTAACTCACCTCAAGCAGCTGCGACTCCACTTCATCATGAACCAAGTCAATGCCCATCCTCTTTTCACGGTGGTACAAACATTCTTGAACCATCTGAAATAAAGAACATCCTTGTGTTTTTGTATTAAACTCATGGAGCTCTGCTATGGACTTATTGTAAACTTGTATAACTTACATTAAGCATGATAGTTTTAGACCAGTTCCTCAAGGTTGTAATAGCCAGTCGTGGTACTAGAGATAAGCTCCCACTACCTGTTAAATGCTTACAATGGTGCTTGCCTCAAATAGCCTCTGACAACCAAGTCCAGCTCCTGGCCTTCACGTGCGGCTTACTTGCCAAGCCCAGTGAAACCATTCTACTGAAGGAAGGGGCAAAGGCAGATTACTGGTGCCTTAAAACGCGTCGCTTCAGGCAGATGGAACTGTTCAGCTGTGGATGGCGGCTCCTCGAGGAGAAGGGAAACTCTGATCTCAAACCTCCGCTGCCTTTTGGCTTTACCCACTCATGGGAAAGGCTTCGGGAAGAACGCCTGAGGGAAAAATCTGGAGCTGGAGTGCTTAAGGCAGTCCTACGTTGTCTTCAATGCTGACTGGGCAGCTAGGAGAGAACATCCATGGTCAAACCTAACCAACAGAGGCCTCATAAGACGTAGGAGCAGAATTAGCTCATTCAGCCTGTAGAGTCTGCTCCATCACTCTGTTATGGATAATTATTATCCCTCTCAACCTCATTCTCCTGCCATCTCCCAGCAATCTTTGACATCCTGACTGATCAAAAACCTATCAACCTCCTCTTTAAATGCACCCAATGACTTGGCCTCCACACCCGGCTGTGGCAATGAATTCCATAGATTCATCGCCCTCTGGATAAAGAAATTGCCCCTCATCTCTGTTCTAAAGGGACATCCTTGTTTAGCAAGGTAAGTCAATATCCTAGGAGAATGTAGATTGGAATAGTAAGCAGATCATTAGTTACATTCCCGTCAATTACAGCTGCCCAACTGGCAGTTTAATGAGAAACAAGTTGGGAAAACAGAGCACAGGCACATATAGAAGTGCTTTATTGGCTGTGAAGTACTTTGAAATGCTCTGAAAATTACTATGTAACTGCATATTTTATGGAAAATAATATACAGTTGAAATCATTGGCAAAACAACTACTCCTCTGTTAGTTTTACTAAACATATCATGTAGTAATCCGTTGATTTAAATTGAACCAAATTCAGAAGCAGAGTAGTTCAAAGACGCATGTTGCCTAAATTTAATGCAGGGACAGAGATGGATGTATAAGTGAATACAGAAATCTCAGTTTGTAACTTTAGTCCACCAGAAAAGCAATTTTTTACTTAACCCTTATATTTTTTGTATGCTTTGAGCAGCATCATAAAGGATCTAAAAATGCATGTGTCTACCTTGGGGGGAAAAAAGGCAGCATCTTAGGTCATTGGTTCAAGCCCCGCTCTGGAGACTTCAGCGCAACTTCCAAAGGTACTTTGGTACAAAAATGAAGGAATATTGTCACATTTCAGAGGAGAAATTAAACCAGGCCCAACAGAAAACATTCAAAGAAAAATAAGCTAACAATAGATGATTCAGACAAATCAAAAGATTAAACTTTGAACTCTGCAAACCTGAGTCTCGGGCAAAAATTCTAGAATTATCATTGGTTATCAATGAACACCACTACCAGATAAAACTACAGTCCATCAAAATGCTGATAATTCATTGCTGAGGTAAAACAGAAGTGTTGCAATTGCTCAGCCAGTCAGTCAGCATGTATGAAGAGATAAACAAAATGAGGAATCAAATTTAGTGAACTTACACAATGTGCAAATTGCACAGCAAAGACATTACCCAAGGGAAGACAAGGAAAAGAGTAATCAGGGCCTCAGAGATAAGGTAGGAGCACAACTACCTGAGAATTAGAGACATGAGAGTGAAGGGCTAAGGCAGAGTTATCAGGAGGATTAAGTTTCTTATCTAAAGATATCCTGCCACATGGTCTCTCAGTTAGTCTCCACCGCCATGCACCTTCTCAGACATGAATTAAGGAAATGGTGCCCAAGCATTCATGGTTAAAACCCAGCTACCTCACCACAAGTTTGTAACCTTAGAGAAACTCCCAACTGCACATTGATCTTTGTTTTTTAAAACTGAAATTCCAAATACACAACACACTTAAACATTGCATTGTGAGAGAACTTTAAGTCAATTATCACTCAACACAGTTCTTGCAAATATTTTACCATCTGAATTTCACTTTGGAAGAAAGCCGTATGGCTAAAATTTGCTTCCTCATTTTGATTATTAATAGTCCTCTCTCAACTGGCACTTGTGGTTAAAATACAAAGGTTCAGAGACAACTTCACTCGCCCCATTATTGAAATAATCCCACAATTTATGGACACACTTTCAAGGACTCTTCATCTCATATTATCGATAGTTATTCCTAACTTATTTATTTATTTTTTCTTTTTGTATTTGTAGTTTGTTGTCTTTTGCACACTGGTTGAATGCTCGGGTTGGTGTGGTCTTCCAGTGATTCTATTATGGTTATTATTCTATCATGGATTTATTGAGTTTGCCTGCCATAAGAAAAAAAATCTCAGTGTTGTATATGGTGATATATACTGTATGTACTTTTATCGTAAATTTACTTTGAACTTTTGAACAAAAGAAACTGTTGATGCTGGAAATTCAGAGCAACACACGAAAAATGCTGGAGAAAGACGGAAGGTCAAGCAGCATCTCTGGAAGGAAAGGAACAGTCAAAATTTCAGGCTGAAACCCTTCATCAGGACTGATGGAGTTGACTGCTGAAATAATGGTTTATATCTTTCTAATCACTGGATTAAAAATTTTGAGAAAATTAAAACTATTCAAAGAACAACTGCTTAAACAAGTGAAGACAACATACAGTAGTTTAACAAGCTAAGAGAATTCACCAACACCCCCTTCCCCCTGAAAAATATGTCTATCTACTAACATTAATGCATCTGTGGTTTTCTGATGAATGAGCAGTTCTCAAGAAATTCCCTTGAACTAAGATCATCTCTAATCCCACACAGTGAATTAATGGACCATAAGACCTCAAGACATAGGAGCAGAATTAGGCCATTTGGCCCATGGATTCTGCTACACCATCCCATCATGGCTGATTTATTATCCCTCTTAACCCCAAGCACCTGCCTTCTTTCTGTAATATTTGATGCCCTGACAAATAACCTTTATTTTGAATATACCCAACACCATCCATAGCAATAAATTCCACAGATGTATCACCATCTTGCTAAAAAAATAAATTTCTTCTCATCTCAGTTTCCGAAGGGACGTATTCTGGAGGCCATACTCTCTGGTCCTAAAGTCCCTCACTGTATAGGAAACAAGCTCTCCACATCCACTCTATCAAGGCCTTTCAACATTCAATAGGTTTTAGTGAGATTCCCCCTCTCCCCCATTCTTCCAAACTCCAGCACATACAGACCCTGAAGCAACAAGCGCTCCTTATACGTTAACCCTTTCGTTCTCAGGATCATTCCTCGGAACCTCCTCTGGACCCTCTCCAATACCAGCACTACCTTCTTAGATAAAGGGCCCATAACTGCTCACCATACTCAGTGTGGTCTGGCCAATGCCTTAATTGTACAATAAGATAGCTCTTGGGGATATACATTCCAAGGAGGTGGGTACCTCTACAGCTGAGATGAGAAATTCCAATATCAGTCTGTCACTATTTATGTTATTTTAGTGCTAATTCACACTTGAAGCTTATGCTAATTCTGATAATAAAGAGGTCTTTAATATCTGATGCAAGAGCAATGCAATGTCAATGATTGTCATAGTGGGGTCAAGGGATATGGGGAGAGGGCAGGAACAGGGTACTGATTGTGTATGATCAGCCATGATCACAGTGAATGGTGGTGCTGGCTAGAAGGGCCGAATGGCCTACTGCTGCACCTACTGTCTATTGTCAGTTTCATAAGTAAATTGATAGATAAAGTAGATAAATAGACAAATAAATAAATAGACAGATCAATAGATAAATAAGTAAATGAATGAATGAACAAATAAAATAATAGATGGATAAATAAATAAATAACACTGTTTACAAAGCGAGGGTGAAAAATCAAGACAACTGTAGATACTGGAAATATGAAATTAAAAAATGTGGGGAAAACAGTAGATCAGGTAAGAGAAATGGTTATAGTTGTGGGTCAGAAACCCTTCTTTGGAGTTTTTCCACTCCACTATTTTCATTTTATATTAAAAACTGTAGACTTTGACCAATAGTCCTATTTCCTCTCTGACAACAAGTGCTGATTAATACAGGATTGGTGCACCAGAGCCACAGGGCAGGAAGAAGGGATAAGCTCTGACTTTAAGTAATGATCACTAATGTGATCAATGGGATGATCTACATTTCTTGGAGTGTTTTATCTTCCCTCCACCACATTGCAGGGTCACTGGAATGGGTCTAGAATTTAGCACTTTTAGACAGGAGGAAAGTTAAAACAGATAACAAGATTAAAACTTGGCAAAAACAGAGAGAGAATTTATGAAGGGAGGTGTAATTGTGCGCTTGATTTATTTATTACAGAAATGAAGCTACCTTTTGTAATAACTCATGTATTCTAATTTAATGCATTTCAAAAACTGATAGCCAATTATATTTTTCTAAATGAAATTAGTGTGGACTAACTCATTTTGCTACTTCTCCATTTTTTGGCTTAATTAGTATGTTAATGACTGCTACCAAGGCTTGGCCAGGCTCAGCAGCTATTTACATCCCTTGCAATTTGTTGGTAAGCTCCGCCAGGTTTTGCACTTCATTTCATTACTATTTATTTATCTTAGAGTTAACTTACAATGTTTGACAACCTTCCATGAATGCATGCCAATTATTCTCTTAGCATGTTCAAAATACTCTTGCATATAAGATATAGGAGCAGAATTAAGCCTTTTGACTCACTGAGTCTTCTCCGCCATTTCATCATTTCCCTCCCAGCCCCAATCTTCTGCCTTCTCCCTGCATCCCTTCATGCCCTGACTAATCAATAATCTGTCTACCTCTGCCTTAAATATACCCAATGACTTGGCTTCCACAGCTGCATGTGGCAAGAAATTGCACAGATTCACCACTCTCTGGATAAAGAAATCCCCCCTCATCTCTGTTTTAAATGGACGTCCCTCTATTCTGAGGCTGTGTCTTCCTCACATCACCACTTTTCATTCCCAACCCACTGCCCAACAGCAAAGGGAAGAATGTGCCCTATCTCTTTGTTTATACCCTTCCCCATCAGCCCTTTATCAATTACTCTCTCCCTTCTTTCCCTGCACATTCCATCATTCTTTCCTTACTTGTTAAAACCCATTGTATTCACACCAGAAGGTCATTGTAGAAGCAATTGACTGGGTCCTTGGACAATGATCTAGATCTCCTATAAATTTTGCACTGGGACTGAGATTTTTAAGTTTGGGGGGCGGGTTGTGGGATCTAGGCAGTACAGATAAGGCCAGTATTTATTGCCCATCCTTAACTGCTCCTTCAGAAGGTAGTGGTGAAAACCAAGTGGCTGGCAGAACCATTTTGAAGAATATTTAGTAGGTAAACACGAGGAGTGGGTTCAAAGTTCATATTTTCCCGACACAGGAGCAGAATTATGCCATTCGGTCATGGAGTCTGCTCCAGCATTCCAGCATGCCCAATTTATTGTCCTTTTCAACACCATTCTCCTGCCTTCTCCCCTTAACCTTTGACACTCTTACTAACAACCCATCAACCTCCACTTTAAATATTCCCAATGATTTGGCTTCCACAGCTATCTGTGGCAATGAATCCCACAGTTTCACCACCATCTGGCTAAAGAAACTCCTCCTCATCTCTGTTCTAAAGGAAGGTCCTTGTATTCTGAGACTGTGCCCTCTGGTCCTAGACTCCCTCACTACTGGAAACATCCTCTCTGCATCCACTCTACCAAGGCCTTTCAATATTCGATAGGTTTCAATGTGATTCCCCCCTCATTCTTCTAAATTCCACTGAGTACAAACCCAAAGCCATCAAACGCTCCTTATATGTTAACCCTTTCATTTCCAAAAATCATTCTCATGAACTTCCTCTGGATCTTATTCAATGCCGGCATATCCTTTCTTAGATTTGTGAAAGCTAATCAAAGCTGTTCCACCTATATTTACGTATATTTTCCACAAACTTAGCCACAAAGTCATCAATTCCAATATCCAAATCATTGACATATCACATGAAAAGATGTGGTGTCAATACCAACCCTGTGGATCACCACTTGTCACCATCAGCCAACCAGAATGGGCCTCCTTTATTCCCACTCTTTGTCTCCTGCCATTAGACAATCTTCTGCCCATGCCAATATCTCTTCTATAAAACCATGGGCTCTTACCTTGTTTAACAGCCTCATGTGTGGTGTCTTGTCAAAGGCCTTCTGAAAATCCATGTAAACATCATCCACTGACTCTCCTTTGTCTATCCTGCCTGTTATTTCCTCAAACAATTCCAAATATTTGTCAGACAAGATTTCCCCTTAAGGAAAACATACTGACTTCAGCATATTTTATCTTGTGCCTTCAAGTACCCCGAAACCCCATCCTTAATAATGGACTCTAGCATACCTAAAAGTGCCATGGAAGTACCCTCACCAGAGTTAGGCTGTGGGGGAAGAGAGCAGATCAAGAGCACTTAGGGATGGGCAATAGATATTGGGCTTGCCAGTGACAGCAGAAAAACTATGAATCAAAATAAACCTCAGTGCTGAATAACGTTCTCTTTTACTGACCAAGGGACAAAACATCATTGCATTCCAAACAACAGATCTCAAAAGTGATTGGATATCACAGTCGTATTATTATTCCTTCAATTATGATTGGCTTAGTTCCTTCCATCAGACAATAAGCAGGACTTTGCTTAAAATATGTAATTAATATTTATGGGCATATGTAATTTAAAATATGCATGTGAAAAAAAAGTTCAATCGTTTTCTTTTATTCTGGAAATACAGAAGAATGTGCATTCCAAAACACCCTCTAATTGAATCAGATGAATTAGAATAGTCAGTCAAAAAAAAAATCAAGTTATCCATGGTATAATGAGCAGCTGGGTAATCAGAGAAGATGCTCATGTGATTCACTAACTAGGAACCAAAATCCCGGCATTTTAAATCAATAGCTGAAAGATGTAAATTTATCTTACAGACCAAACAACCGGATTCTGTGCTCTATTATTCTACCTCTAATCACTCCAATCAGCAAATTTTAAAATTTGAGATATGGCTTCAGAAAACTAGGTTTGTAAACATTCTACAAAATCTATTTTAATTATCTCAGTTTCAAAACTGCCAAAAATGATCATTTGCTGTAAGTCATTAGCAGATAAAAATGTTTACAGTGAGTAATTAAGAGTTATTATGTCATTTTCCACTCTTTTCAGCAGTGGACATAGTTAATTGTCTGACCTGGAGGTGTGAATCTGTCTCCTCCAGAGCTTTCTCCACTCTCCTCTTCACTTGACCCAGAGCATGAATCTCCATGATCATTTGGTCAAGTTCATGGTCGAGCTCCGACTTCCAGAAGCTGATGTCCTCCACCCTTTGCCCAATGTTGACACTGGTGTCATTCTGTATTTTCCTGGTCAGCTGGGCCTTGTCCAGGATGAGTCGTGAAGTGTCCTCCCTAAGCTTCTCGGAATTGTGCCTGGAACAATTGGATTGTTTGTAGTTGTTGTGGTTGGCCTCCACCCATTCTCCGGGGGTGTATCTGCTGAAAAGGGCGATGCGATTGGAGCTTCCCGGGGAGCAAGGATCCATTGCAGGGCATGGGTCGATCACAGAGCACGGATTCACCACTGGGCAGTTTGTTGGCGGTCGTGGAGTAATCGCCGGGCATGAATGCATCACAGGGTACGAAGGCACGGGGCAGTTAATGATGGGACCCCCGCTCACTGCCGAACAAGAGGTCATTGGCGGATACGAGCTCATCACGGGGTACTGCCTCCCACACAGGTTCTTAGTATAGGGGGCAAGGGTGGTGTTGGCACCTGCAACCTTGTAGTAGGTGCTCGGTCTCCATGGCAAGTTAACACTACTGCACCTAGTTTCCAGATCTGTTGTACAACACCTGCCATACATGGTGGCTACAGTGCCTGCAAAACAAATGGACTTCTATTAGCTTGGAACTATGATAAACAGTTTCTGACTTAAACCTAAGGCAACGAAACCTCGACTTCTTTTTAGAAAAACAGAAAAAAAGCTACTTATGTCAAATCGCAAAGCGCATTGCAATATCCAGTCAACCCCCAACTAAAAGATTAGTGCACCGGACCTTGAGCGCCTACAATTATAGTAATGACATAACCGGTTATCATAAAACTTTCTTACGACGCATTATGACATACGCGACATCATAAAGTGGTCCACCGTGAAGCTCACGAAATAACCAAGACATACATTACAGATATCATCTTTGCAATTAAAACGCCGCCGGGTCTGGGCTATGGGACGCCCGAGGTGAACAGCACCCATCGCGGGCAGCGTGTGTTATTTTTGTTGAAAAAAACGAAAACGCTGCACTAAAACAGAAAGGGGGGACCGCTCCCCAGTTGACGGCTTGTTGTAACCCCCAGGCGCGTTTTGCTGCATTTTTAGTTTATCCCAGTGCCCGTGTACGAGAGCCGCGCCGCCGCTGGTGCCTGCGCTCCGCAGCGCGCACCTCAGTGCAACTGTGCACTGTGGATCAGGGCACCAGGCGGTTGCCAAGGACGCCGCAACATCCCGGACCCTTAGCAACGGAGTCAGCTGCTGGTGCAGAGGTTGTGTGCTGGGGGCCGGGACATCTCTGGCAAACCAAACCAGCCTGAAAGCATCGCCTACTCGAGTCAGGGGTCCATCTTGCTCCTCCATGTTGACGCCTGCTGTGGTGGTTGCAGCCTATGAGAGATGACTTGATTCCAATCAGATGATTGATGCAAAGGGGTAAATGTGCGTCATCCATCCTACTTAATCATACATTAAACGTACCCCATCCTCTCTCCCTCCAATCTCAAGCATTTTGCAACAGTCTCATTGCAGCCTCGAAGTATTCACTGCAGATCAAGATTCGTGTATTTTGTGGGATTTCTAATCCCCCTTCCCACCGTTTAAGGTGCACAGCGAAAACACAAAAATCTACTGCATTTTCTGCCTGACGTGTTTTTGTTTTGTTTATCTCGTGTCACCCCGCCAGCTTAGTCTACATGTTATCGCCCTCTTTCTCCAATTCGCCCTTCTAAGATCCCATTGCTCTCTGAAGTACAATTCAGAGTTCACTGAAGCGGCGACCCTATCCCAGACTCCCTTGTAACGTGAAAGTGGTCTATTCGCTAAAAAGGAAAGACGCTTCAAATAGCAGCAGTCTTTTCAGCCGCCTCCATTTGCCCGGGGCCGGAGGACCTAAAGGTTAAATAGGAATTGTCAGTTCTTATTTCATATGATAAAGTACTAGTCCCATTGTACAGTGTAATAATAGGCAAGTCAATGGTCAGGACCTTTCCTGATACAGCAGCCCTGTTTTGAATTAATACATCAATTGAACAGCCTATGCGGATCTGCGAATTCTCTCACTATGAGGCGTGCTCAGTTCTCAAGAATACCACCAACTATTGTCCAGTAGTCAACAGGCCCTCTCCCCCCCGCCCCCCACCACCACCACACACAGCACAAAATTACAATAATCTTGTAATACTTGGTGTTATCACACGGAATTAACATTTGTATCAACTCTTAGTCTGGAGGAGCTCTGGATCTAAACTACCGTGGCTGACCAGAGCCATTCCCAAGCCTGTCCCCTTCACCTCCACACCAACAGAGTCAGCACACAGCAGAGATCGGAGCAGTTAACATTTCAGAAACACACAGATTACAACAGCACAGATTCCTGGCGCAAAAGGTTAATTGCAAGTTAGAATAAAAAAAAGCTTGCAGAAGAAGTGGATTAATTTGACCAACAAGGGAATTGGGTTATTATTGTCACATGTACAGTGACAGGCTCATCTGGCATACTGTTTATACAAATCAAATCATTACGCAGTGTATTGAGGGCCGAGGGTCAACTCGGAAGTCCAGAAGATGAGGCCCATTGGTCAGAGCCAAGTCCACTAGGGAGGTTGAAGTCCAATATCTGCAGGCCCGAATGCATTTATGATGCATGATAGAGGCTGGAGACCTGGAAGCCTGGCCTGAAGTTACAGGGCTGTGTGTGCGCACATGTGGGAGGGAAGAACGAGGCTTGTGTTGCTGCTTGTTGTGTTTTGTCTTGTCCTGCTGACTATTGTTAGCAGCAGAATGTCTGGTGACACTTGCAGGCTGCCCTCCGTGCACCCCTTGTGTTGGTTGTCAATGCAAACAACGCATTTCACCGTATGTTTCAAAATGCATGTAACCAATAAACTTGAATCTTGAATTGCAATGTTTTTATAGATTGATCCTGATCAAAGCCCCAGAAATAGCATATTAGATCTTTACTTAAGATCTCCTCTGCAAAACATATCCAATTTGGTTACGCATTTTATCCTCAAAACTTTGACAACTCTTCATTTCATGCTCTCGATATTAATTGTTTATTTATTAATTATTATTATTGTAGAATATTGTTGTTGCTCAATAAGATTGCAGTGATACTTTAGTCCATTGGTACAACTTAATTAAATTAAATTATTATTATTTCTTTTAGTATTTGCATAGTTTGTTCTCTTTTGCACCACATCGGTGAGGTCTCTTATTGATTCTATTATGGTTATTGGATTTATTGTGTATGCCCGCAAGAAAATTAATCTCAGGATTGTTTATGGTGGCATGTATGTACTTTGATAATAAATTTGGATTGAACTTTGAAAGTTCACATCCAGCGTTTTGACATTGGGGACAGATTTAACTCCTCCATGCAGTAAGATCATGGCAATGGGCCAGAGGTCATTGCATATGGAAGAATGAAGTGTGAATTACTAGACTGAGCTTGTTCAAATGCTACATAGCCGTGTGGGCCCATGGGAATTTTGATCAAAGTGTATACCATTTTCAACACAGCTTTGTTTGGTATAACTGCAGGGCTCTTTTGAGGACACCACACAGTTGATAATAGCTGGCTATTCCCAACAAAGAAACATGGTGTATGAAAAAATCCTTACATAATTACACTTGAATAGGTGTTAAATCTTGCTCACTTTCTCAAAGGTAAGGTTATGACCTGGACGGAGAATTTTCCTTCACACTAGCAGCATTGGGGGATGGGAAGAGGAGAACCTCTAATCACAATAACTTTCTTTTCTCCAAATCATCAGAAGTATCTTGGTCAAGTTAATGATTAGATTTTCCCTTTGTGATTCCCTTTCCCCCACTCACCTTCTTTCCCCCTCACCGATCACCTCTTAATTTGTGTTCTTTCCCCTCCCCCAGCCCAGCATCTTCCATTCTGGCTTCTGCCCCCTTTCTTTCCAGTCCTGATGAAGGATCTTGGCCCAAAATGTTGACTGTTTATTACTTTCCATAGATGTTGACCTACTGAGTTCCTCCAAAATTTTGTATGCGTTACCATGGATTTGTTAGACAGTATGGAACCGCAAAGGTAAATCTTAATCCTGTACTAAGTTGATGACGATGTGTTTCAATGTCACTCTCTGAACAGTTAGTGCTCGCTTTCTCATATCTTCAGTCAGTAGTGTCTTCTCCCTGTTTAGTTTGATGATCTCCAGGTATGAATTAATTTGGCCTTTTCCAGACCTTCTTTCTGCTTATTCATGTTCAGGTATGGAGTTCTGGAGTTTTTTGACACTATCATATACTTGTAAGCTATTATTATTGCCCATGTTAGTTTAGTTTAGTGTTTTATTTTTCTTAATATATACTTTTTTCACATATTTTCAAATTTTTTCTTCTTTTAATGGTTATTTTTGTTTTTTTTCATATATAATCATATGGACTTGATTGATTAAGGTATTTTTTTCTGTTGATGTTTAATAGGATATTGTTATCTTATTATCAACGTGACTTCAAGTCTATTGTATTCATAATTTACTCATTATTATGTTATGTTTTTTTATATGTATATTTGAAAATCAATAAAAAAATTGAAAAAGAAAGAAAGAAAGAAAAGATCTCCAGGTGTACCAAGTAGGCTGAAGTCCTTCTGCTTATTAATAACCTTGTGGTATTAACTGCACTACAGTAGACCTAACTGTTCATCATAAAGTACAATTTCTATCTCATCAATATGTAACCTTTTGGAATAGATATACAGTATCAACTTTATAGCTTTGTAACCTTACAAAGTTGTTTTTTTTTTCAAAAAGAGCACGTCTTCTGTTAGCTTCTCTTCTATAATATGGCTTGATTGTTATGGTGGTAAGATGGTTCTTACAATTCCTGAAGAGGCTTTGGTTTCTCTTGGGAGAAAGGTATTAACATTGCACCAGTGCATCTGCAAACATTTTTGATGGCAGTGTGGTCATTAGCTCCCTGTCGTCTAATCTGTAGTACTGGTAGGAATACATGTGTACAACTTGCAAAATTTAGGTTCAGATTCATTTATCACATGTACATTGAGAGTAAATTGTTAAGGATGTGCTGGGGGCAGCCCACAGGTGTTATCACACATTCCAGCGTTAACTTAGCATGCCCACAAGCAACAGCAGCAACAATAGAACAGTGGCAACAAAACAACAACAAATAAGCCATTTTTGTCCCTCCCATCCATCCACCACTCACACACAAAGATGGTCCTCTAACCCCAGGACAGGCCACCTCTGGTAAACACACAGTACACTGCAGATGCTGTGGTCAAAGCAACACGTAAAACACGCTGGACGAACTCAGCAGGCCGGGCAGCATCCGTGGAAACGAGCAGTCAATGTTTCGGGCCGAGACCCTTCGTCCGTTTGTCCTCATCGTGGCGGGACATCCTGTCTGTTGTGCGACCTACTTCAACTCTGCTTCACATTCCCATTCGGATATGTCCATACATGGCCTCCTCTACTGCCATGATGAGGTCAAACGCAGGTTGGAGGAGCAACACCTCATATACCATCTGGGTAGTCTCCAGCCCATTAGTATGAACATCAAATTCTCCAACTTCTGGTAATTCCCTCCCTGTCCCTTCCCCCACCCCAGTTTCACTCTGCCTCCTCTTCCAGCTGCCTATCACCTCTCTCATGATTCTGCCTTCTTCTACTACCCATAGTGCTTTCCCCTTACATTCCTTCTTCACCTTTCCTGCCTATCCCCTCCCTGCTTCCCTTCCCCAACCCCTTTATCTTTCCTCTGATTGGTTTTTCACCTGGCACCTACCAGCCTTCTCCTTCCCACCCTCCCCCCACCTTCTTTATAGGGCCCCCTCCCTCTTCAGTCCTGATGAAGGATCTCGGCTTGAAACGTTGTCTGCTCGTTTCCATGGATGCTGCCCGACCTGCTGAGGCCACCTCTGGGCCTCCATCCAACAGTGGGCTTGCGGACTTTCAGATACCAGTCCTCCGACCTCTCTAGTGGACCCTCAAACGAAGGCGTCAGCCATCGGCCTTGACTTCACTCTTTGACCTTTGGGGCTTGACCTTCAGGATCAACCCCAGTGCTCACCGATGGCAATTCGTGAAGTGGGCAAGCATTGTCCTGAAGGGTGTGGGTACAAAACGTCAACCGAACTCTTGTTTGTGACCACTGTCGATCCTCGTTAAATGTTGTAAATAACATGCGAGGGATCTCTGCAGCTGAATGCTGATTCTGTTCTAGATGTTGCAATGGTGCCGTCAACCGCCACATTTCTCTGCTATGATCTATTGCTGTCCAGAACTTACTTAATTATTTGTTTGTTGGGGTACAGTGTGAAATAGGCCTTTCCAGCCCTCCAAGCTGCACTGTCCAGCGGTCCTCCAATCTAATCCTACCCTAATCATGGTACAATTTATGATGACCAATTAAACTACAATCTGGTATGTCTTTAAACTGTGGGAGGAAACCAAAGCACCTGGAGGAAATCCATACGTTCGCAGGGAGAATGTACAAACTCCTCATAGGCAGCGGCAGGAATTGAACCCTGGTCCTTGGTACTGTAGTGCTGTGCTAAAGATATGATATGCAGTTGTTCAGCCTCTATGGTCGTCTGGTTCAAGGTCCCAGACTCACATAATGATCTCATTCCCCTGACTTCCAATCTTGGTATCTTGCTTGTCCTGACGAAGGGTCTCGGCCCGAAACGTCGACAGCACTTCTCCCTATAGGTGCTGCCTGGCCTGCTGTGTTCCACCAGCATTTTGTGTGTGTTGTTATCTTGCTTTTATGATGGTTTAACTTTTCCAGTGTTCCTCCAAGTCAGCTGTCCTTCAGAAAGGACCCCTGGTCCTCCTTTCGATCTTGTTAGTCTTCGCCATGTGCAGGGTTTGTTGAGAATGGGTGATTCGGAATCGGCCGCCAGTAAGGGAAGAATCGGCAGATATTTGTGAAAGGGAAATTGTAGGAGTGATATGAATGGGTAAAGACATACATAGGTAAAATCTTGTAGAGCAGGGTCAACAATGAACAAAGCAAAACCAGAAGTCGTGTCGGTATTCCACGTAAGATTAATGCCAAAGGGAGCAGAAAGCTTGTGGGACATTGAGCTTTGCAAGTAAATGTTAAAAAAAGACATAGAGTATAGGGGACAGAAATGAAAACAGAAGAAAGAAAATGATGGGATAGGAAGAATAGAAACTATAGAAAGGCAATGCTGGAAAGTAAAATTGGAATATTTTGCAAGCACTGAGAAGAGAAAGCACCTCAAATGTAAGCAATAGGTCATATAATATAGTATGACTTGGGATGATTTTTTTTCTGCAAACAAAATAAGGATATAACAAATTTTTAAATAAGTAAATAGTTAATATTTCTACATTTCTACATTTTTGGAACTATTTTCACAAGTGCCTATTGCAAACTTAAATTAAAATTGAGCAAATTAAGTAAAAACAAGATAATAATCTATTTGAGCACAAGGGCATATACTGACCAGGTAAATAACTTAATAATATTATGAGTCACTTATCAATTATGGCAGCCTTAGAAGTGAAGGTCCTTCCTCAATGCCATTGCTGACTTGGATATTCAATAGTCACAGTGCACTCAGCACCTGTGTGACACAAACTGCTGAAGGAGCTTTATGATGTTACGATGTCATTATGATGTCATGCCCAATGGACATCTAGTATTTTTATCTTTATTTCCATGGATATCTCATTTCTGATGTTTAGTCAGAAGAACCACAATCCTATCAAATAGATCTGAGATGTTGCTTTATTTCTTATCCCAAAGAATAAACAGAAATTTTTGAAGATATAAAATAGGGAATAAAATTACTCCCAATATTAGTACATTACTTGCTATGGCTACTTTATGCGTGAGCTAATTTTGTCTATACTCACATGATTATGGGATAGAGAAAAGCAATGCTGCAGCACCAGTTTAAGGATTTACCAAAAGTGACATTTTCGGAAATAGAATCAGGTTTATTATCATAGGTCTATATTATGAAATTTGTTGTTTTGCAGTAGTAGCACAAAGATAGATAGATAGATAGATACTTTATTCATCCCCAAGGGGAAATTCAACATTTTTCCAGTGTCCCATACACCTACTATAGCAAAACTAATTACATACAGTATTTAACTCAGTATAAATATGATATGCATCTAAAATCACCCTCCCAAAAAGCATTAATAAATAGCTTTTAAAAAGTTCTTAAATAGTTTACTAAAGTGCATTGAGTGGTAACTTAAGCTCAGCCCTAACCCCGGCACTTTAACATGTCTTGCCCCTGGTGGTTGAATTGTAGAGCCGAATGGCGTTGGGGAGTAATGATCTCTTCATCCTGTCTGAGGAGCATTGCATTGACAGCAACCTGCCGCTGAAGCTGCTTCTCTGTCTCTGGATGGTGCTGTGCAGAGGATGTTCAGGGATTTCCGTGATTGACCGTAGCCTACTCAGCGCCCTCTGCTCTGCCACCGATGTCATACTCTCCAGTTCTGTGCCCACGACAGAGCCCACCTTCCTTACCAGCTTATTAAGACGTGAGGCATCCCTCTTCTTAATGCTGCCTCCCCAGCACACCACCCCAAAGAAGAGGGTGCTCTCCACAACTGACTGATAGAACATCTTCAGCATCTCACTACAAACATTGAATGACGCCAGCCTTCTGAGGAAGTACAATCGACTCTGTGCTTTCCTGCACAGGGCATCTGTGTTGGCAGTCCAGTCTACATACACATATAAAAAAGTAAGAATATATATAGAAATAACAAAAAGTAAATAAGTAGTGGAAAAAGAGAGCCAAATAAAATAGGAAGGTAGCGTCCATAGGCTGGTTCATTGTCCATTAAGAAATCTGATGGTGGAAGGACAGAAGCAGTTCCTAAAACATTGATTGTGTGTCTTTAGGCTCCTGTACCTCCTCCCTGATGGTAGCAATGAGAAGAGGGCATGTCCTGAGTGACAAAGGCCCTTAATGATGGATGCTGCCATTTTGAGGCATCGCCTTTTAACTCCAAATAAGTAGACAAGTCTCCTTTTTATGAGCTACATTTTTTACCACGGAGGCAGTGAGAAGTGTGGATTATGGACACAAATGGCAAAGTGAAGTAGATAGGTAGAGTTTGATTTAAGTGCTTTATACACCTTCAAGTCACTGAAATCATTTTGTTATTGCCTATATTTTTTTAACTGTAAACATTGCTGTTAAAACATTGTATGCAGAAGATGATGCAATAAATATTAATAAATGATCAGTTACTTAGTTTTTTGATTATGTAGATTGAGGGATAAATGTTGGCTAGGCTAAAAGAGGAACTCCACAACTATTGAACAAATAATGCAATGTGTTCTTTTGTGCTCATTTGCATGAAAAATCTTATTTTAAGTTAGCAGACAACATCCTGGTAAACCTCTTGTGCCTCCACATCTTTCATATAACGGGGCAACCAGAATTGAATTTAATATGCCAGATATGGCCTAACCAGAGTTATAAGCCTGTAATATAGCTTCCTGACTTGAACGCAATGTCTTGACTATCAGATGCCGTCATGCCATACCCTCTGCTTCAACTTGTCTGGCCCCTTTTGCGGAGCAATGGAATTGGACCCCTAGATCGCTCTGTACATGAATGCTATGAAGATAGGGAACACACATGGTGATAAACTAGTTTTAATCGTTCAATGCTAGATTTTTACTGGACCACATCAAGACCATGATCCATTTCTGCTTTGAGAACTATAAATCCTCCACTCTTCCCAGTTCCGAGTAAGGATCATTGGCTCAACGCATTAACTGGTTTGCCTTTCCGTAAGGGCTTCTTGACAGGCTGAGACCCGACCTCTGAGCCTACCCAGCATTTCTTGTTTTGTTTTGAATTGCAGCATCTGCAGTTTCATTTTGCTTTTCAACAGGTTCTATTTTTTTGCCTAAAAATCCGCCCTATCCCAGCATCACCCGGAGTGCAGTGATCACACTCTGTTTGGTACCAAGTCCTCAAGTGCTCCCAGCTGTTCCCTTCAGCTTCACAGCCAGTATCAAGTGAAAGGAGCTTACAATTGCTGCAAAGACAGTCTATTCTACTGACGTTGCTGCAGCATCCCCCCACCCCAGCTTCATCTCATATAACAGCCCAGGCTATGACCCGTGCCTCCCTTTCGTGGCCCTGAAAAGGAGACCTTTCTTTGTTTCCTCTCAAAGTTCAAAGTGCATTTATTATAAAAGTATTCACACTTTACACAATCTTGAGATTTGCCTCCTTACAGGCAGCCACAAAACAAAGAAACCCAGTAGAACCCATTGAACACAAAGGACAGTAAAACACCCAGTGTGCAGAGAGAGGAAAAAAAAGCAAATCTTGCAAACAGTAAAAGCAAAAGCAAATATCACTCAGAACTAAAGTTCACAAAGTCAGGCATCGCTGCAGCTGATCCAGAACTCCACTGGTTGAAGGCTGCAACCTTAGTCCTTTATCCCTTCATGCCTTGAGTTCATCTTATCTCACCAGCTGACCTCTCACTCTAATATTATTACATTTCTCTTGTGCATGAGCAGATGTAGATTTGAACTTCTACTATTGTTCCCTTCTGTTTTATACTCTCTATAACCCACCCCTGACTTGCCCCACCTGACGTCAACATCATCCCTTGTGACTGTGATCGTCATGTATGTTCCATTCTTGTATTTCTTGTTCTCCTGGCAGCCATTGAGGTGTTCAAATGACACAATCCTCTTCAAATCTTCACTAAACTACACCATCCTCTTTCAAAGCTTCTCCTCCACTGACAAAACAAGCAACATGCCAATTTTTTTTCTGTTCCAATCAGCTAATCAACTCATGTCAGACAATGAGTTCCAGTCTAGCCCACACACAGTCAGCGGTGGAAATATTCAAGAATCTAATCTTTGCCTCTCCATTTTTCAGTGGTATGCACAAGCAAATGCTGGAGATCCGGAGAAATCCTTCCTCAGGGCCTGAGCCTGAAGCATCCTCTCCACAGCCTGGCCTGCTGAGTTCCCCCGGCATTTTGTTTGTGCTGCTGCTTGGAGCCACCTTCTCCAAATGTCTATTCCTCTCGCTTCCCATTTCACGCACCTCTGCTCACCCCTCCACCGCCTCTGTGTTGTCATTCTCCTGGTTCACAACGCTGTGCTATCTATTTACCATCAGTAAGCGCTGAGAATCAGAGGAAATGTGTGACCAAGGCCATTTGACCCATTGTGTCTATGCCAGCTGAAAAAGAGCTAGTCAACGAAGCCCGTACCTGATAACAGTGCTTCAAGCATACGACTTTTGAAAGACTCTTTGATAAGTACATGGAGCTTAGCAAAATAGAGGACTATGGGGCAGAGAAATGCAAGGCAGCTTCCAGAGGAGGCTACATGGCCGGCACAGCATTGTGGGCCCATTGTGATTTCTATGTTTCTACGTAACTAAGAATTTTTTTTTAATGATTTTTTAAAAAATGAGTGGTGTTTGTTTCTATTTCTCCATCCTTTCAAGCAGTGAGTTTCTGATCCCTATCATCTTCTGGGTGATAAGATTTTTCCTTCATCTCCCTTGTAATCCTTCTACAAATTACTTCAGAATTGTGCCCTCAGGTATATCAGCCCTCATGTACTGAAAAATAGGTCTTCCCCATTTATTGAGATCATTCATAATTCTGTTCACCTCAGCCCCAAACTGAATTTCCGTCATCTACTCCCCATTTTTTTTTGTACCTTGGTGGATCCTTGATACAGTGTCACTCCCTTTCAATGCCTTTGCTTTTCTCCTGGCCTCTCCATCTTGGGGGGCCTCTTTTCCTTCACTCCTGCGCTTTGCAGGAATTCCCTGCCATTGTGGTTCTTGGGTGACAGCCGATGGCCCTGCTGCTTACCATCTGTTTTCCGAATACCAGTCAATGATGTTTCATTCCACTTATCATAATCCTAGCAGGGTATGGTGCTGTCACAAGAACATAGCATTTCCAGCTTTCCTAATAAGTTATTTTCTGTTCCAGGACAACATTTTGCTTCTGATTGACAACTAGGCGCAGTTTCATATGCCAATACGCTGTTTGATTTTCATTTTAACCGCAGTAATTTTAAACAGGCCATATGTTTTGATGTACATGTGATCAACAAATGAGTCTGAATCCGAATCTGCATAAATTTGGAGGCGGGAGAGTTGGGTCACAAGTGCGAGCAAACAGAATTGACATATTTCGGAGTTTCTCGATGCATTTTTATGAGAAGTTATTTTTGTAACCTGCAGCTCAACTCACTGGACATTCCAAGGAAATCAAATCTGAGCCTGCAGACAAGCATAGAGACAGAGAACACACTCCTCTAAATAATTTCAGATATTTTTTTTAAAATCTGCCGGGAATTTAGCTCATTCAGAGTGATCGACTAGCTTCTCTGAAGAGTTATGAAATCAATCCTGGTTCATTGTAGGTTGTATTTTGATGAAATATCATTGAACTGAAACATTAAATCTGTTTCTCAAACAATAAAATATTCAGTGTATCCAGTACATTTTGTCTTCATTTAGATTTTGAGGAATTTTATATTGCATTCTATTTATTCATATGTGAGAGTCAGACAGACAGACATACTTTATTGATCCCGAGGGAAATTGGGTTTCGTTACAGCCGCACCAGCCAAGAATAGTGAAGAAATATGGCAATATAAAACCATAAATAATTAAATTATAATAAGTTAATCATGCCAAGAGGAAATAAGTCCAGGACCAGCCTATTGGCACAGGGTGTCTGACACTCTAAGGGAGGAGTTGTAAAGTTTGATGGCCACAGGTAGGAATGACTTCCTATGACACTCAGTGTTACATCTCGGTGGAATGAGTCTCTGGCTGAATGTACTCCTGTGCCTAACCAGTACATTATGGAGTGGATGGGAGTCATTGTCCAAGATGGCATGCAACTTGGACAGCATCCTCTTTTCAGACACCACCGTCAGAGAGTCCAGTCCCACCCCCACAACATCACTGGCCTTACGAATGAGTTTGTTGATTCTTTTGGTGTCCGCTACCCTCAGCCTGCTGCCCCAGCACACAACAGCAAACATGATAGCACTGGCCACCACAGACTCGTAGAACATCCTCAGCATCGTCCGGCAGATGTTAAAGGACCTCAGTCTCCTCAGGAAGTAGAGACAGCCCTGACCCTTCTTGTAGACAGCCTCAGTGTTCTTTGACCAGTCCAGTTTATTGTCCATTCGCATCCCCAGGTATTTGTAATCCTCCACTATGTCCACACTAACCCCTTGGATGGAAACAGGGGTCACCGGTGCCTTAGCCCTCCTCAGGTCCACCACCAGCTCCTTAGTCTTTTTCACATTAAGCTGCAGATGATTCTGCTCGCACCATGTGACAAAGTTTCCCACCGTAGCCCTGTACTCAGCCTCATCTCCCTTGCTGATGCATCCAACTATGGCAGAGTCATCAGAAAACTTCTGAAGATGGCAAGACTCTGTGCAGTAGTTGAAGTCCAAGGTGTAGATGGTGAAGAGAAAGGGAGACAGGACAGTCCCCTGTGGAGCCTCAGTGTTGCTGACCACTCTGTCTGACACACAGTGTTGCAAGCGCACGTACTGTGGTCTGCCAGTCAGGTAATCAGTAATCCATGACACCAGGGAAGCATCCACCTGCATCGCTGTCAGCTTCTCACCCAGCACAGCAGGACAGATGGTGTTGAACACACTGGAGAAGTCAAAAAACATGACCCTCACAGTGCTCACCAGCTTGTCCAGGTGGGCGTAGATACGGTTCAGCAGGTAGACGATGGCATCCTCAATTCCTAGTCGGGGCTGGTAGGCGAACTGGAGGGGGTCTAAGTGTGGCCTAACTATAGGCTGGAGCTGCTCTAGAACAAGTCTCTCCAGGGTCTTCGTGATGTGGGAGGTCAATGCCACCTGTCTGTAGTCATTGGAGACGCTGGAGTGCGGCGTCTTTGGCACAGGGACGAGGCAGGGCATTTTCCACAGCACAGGAACCCTCTGGAGACTCAGGCTCAGGTTGAAGACATGGTGAAGTACTCCACATAGCTGGGGGGTGGGGGGCACAGGCTTTGAGCACCCTGGGGCTGACACCATCCGGGCCTGCAGCCTTGCTTGGGTGGAGATGTTTCAGCTGTCTTCTCACCTGTTCAGCTGTGAAGCCCACCGTGGAGGTTTCAGGTGAGGGAGGGGTGTAGTCACGAGAGCAGGGTGGGGGGCTGTGAGGAGGGGTAGGAGGGGAGAGTGGAGTATGTGTTGATTGGGGGCTGGCAACAGATGAATCATGTGGGAGTTGGATAGGGGCCACAGTGTCAAATCTGTTGAAGAACAGGTTGTTCGTTGGCCCTGTCCACACTGCCTTCATCTCTGTTGCTAGTTTGCCGGAACCCAGTGGTGGTCCTCCATGGTTCCTCCAGCTATGGGATAGCGACTGCACAGGATCGACAGAAGCTGCCGAGAGTCGTAAAATTAGTCAACTCCATAATGGGTACTGGCCTCCATATTGCCAAAAGCATTTTCAAGAAGCGATGCCTCAGGAAGGTGGCGTCGATTATTAAGGCCCCCCTTCACCCAGGACATGCCCTCTTCTCATTGTTACCGTCAGGAAGGAGGCACAGACGCCTGAAGGCACAGATTCAGCAATTCAGGAACAGCTTCTTCCCTTCTGCCATCCAATTCCTAAATGGACATTGAACCCATGAACACTATCTCACGTTTTATATGTGTATATATGTAAGTTCTATTTTTGCACTATTTTTAATCTATTCAATATACGTATATACTTACTGTAATTTATTTATTTATTGTTTTTCTATTATATGTTGCATTGTATTGCTGCTGCTATGTTAGCAGATTTCACGACACATGCCGGTGATAATAAACCTGATTCTGATTCAAACTGAATTTGCATTAATCAAAACCGAAAGAATCTCAGGTTAAGAATTCCTCAAGTCATTGTCATTCATCAGTAATTTTCCTGCCAGTAGACATAAATAAATAGCAAACGGTTTAATCAATGATGCACACTCTACCAAACGTAAACCAATACGTTGTATTTTTATCTGTAGATAATGTTAAAAGGTGGAAAGTGTAAACAAGATAGTAGAATATATGGCTTTCTTTGAAGTTATTTAAGGATCAGAGGGAAATTGGAGGTAAAGGATTTGTCGGAGTCGAGATGATTTGTTTCCATCAGTTATTGTGGTGAAGGAATTGATAATGTAAGTGGCTAAAGTTCATTTTTACATCAATAGAAATCACTTATTCTTAAGTTATAAAAACTTAGCAATGTTGTTGGCCGTTATTTCAACGAACTGTCTTGAAATAACAGTTGCAAGCTACAGCTGTAAATTCTGCACAGTGGGACCAGTGAAGTCACCACGACTTTCGACTTCGCTGAGCTGCAACCTGCTTCTTGGGAGGAACGTTTATTCGCAGCGTTCGCGGTAGCCAGTGCAAGTCGCGGTTGCACTGAAACCGGAAGTGCGGCTCCAGGAAGGATCGAGAGGATGGCGGATGTCCCGACCAATGCACCGGCACGTGAGTATCGGCGGCGGGAGTGGATCGTCGGCAGCAAGGGTGTCCCAGGACTGGTCAGCGACTTCCAGAGTGACCAGTGACTGACCCAGGAGTGACTTCCAGAGTGACCAGTGACTGACCCAGGAGCGACTTCCAGAGTGACCAGTGACTGACCCAGGAGTGACTTCCAGAGTGACCAGTGACTGACCCAGGAGCGACTTCCAGAGTGACCAGTGACTGACCCAGGAGCGACTTCCAGAGTGACCAGTGACTGACCCAGGAGTGACTTCCAGATTAACCAGTGACTGACCCAGGAGTGACTTCCAGAGTGACCAGTGACTGACCCAGGAGCGACTTCCAGAGTGACCAGTGACTGACCCAGGAGCGACTTCCAGAGTGACCAGTGACTGACCCAGGAGCGACTTCCAGAGTGACCAGTGACTGACTGGGGGAAGCTTTGAGAGTGAGTTGAGAGTGAGTTGACAGCGACTGACCTGGGTAGAACTCCTGGATAGTGAGTGAGGATTGCCCTGGTTATTGATGAGATTAGTGGCTAACTTAAATACCTTTGATTAATCTGGGAAACTGTTGCAGATTTGTTAATTTTATTGTCCTCCAGATCTCATATACTTTACCTTCATAAACAAGATTAAAATTCGCTTTTCCTACCTCATTGGGATTTTTGTGTGCCCACTGAGCTTCACTTTAGAAATTACATTTTCATAAGGCCTTGTGTTGTCAACCATGAGTCAAAGTTCAAAATAAAATTAAGAGTATGTTTATGTCACCACATACAACCCTGAGATTCTTTTTCCTGCCGGCATACTTAGCAGATCTATAGAATGGTAACTGTAAACGGGATCAATGACCAACAGACTGTGCAAGTGCTGCTATAAATAAATAGCAATAAATACTGAGTATGAAATAACAAAACAAAGAGTCCTTAAAGTGAGACTGTCATTTGTGGGAACACCAAAAATAGAATGAGTGTAGTTAGCCCCTTTTGTTCAAGAGCCTGATGGTTGAGGGGTAGTAACTGTCCTTGAACCCGGTGGTGTGAGTCCTGAGGCTCCTGTACCTTCTACTTGATGGCAGCAGTGAGAAAAGATCATGGCCTGGGCGGTGAGAATCTCTAGTGATGGATGCTGCTTTTCTACAGTAACATTTCATGTAGATGTGCTAAATGGTTAGGAGGGCTCTATGCTTGATGTACTGGGGCTGAATCCCCTACCATTGTAGGATTTTCCACTCAAGGACATTGGTGTTCCCATACCAGGTCATAATGTAGCCAGTCAGTGCACTTTCCACCACACATCTGTAGAAGTTTGCCAAGGTTTGTGATGACAGGCCAAATCTCCACAGACTCCTGAGGAAGCAGAGGTGCTGTTGTGCTTTCTTTGCAATTACATTTATATGATGGGTCCAGGACAGGTCCACTGAGATAGTGGCACCTAGGAATTTAAAGTTACCCAGGTTTCCCCCGTAATCAGAAGGTAGAGTGTTCCTATGAAACTGTTTGTAATCCAAAATGTCGGAAAGCGAAGAAGCAATTACCATTAATTTATATGGGAACATTTTTTGAGCGTTCCCAGACCCAAACAAAAACCTACCAAATCAAAGCAAGTAACACATAAAACCTAAAATAACACTAACATATAGTAAAAGCAAGAATGACATGATAAATTTACACCCTATATAAAGCAGAAATATTGTAGGTACTGTGTAGTTTCAGTTATCAAACTCGGGAAGGCAGCGAGCCAAGATCGACTTGGAGAAAAAAAACGGCACGTACATGCATGCGCAAACAACTGCCCGCACAAGGCTTCACGGTCACTATAGTCTTTCGCGGTAAACACACATACAAAGCGGGCGTCTTTTTTTCTTAAAAGTGAAAATCCTCTTTGGTTATTGAAAGCAGGTACTAATGTAAGTCTTTCGTAACAGCGAGCTGTCGTAAAGTGAATGTTCGAAAAGCGGGGGCCACCTGTACTGACTATCTCCACCTCTGATGATTACTGGCCCATGGACCTCTGGTTTCCCTCTCCTGACGTCTACTTATTGACATCGAGTGAGAGGTTGTTGTTAATACACCACTCAGCCAAATTTTCAATCTCCCTCATATAAGCTGATTCATCAGCACCTTTGATACACCCATAACAGCGGTATATGATACTGGAGCTGTCATACAGTCACAGGTGTAAAGCAAGTAGAGCAGGGGTCTAAGTACACATCCCTGCAGTGCTCCTATGGAGATTGTGGAGGAGATGTTCTTGCCAATAAAAGCTGACTGGGGTAGGCAAGTGAGGAAATCCAGGATCCAAATGCATAAGGTGGTTTTGAGTCCAAGGTCTTGGAGCTTATTGATTAGTTTTGAGGGAATGATGGTATTAAATGCTGAGCTGTAACTGATAAAGGGCACTCTGATGTTGCATTTTGCTGTCCGGATGCTCCAGAGTTGTGTGAAGAGCCAGTGAGATGGCACCCACTGTAGACAAGTCAGAGTGGATTCAGGTCGCCACTCAGACAGGAGCTGATGTGGTCCATCCCAGCCTCTCAAAGCACTTCAGCACAGTGCCGCTGGGCGATGGTCACTGAGGCAGGTCGCCCCACTCTTCTGAGGCACTGGTATGCTGGAAGCCTGCATGAAGCAGGTGGGTACCACCAGCTAGACCAGGCATTCCCAACCTCGTTGATACCACGGACCCTTACCATTAACCAAGGGGTCTGTGGACACCAGGTTGGGAACCCCTGTACTGGACTGTTGTGAAAGCCCAACTGGTTCATTCATATTTGGAGCTTAGATCTGCAGATGCTGGAAGTGCAAAACAAAAATGATATACATAGACCCCTTTAGAATGCTGAGAGGGGAGGAAGGAAGAAAGTGCCCATTGAAGACTGTGGAAATAATTGAGAAGGGCATCTTAAAGGTGGAGACTGGTGGAATTGAAGGTGAGGACAAGGGGGACCCTGTGTATGTCTTGGCTGGAGTGAGAGGGAATGAAATCAGCTGTAATCATTATTGCTTGGAGGGAGATCTGCCATCCTCTTCTAGTCTGCCTTAGACCCCATCCTGACTGGAGACACAGATGCTGGTATGTGGAGTCCCTCTGCTTGTGAGTAAAGCCAGTGTCTGTGGGGTAAGGTTGGAGTGGAATTGTCAAAAATTCAGGGTCGAGAGCCAGCTTCAGGATTCATCTAGCATTCAGGACATAGACCAGAAATGCTGTGATCACAGAATCCTTAACTTTTGTCAAGGACCCCTCCCATCTGTCCCATGCTCTCTCTGACCCCCTACCGTCAGGCAAAAGGTATCACAGTATAGGAAAAAGGTCTGTTAGGCTGGGTAACAGCTTCTTCACCCAGGTTGTGAGACTATTGAACACCCTTCTACCACCCGGTATGCATTATTTATGACAGTGCCAGCAGCATTATATTTAATGATGTATATGTCTTCATGTCAACTTGTACATCTACAGATTTTTTTATATTATTTGTTAATCTTATTTTATGTGCTGGATGTGATATATGTACTGGTCCCAGAGGAACATTGTTTGGTTTAACTGTATACACATGTATGGTTGAATGACAATAAATTTGAACTTGACTGAGAGAAGATGACCAGTCTAAAGAGAGGGTTGAGACGGGGCCAGTCGGTGATGGGTGCACCGAGGAACGGTGAATGTTGACAGGCAGTTCGAGCCAGGAAGGGTAAGGGTGGAGTATGGAGACAGAGGCAAGTAGGTGATTGGTGGAAGCAGACAAGTAAGGCAGAAGAGTAGATAGAGCCAGATGGGGGAGTGGAGAGTGAAGCTGAAGGTTGCTGCTGAAGGGTTCTAGGTGGGGATGTAAGGACGAACGACGATGGAATCTGTTAAGGGTTCTGTGAAGCTGGTGTCGTATGCTGGTGAAGAAAGTGTTTGCCACGCTGACCTTCATCAGTCACAGCATTGAGTGTAGAAGCTGCAATGTTATGTTGTAGTTATACATATGGTACATTTGGAATATTTTGTTCAGTTTTGGTAACCTTGCTATAGGAAAGATACCATTAAACTGGAAAGAGTGAGGAAAAGGTGTTATTGTAAAGACATATTATGAAGATATTGTGTTACTATCATTTCATTTGCTCTACTGTATGTGATATGTATACTGTGCTTTGCACCTTGGTCCTGAGGAACATTGTTTTGATTAGCTGTATACATACAGGGAAAGGTTGGGCAGGTAAAATGTTTATTCCTTGGAGTGTCTAAGAGTGAGGGGTAATTTTGCAGAGGTGTATAAAGTCATGAGGGGCATCGATAAGGTGAATGATAGAGGTCTCTTTCCCAGGGTGGTCAAATCAGGTGTCAAGAACTAAAGAGCAGAGATTTAAGGTGAGATGAGAAAGATTTAATAGAAACCTGAGGAGCAACATTTTCAACAGAGGATGGTATATATCTGGACCAGGCTGCCTGTGGATGTGGTTGAAGCAGGTGCAGTAGTAACATGTAGAAGGTATTTGGACAGTTAGGTGAATAGGAAAGGTTGAGAGGGATGTAGGTCAAACGTGGACAATGTTAGCCCACATGCAGGGAGGGGGCAATCCGGTGGGTTTAGAACAGATGACCAAGTCAGGATTGAATGAAAAAGCTAGAGAGAAGGAAATGGGGTTGAGAAAGGGGTAGCAATTCAGATGGTCGGTAGAGGTGGGTTGAAAAAGTTCGGAGAGAATAATGGCCATTGAAAGGGAAAAATGGGATGAGAGAGGGCAAGCTGATGAAGACTGATAGATGATTTGGAGAAAAGGTGCATGAACTAAATTATTTAAAAGACTGCTTATGTTGCTTTATTAAGATTTGCCAATGTATTTATTGTATAATCATACGCTGCCCCTAAAGAGGAACTGCAGTGCCACTAATATTCCAATCTAATTGGAAGATGCGATTATAATATGACAAATTTACCAAAATAGTTAATTGTAAATGAGGATAAACAGATTTATCATAGAAATATAAGAATGTATTTGAATGTGCGATTTAAAACCAAGACCAAGGAAAATTGACTATTTAATTCCGGGTCACTCAAGGCCATTTGGTAAATTTTGACTCGTGCATAACTGACCTAAAACTATCTCTGAACTTTTTCAATGAGTTGCACAAAGAACAGTATAGACCCTTCAACCCACGATGCTGTGCTAAAAATGATGTGAACCATTCTGATACTTGTTCGGAATAGCATTTTAAACAATTAGTAATGTGCATCCTTGCACAAGGCATATCAAATCTTCTTCCATGCATATTTCTGATCTGTTTAAAATTCTGATCCCAGCAGTGTGGTCCAGAATGTCGATCAATGGCATATTGTAGCAGTGTTCTTGCACTATGATGCAGGAAGGTTCATTAAGCTTATTAAACCCTTGCCAGGTTTCAGTAGAGTAAAGGCAATAGTCCACTTTCTCTCGTCTTATCCCACATATTTCTAACATCCTACCAACTTCTCCTTTACATTTTTGCCACTTACCTTTTCTAAACTCACATTCAACTCACTTTCAAGGACTCCGTAACTCGTGTTCTCAGTATTATTTATTTATTCACTACTTTATTATTATTAAAGGGCACCACGGCAGCATAGTGGTTAGCACAACACTTTACAGTACTGTCGACCTGGGTTCAATTCCTGCCGCTGCTTTTTAGGAGTTTCTATGTTCTCCCCATCTGGGTTTCTTCCAAGTGCTCCGGTTTCCACCCACAGTCCAAAGACCTACCGATTGATAGGTGAACTGCTCATTGTAAAATTGTCCTGTGATAAGGTTAGGATTAAGTCGGAGGTTGCTGGTAGAAGTGACTCAAAGGGCTTATTTCACACTGTATCTCAACAAATAATTTTTTTTTGTATTTGCACTTAGTCTTTTGCTCATTGGCTATTTGTCAGTCTGTAGTTAGAGTGAAGTTTTTCATTGATTCTATTGTATTTCTTAGTTCTGTGAATGCCTGCAAGAAAATGAATCTCAGGGTAGTATATGGTAACATATAGGTTCTTTGACAGAAAAATTGCTTTGAACTTTGAACTAAAAGGCAATTTATAGTAGGCGATTACAGTAGCCCATTACTCCACTATTATTACCTATGGCCTGTCAGAGGAAAGCCATAATGTCTCATCTGTTTCATTTTAGATTGTCCAGGGACAGCCAGTGAAGATGCCGGTAAAGCTTCCGCCTGCCAGGGTTGTCCTAATCAAGCGTTATGTGCTTCCGGTGCTGCAAAAGCTCCAGATCCAGGTAGATCTTACAGTGCATTTTTGAACTACCAAAGTCATTGATATGATTCTTGCCTAACTGTGAAAAGTCTTAACTTTGTTGTAACACTCCAGCCATTCAGGAGATTAAGGAGAAGATGGTATCCGTTAAACATAAAATCCTGGTTTTGTCCGGAAAAGGAGGGGTTGGCAAGAGCACTTTCAGTGCCCATCTAGCTCACGGGATAGCGAGTGATGACACCAAGCAGGTAAGGAATCAGTTTTACACTTCCTCTTTTTCTCTTGCAAATTGAATTAGAAAACAATGAAAAAACTAACTTTGAATGGGCTTGCCTTCTATAGAAATGTAGTTAGAATGGCACCATCGTAAGATTTTTTGTCATGTGTAAAAATGCCCCTGTGAATTTAAGTAATAATTAGAATGGAATTTTATTTCCTTGAGGCTTTAAAAGCAGTAGTCATTAATGCTCATTATACTGCTGGTGTTTAGGGCAGCAATGGCAGTCCTCCATTTCCAGTGCTGTTCATGGATTCCTTCATCGTGTCAGTGGCTTCCTCTCGGTTTTCACTACTGTCAGCCATGCAAGTTCTGGGTGCAGACTCAGGAATACCGTCACACTCAGATGTAGAAGGATTCTTCATTGCTGTTTCTGTAACAATTTTGTTTCGCCAGTCAGGGTTGTTGGCCCTGAGCTGAACCCTTGAACCTGGAGGACTGGGGGATCACTCTTAGTCTGGCCTCTACTCTTTGACCTGTTCAGCATGACTGACACTACCAAGAGCCAAACCATAAAGCCCTGACTCCAGCTGACGTAGCTCTCTGGGTCATTGAAGCACGCGAGCCTCCAAACCATGACAAGGTTATGGTGCCTTTGGAAGGACATCAATGCATTATGGCTATTATTTCCCTTTCATATTGCTGGATAGAATACAGTACAGCGCAGTAGAGGCCCTTTGGCCCATGATATCTTGCCAACCTTTTAACCTACTCCAAAAGCAATCTAAGCCTACCCTCCCACAGAGCCCTCTGTTTTTCTTTAATCCATTTAAGTGTTCCTCATGCTGAAGATCCCTGCTGCACTTGCTGACACTGTGATCTCTGTTTTGGAGGCCAATGTTAGGCTGTCTTTAAAGAGGATGAACCCTCGCAAGGTGGAGGGCCCCAATGGAGGACTTGGTAAGGCTCTGAAAACTTGTGCCAACCAACTGGCGAGAGTATTCAAGGACATTTTCAACACCTCACAGCTAAGGGCAGAAGTTCACACTTGCTTCAAAAAGGCAACAATCATACCAGTGCCTAAGAAGAATAATGTGAGCTGCCTTTATGACTAATGCCCATTAGCGCTCATGTCAACAGTGATGAAATGGTTTGAGAGGTTGGTCATGACCAGACTGAACTCCTGCCTCAGCAAGGACCTGGACCCATTGCAATTTGCTTATCGCCACAATAGGTCAATGGCAGACACAATCTCAATGGCTCTCCACACGCCCTTAGACCACCTGGACAATACAAACACCTACGTCAGGAAGCTGTTCATCGACTATAGCTCAGCATGTAACACCATCATTCCCAGAGTCCTGATTGATAAGTTACAGGGTCTGGGCCTCTGTACCTCCCTCTGCAATTGGATCCTCAACTTCCAAACCGGAAGACCACAATCTGTGCAGATTGGTGATAATATCTCCTCCTTGCCACTGGTGCTTAGCCCACTGCTCTACTCTCTGTATACCCATGACTGTGTGGCTAGGCATAGCTCAAATACCATCAATAAACGATGATGATGTAACCATTGTTGGTAGAATCTCAGCTGGAGACAAGAGGGCATTTAGGAGTGAGATATACCAACCAGTAGAGTGGTGTTGCAGCAACAACCTTACATTCTATGCCAGTAAGACAAAAAAGCTGATGTGGACTTCAGGAAGGGTAAGACAAAGGAACACATACCAATCCTCAAAGAGGGATCAGAAGTGGAGAGAGTGGGGGACGTCACGTGATGACGTAGGATCGAGACGCTGGAATCCAGCCCTCCCGTAAAAAAGTTAATAAATCAATGTCTAAGTGAAGAAAAGTTAATTAATACTTTTTTAAGGTTACTTATAAACTATTCCGGATTGTTTTAAGCTATGCCTCATAAACAGAGGACGAAGAAAACTGCTACCGCGAAGACCGCTCAAGTTGGAACAGAATCAAGGCCTACTTCTACCGAAGAACCGCGGACTCAGGTACAACACACCACCGGTGAAACAGAAAAGGAGACTGCGGCAGCATCGGCCATTTCTAAAGGGAAAGATCAACGAGAACTGCGCAAGCGTAAAGGAACGAGCATGCGCAAAAGAGAACAACCAGAACTACAAATCCCAGCAACGACTGAAACCGACAGTGAAAGTGAGTCTGAGAGAGAGACGGACTCTCTGGAAAAATCAGATGAAGATGGAGAAGATGAAAGTTCCTCTGAAAGTACAAAAAAAACTTTGAGGCAAATAATGCATAAATTAGAAAAATTAAATGCATTAAAAGTAATTAAAAGTAACCAAAAAGTAATGACACAAAAAATAACAAACATGGAGGCTATGTTTGATAAAATGACGAAGAAACAGGAAAAAATGGAAAAGAAAATTATAGATTTGGACGTCAGAACGGAAGATATGGAGGGAAGAATGAAGAAGATGGAAGATGATAATGACGCCTGGACATCAGAAAGAAAACAACTCGTGGGAAAAATTGATAAACTTGAAAATTTTAGTAGACGCAACAATATTAAAATTGTTGGACTCAAAGAAGGTACCGAAGGAGAAGACCCAATAAATTTTTTTCAAAAATGGATTCCTGAAAAATTGGAAATGGGAGAAGAACCTTTAATTGAGATTGAAAGGGTGCACAGAGCTTTAAGACCAAGATCTCAAGATGATCAAAATCCGCGATCAATTTTGATAAGATGTTTAAGATACCAGGATAAAGAAAAGATTTTGAGGGCGGCTGCCCAGGGTGCTAAAAGAAGAAAAGGTCCGTTGATGATAGCTGAGAAACCAGTTCTTTTTTATCCTGATATAAGTTATAACCTTTTGAAGAGAAAGAAAGAATTTAACCCAGCTAAAAAGGTTTTGTGGGAAAAAGGTTATAAGTTTTCAATGCGTCACCCAGCAACACTGATAATTTTTTTGGAGGAAGGAAAAAGATTTTTTTCTGACTATCAAGATGCGGAGGTGTTTGCACAAAGACTTCCATCTATTCGTTGATTAAAAGCGGAGATTTCTAAATGTAATGGTTAAAGACGAAGACAGAGAAAGTAAATGGAACTGATGGACATTTAAGGACGATATAAGGGAGAAAAGTAATATTTTAGAAATATTAATTGAGAATGGTATGTTTTTTTTATATATATATATATCTTTCATGTTGCGGGGGGGCTGGGGAGCTTTGAATCGGTTACTACGGGATTCACGTGTGTAATCATGGCGATTGCCATGACCCGTACAATAGAGGGGGGTAATGTTGTGTTTCTTTTTTTTCACAACATTAGTAGGGGGGTATTTTGTTTTTTTCTTTATTTTCTATTTTTCTTCTATTCTTTTGCCTGGATGATTGGTGGGGACACACATAGCAACATGGAGACTTCTAAAAAGATTTCCCAGGATATAATGAGAGTTGAAAGATTAGGTATTATTATAGATTGGAGTAACATAAATAAAAATAATGACTAATTTATTGAATTTTTTAAGTTTTAATGTTAATGGGTTTAATGGACCAATAAAAAGAAAAAGAATTTTAACATACATTAAAAAAATGAAAATAGATATAGCTTTCTTACAAGAAACTCATTTAACGGATATAGAACATCAGAAATTAAAAAGAGACTGGGTTGGAAATGTTATTGCAGCTTCATTTAACTCAAAGGCAAGAGGAGTTGCAATTTTGGTTAATAAAAATTTACCAATTAAAATACAAAATGTATTAATTGATTCGGCAGGAAGATATTTAATTATACATTGTCAAATTTTTTCAGAACTATGGACTCTTATGAATATTTATGCACCAAATGAAAATGATGTAAAATTTATACAGGAGGTTTTTTTGAATTTGGCTAATGCACATGATAAAATATTAATAGGTGGAGATTTTAATTTTTGTTTAGATCCAGTTTTAGATAGATCAACAAAGGCTATTACAAAATCAAAAGTAGCAAAATTAACTCTATCATTGATGAAAGATCTAAATTTGATTGATATATGGAGAAGAATCAATCCAAAAGAAAGGGATTATTCATTTTATTCAAATAGACATAAAACATATTCAAGGATAGATTTTTTCCTGTTATCAACAAATATTCAAGATAGAGTGAAAAACATGGAATATAAAGCAAGAATATTGTCTGATCACTCTCCTTTAATAATGACAATGATAATGACAGATAAAGAGGAATCAATTTATAGATGGAGATTTAATTCAATTTTACTAAAACGTCAAGATTTTTGTGATTTTATGAAAAAACAGATTCAGTTCTTTTTAGATACAAATTTACATTCAGTTGATGATAAATTTATATTGTGGGAAGCAATGAAAGCATATTTGAGAGGTCAGATAATAAGTTATACTTCTAAAATTAAGAAGGAATATATGATAGAAATAGATCAGTTGGAAAAGGAGATTATAAAATTAGAAAAAGAATCTCAAAGAAACATGACAGAAGAAAAACGAAGACAACTTATTAATAAGAAGTTAAAATATAATACACTCCAGACATATCGAACAGAAAAAGCAATTATGAGAACTAAACAGAGATATTATGAATTAGGTGAAAGATCACATAAAGTTCTTGCATGGCAGTTAAAAACAGACCAGATTTCTAAAACAATAAATGCAATTCGAACAAAAGTGAATGAAATTACGTATAAACCTCTAGAAATTAATGAGGCTTTTAAGAATTTTTATTCTGAGTTGTATAAATCAGAATCAAAGAATGACGATGTTAAGATAGAAGAATTTTTATCACAAATAACTCTTCCAAAATTAAATACAGAAGAACAGAAGGGATTAGGTATGTCTTTTACAGTGAAAGAAGTTGAAGAAGCTTTGGGATCACTTCAAAGTAATAAATCTCCAGGAGAAGATGGTTTTCCACCTGAATTTTATAAAAAGTTTAAAGATTTATTAATTCCTCCTTTTATGGAGTTAATATATCAGGCGGAAAGAACGCATAAACTTCCAGAATCTTTTTCAACAGCTATTTTAATAGTATTGCCAAAAAAAGATAGAGACCTTTTAAAACCAGCATCATATAGACCTATTTCTTTATTAAACACTGATTATAAAATAATAGCAAAAATCTTATCTAATAGATTATCTAAATGCTTACCAAAATTAGTGCATATGGATCAAACAGGATTTATCAAAAATAGACAATCGGCAGATAATGTAACTCGGTTATTTAGTATAATCCATTTAGCACAAAAGAGGGAGGAAATGAGTGTGGCGGTTGCTTTAGATGCAGAGAAAGCATTTGATAGATTGGAATGGGATTTTTTATTTAAGGTATTGGAAAAATATGGACTAGGAACATCATTTATAAAATGGATTAAAACCTTAAATACTAATCCCAAAGCTAAAGTAGTGACAAATGGTCAAATTTCAACATCATTTCAGTTAACAAGATCAACTCGGCAAGGTTGCCCACTATCACCTGCTTTGTTTGTGTTGGCAATAGAACCATTAGCTGAATTAATTAGAATGGACCCAGATATTAAGGGTTTCAGAGTTAATCAGGAAGAATACAAGATTAACTTATTTGCTGATGATGTTCTAATTTATTTAACAGATCCACTACATTCACTACGCAAATTATCTTATAGACTAGAAGAATATGGGAAAATATCGGGTTATAAAATAAATTGGGATAAAAGTGAAATTTTGCCTCTTACTAAAGGAGATTATAATCAATGTCGATTAATAACTCAATTTAGATGGCCAGTAAATGGTATAAAATATTTAGGTATAAGAGTTGATAATGATATAAAAAACTTATACAAATTAAATTACTTACCACTTTTGAAAAAAATTCAGGAAGATCTTGAAAAATGGATGGCACTACCAATAACATTAGTAGGTAGAGTAAATACTATAAAAATGAATATATTCCCTAGATTACAATATTTATTTCAATCATTACCAATACAATTACCTCAGAAGTTTTTTCAAGAGTTAAATAAATATTTGAGGAAATTCCTTTGGAAAGGTAAGATGTCCAGAATATCGTTGGAAAAATTGACATGGAAATTTGATCTAGGAGAATTACAACTTCCAAATTTTAAGAATTATTATAAAGCAAATCAACTTAGATTTATTGCATCTTTTTTCGAGAAAGATAAACCGGCATGGATTAGAATAGAATTAGATAAAATAGGAGAAAATGTACCAGAAGATTTTATATACAAATGGGAATCTAAATGGATACGGGAAAAGAAAGAATCTCCTATATTAAAACATTTGATTGATTTATGGAATAAGATAAATGTTGATGATGAGATAAAAAAATCTTTATTAGCAAAGAGATCTTTAATTCAAAATAGACTTATTCCTTTTACAATGGACAATCAACTTTTATATAATTGGATTCAAAATGGGATTAGATATATAGGGAATTGTTTTGAAGGAGGTATATTAATGTCATTTGAACAATTAAAGAATAAATATAAAATATCAAACAACACTTTATTTTGTTACTTTCAATTAAGGGCTTATTTAAGAGAAAAATTAGGTCAAACAATGTTATTGCCGAAATCTAATGAAATAGAAATTTTAATTCAAAAAGGAAATATCAAAAAATTTGTATCTTGCATGTATAATTTGATTCAAAGACAGGTAATTAAGCAAGGAGTCCATAAGTCAAGACAAAAATGGGAAAGTGATTTGAATATTAAAATTGAAGAAACAAATTGGTCAAGACTATGCCTTGACAGTATGACAAATACAATAAATGTTCGGTTAAGATTAGTGCAGTATAATTTTCTACATCAATTATATATTACACCACAAAAAATAAAAAAATTTAATCCAAATTTATCGGATCAGTGTTTCCGATGTAACCAGGAAACTGGTACTTTTTTACATTCGACATGGTCTTGCTCTAAAATTCAACCTTTTTGGACAAATTTAAGATTTTTACTGGAACAAATTACAGGAACACAATTTCCTCATAATCCAATATTATTTTTACTAGGTGATATTGAAGGGATAAAACCGAAACTCAAACTAAATAAGTATCAGAAAGAATTTATAAAAATTGCACTGGCAGTAGCCAAAAAAGCTATTGCAGTTACTTGGAAATCGGATTCACATTTAAGTATAGATTCTTGGAAGAAAGAAATCTATGGTTGTATTCCATTAGAAAAAATTACTTATAATTTAAGAGATAAATATGAAACATTTTTGAAAATTTGGAGCCCTTATTTACAAAAGACAGGATTAAATATATAGATGCTTTTAAGATGAAACAATTGGTTATTAGGGGAAAGAAATAAATATACATATTAAAATTATTACGAACTCCATGGAGCATGTGGAGATCTTCCAACCACCAGGCATTCTTTCTTTCTTTCTTTCTTTCTTTCTTTCTTTCTTTCTTTTTTTTTTCTAAGGGGCAGTTAGGGGGGAGGGGTTAAGGGGAGGGGGTATGGGTTATATACATTGTTTTTTTTCATACTTTGTAATCATTTAAAAATGCAATAAAAAATTATTAAAAAAAAAAAAAGAAGTGGAGAGAGTGAGCAGTTTCAGGTTCCTGGGTGTCAAGATCTCTGGGGACCTAACCTGGCCCCAACGTATCGATACAGCTGTAAAGAAGGCAAGACAGTGTCTATATTTTATTAGTAATTTGAAGTGATTTGGTATGTCAACAAAGACACTCAAAAACTTCTATAAATGTACCGTGGAAAGCATTCTGACAGGCTGCATCACTGTCTGGTATGGGGATGGGGGCTACTGCACAGGACCGAAAGAAGTTGTAGAGTTGTAGTCGCAAATCCAGTTGGCTCCATCTTGATATTAGTTTACAAAGTAAATCTTCAAGGAGTGGTGTCTCAGAAAGGCAACGTCCATTATTTAGAGCCCCCAGCACCCAGGGCATGCCCTTTTCTCACTGTTACCATCAGCTAGGAGGTACAGAAGCCTGAAGCTACACACTCACTGATTCAGGAATAGCTTCTTCCCCTCTGCCATCCAGTTCTTAAATGGACATTGAACCCATGAACATTACCTCACTTTTTAATATATATTCTGTTTTTGCACGATTTTTTTATCTATTCAATATACATATACAGTTATCGATTTATTTATTTACCTATTTTTCTTCTATAATATGTATTGCATTGAACCGCTGCTGCTAAGTTAACAAATTTCATGACACATGCCAGTGATAATAATCCTGATTCTGGCTCTACCACCAGCCTTGGTAGCATGTTCCACGCACCTACCACTCTCTGTGGAAAGAAAGCTACCTCTGATATCCCCTCTATACATAGGTCCAAGCACCTTAAAGCTACATCCCCTTGTATTAGCCTTTTCTGCCCTGGGAAAAAGTCTCTGGCTATCCACTCTATCTCTGTCTTGTACATCTCTAAAGTCAATTCTCATCCTCCTTATCTACAAATGGAAAAGCCTTAACTCACTGAACATATCCTCATAAGACATACTCTCTCATCCAGGTATCATCCCAGTCTTCTTCTCTAAAGCTTTCCACATCCTTCCTATAATGAGATGACTAGAACTGAATACCATAGTCCAAGTGTGGTATAATCAGAGTTTTATAGAGCTGCACATTACCTTATGGTTCTTGAACTGATCTCCCAACTAATGAAGGCCATCACACCATATGAATTCTTAACCACCCTATCAACTTGCACTGCGTCTTTGAGGGATCTATGGACATGAACCCCAAGATCACTCTATTCCTCCCCATTGTTAAACATCCTGCCATTAACCTGTACTTTGCCTTTAAGTTCAGCCTTCCAAAGTGAATCACTTCACACTTTTCCAGATTGAACTCCTTCTGCCACTTCCAGTCCAATTCTGCATCCTATCAGTGTCTCATCATAATCTACAACAACCTTCTACATTATCCAGAACACCACCGACCTTCATATCATCTGCATACTTACTAACCCACACTTCCATCACTTGTTACATAACCCTGAACCTAGTTTCTTGGGGGCACATTCAATCCAAACTGAGAAATAGAGATCTGTAGATGTAAAGGTGGCCGTCCTGTTCCATGTGTGATTAGTAACTGGCATTGCAATTCTGTACTAGTAACTCTGTAGTTTCCTTGAATCTCACAATCCTCTAAATGCCAGGTGCGCTGGAGAAATATTTTGGTGGTGTCATCCAGCTCTGATATTATGACAGGTTAACGAGCAAGAGAATGATCAGAAATGTGGGATTATTCAGGATTTATCGAGCAAAGGAATAGATGTAGATAAAATATGTGCTTTCTAATGCACTGTCAGTAAAGGTGTTTGCAGCTGGAGATCAACAGTCACATTGGGACTTGAGATTTCATAGCTATGGACTCTGAAGGTGTTATTCTTTGCATGTCATTTCCTAGATCTACCTCTGCCTCATGGTGACAATAGAGGAGGAGGAAAATTTCCTTGTCAGGGAAAACAGGTACATAGTGTAGATCCTAATTTTGCCTGATTTGTTGAGTGCTTAGCTTTAAATATTGTTCTTTTACAGAGGCCATTCTTTTTGATTTGCTATTTTAGGCAACCAGGTACAATATGTGTGGATGTTATGAGCTGGTGGGATTTGAAAAGGTGTCTGTCTGTGAGGTAGCAGCTCCAGCTTCATTGTTATACGGTGTACTGGGTGAACTGCATGCCAACTACCAGATATGGTTAATTTGATCATTTTATAGGCTTCTCAACAATATAAACTTCAGAGTAATGTTATAGAATCTCCTACAAATGGAGCTGCAATGTATAACTTTGTAGGATTGATCTCAATTTTTGCTTTATATTTACACAGTTAAGAAAATATAAAGACAATGTTTTTTTTTACTGAAAGTAGAGAGGTATCAAAGGCAATGTGAAATCTACACTTAGTGCAAATCAATTTTTGAAACCTTCCACATTTAATGATCAATTTAGATATATAAAGGGACAAGTAGTGTTTATAGAATGACTGGACAAGCAAGTGGTATTAAAGCAAGAATTCCACTACCAACATAACTAACTAAAGATTGTGATCTCATCATAGTCAATAGTGCACAGAATTACAAGAGCAAAAGTATTGCTGGATGGCAGTCAGCCGTTGAAATAGTAAAGGAAATTTTTGGAGAGGTCACGGGAGAGGAAAACAATTCATGTCAAATAACGTTGTCATATTATCAAATGACAGATTAATGTAACATCAGAAAATGGCGGTTAGAATCAACTATAATTTTCCAAGCAACTTGGATTAATCACTTGTCTGCGTTTGATAATGTATAGGCAAGATTACTTTGTTGTACAAAGAAATCAAGGCTAGATAAATTGCTAGATTTTTTTTCTGACTTTGGAGGAAGTCAGCCAGATAAGTTGCACTGCATTTGACACTGTTGGTGCTGCTGTCTAGAAGGAATGTTGCAGCAATTTTGAAAGGTGCCATACCACCATCTTACGAAGGGTAGTTTCAGATGGACAGTAAATGCTTTGGAACAAGTCTACATCACTGCATCTTTTCTGTAATACTTAACATCACTCCCTAGTGTAAAATCCTAAAAATGAAATAAATAGATTTTCAGACTAGCTACATATAATGTGCAAAAGTCTTGGGTATATATACCTGTAGCTAGGATGCCTAAGATTTTTGCACAATACTGTAAATTATGTCTTTCCTGTTACCAAATAGCACTTAATACAACTGAGCTAACACAAAGCTAAATACTCTTATTACTGTTTTCCAACCATCTTTCTATTTTAACCGATATACAGTACCGTGCAAAAGTCTTAGCCACTGTATAAATGTACCTAAGACTTTTGCACTGCACTATATATAAATATATATATTATGTAAATATTAAGCATATTTAATTTTTATACCAATTTAAACATATTCTGTGGAGAATCGAGAATTTTTAAAAATACTGGGATAAGGTGTGTCAATAGTAAAACAAAGCCGCGAATCTCCTTCCTGAACAATATCTGTCATTAAAGCAGATTCGGTGTCTCAGCACAATAAGAAGTCTGCCTCCTCGCCACCCTCATGCGATCATGACATTTTTGTCTGAACTAGTTCCAAAACTGCAAACTGAATACACTAAATTTGAATGGTACATCCGCATGACAAAAAAGGAATTTTCATTTACAATGAAATCTTTCTCACCATTGCCCAGATTTCAGTGTTTACACTTCTTTCAAAAAGCACCATAAATACCATCAAGCTATGTATATGAGCTATATAATTTCATGAAGTCCATACCCTCCATCCCTTTTAATGACTCACCAGACTTAACAACAGTGTTGCTAAGAAAGAAATCTCAGCAAACTATTTCAGTAATTTGTGCTGGGGGAGTAATGGGGAAGATACAATGGGACAGACTTGTTCCAAAGCATTTTGTGGTATTACTGAAGGAGGGCAAAGAAAGAATAGTCACGGCCAGCTCTTATCGAACAATAATAAGCACTTTGTTGGGAAATGTCCGAAGTTGCCATCAAATTTTGCTGCACAGGGTCTAAGTTTTTATGTTTTTTTTTATTGTGGAGCCTCAGAAAACTCTTACAGTACATCTTGTTCATTTAGTCTGTTTTGTCAGAAACTGAAATAATACCTCTGTGGAATTTCACAGCACAGATAAAGGACAGTCAGCTCAGATGTCTACTCTGAGTGAGAAAGAATTCACAGCGCAGATGTAAGCCATTTGGCCCCTTGTTCTAATTTCTGCTATAAAAGAACTGTTTAGATTAATCCCATTTTCCAGTTCTCAGTTTGCAGCTTTATAAGGTCATTGGACCTCAGGTGGTGGTGGTGCAGACTTAAAGAAAAAAATTGATGAGTATTTCTGCCTCCACAACTCTCAGACATTGAGTTCCAAATCCCCAATAATTTTCAATGGATAATATCTTCTGCCTAAATTTATTTAGATAAATTTATTATCTCTTATCTTTTGTCATCTCTGTTTTTAAAAAAAAAACATCTTTTCTATTCACCTCATCTCTGGCTCTGATAACTAAAACAGTCAGATGTATTTATCACATGCACATCAAAGTGTACAATGAAATGTGTTAAACAACCAACATTCCTAAGGATGTTTTTTCTATTAAATCTTGCCTCTCACTGCCTCTTCTGCACTAAAGAAAGCCTGTATCTATCTGATCTCTGCTCACAATCAATGAGAATTCCTGCTCTGATATTTTGCTGTTTAGATGGACTTATTTAGGTGTTTACATAATTCATCTGTTGTAACACAAGAAATTTGAAGATGCTGGAAATCCAAAGCAATGCACACAGAATGACTGATGAAGGATCTCGGCCCAAAACATCGTCTGTTAATTAATTTCCGTAGATGCTGCCTGACCTGCTGACTTCCTCTAGCATCTTGTGTGTGTTGCATCTATTGTAGAAATCTCAGCTGCATCATGTGCTTAATAAGCAGTATGCTTCTGTTGGTATTTTCTGTCCTGTCTCCCTTGCTCTTCACCATCTACACCTCGGACTTCAGCTACAACACAGAGTCTTGCCATCTTCAGAAGCTTTCTGATGACTCTGCCATAGCTGGATGCATCAGCAAGGGAGATGAGGCTGAGTACAGGGTGACAGTGGGAAACTTTATCACATGGTGCGAGCAGAATCATCTGCAGCTTAATGTAAAAAAGACTAAGGAGCTGGTGGTGGACCTGAGGAGGGCTAAGGCACCGGTGACCCCTGTTTCCATCCAAGGGGTCAATGTAGACATGGTGGAGGATTACAAATACCTGGGGATACAAATGGACAATAAACTGGACTGGTCAAAGAACACTGAGTCTGTCTACAAGGAGAGTCAGATCCGTCTCTATTTCCTGAGGAGACTGAGGTCCTTTAACATCTGCCAGACGATGCTGAGGATGTTCTACAAGGCTGTGGTGGCCAGTGCTATCATGTTTGCTGTTGTGTGCTGGGGCAGCAGGCTGAGGGTAGCAGACACCAACAGAATCAACAAACTCATTCGTAAGGCCAGTGATGTTGTGGGGGTGGAACTGGACTCTCTGACGGTGGTGTCTGAAAAGAGGATGCTGTCCAAGTTACATGCCATCTTGGACAATGACTCCCATCCACTCCATAATGTACTGGTTAGGCACAAGAGTACATTCAGCCAGAGACTCATTCCACCGAGATGTAACACTGAGTGTCATAGGAAGTCATTCCTACCTGTGGCCATCAAACTTTACAACTCCTCCCTCGGAGTGTCAGACACCCTGAACCAATAGGCTGGTCCTGGACTTATCTCCACTTGGCATGATTAACTTATTATTTAATTATTTATGGTTTTATATTGCCATATTTCTTCACTATTCTTGGTTGGTGCGGCTGTAACGAAACCCAATTTCCCTCGGGATCAATAAAATATGTCTGTCTGTAGGTAAACAGAAAGCCAGTTTCAAGTACTTTGTCAGTAATTCAGGTCACCTTTCATGAAGTAATTGTAATATGTAACACACGCAAAATGCTGGAGAAGCTCAACAGGTCAGTCAGCACCTGTGGAAAGGAATAAACAGTTAGTGCTTCAGGCTGAGACTCTTCATCAGGATGTGTAAGTGTGACTTGTGGGAGATCAAACAGGTATTCGCTGATAGTGGGTGGTATTGAAGCTGCAGTTATTTTAAACCTCACCCTACTCTTTCCTAATTGAGTTGAAGTTATAGAGTGGTACAACAGGGGAACAGGCCCTTTGGCCCATCTCCTCCATGCTGATCAAGATGTCCATCTGAGCTAGTCCCATTTGCCCATGTTTGGCATGTATCTTCTAAGCTTTTTCAATCCATGTACCTGTCTAAATGTCTTTCAAACAATGGAATAGTAACTATGTTCATGAAAATGACTGCAAAATTTTATTTTTGGGAACATTCTGACCTAATAATTTACTTTAGGACAAAATAGAACATCAATTCCTGGTGCTTCCTTTAAATTAACAGCTGGGTGAGATTTAGTATAAAGTGCTTCTGACCACTTTGCAGACTTTTGGTGTAGTTTTAAAGTGTATCCTGCTGCTGCACAAAGTAAGCCCTTCCTGCCCTTCGAGCTGTGCCGCCAGCATGCCACAATTTAACCCTTGCCAAATCATGTACAAATTACTTACTGCCTGTTAAACTGCTAGCATTTAGGGCAGCAATGAAGGTCCTCCTTTTCTGGCAGTGCTCAGGGCTTCCTTCATCATGTCAGTAGCTTCTGTCAGTCACCTAAGGCCCAGGTGGAGACTAAGGAATGCCATCACACTCAAATGTAGAAGGAATATTCATTGCTGTTTCCATAGAAATTTTGTTTTACCAGTCAGTGTTTTTAACCCTGAACAGAATTCCCAAACCTGGATGACCGAGGGGCCACTTTTAGTCTGGCCTCTACCCTTTGACCTGTTTGGCAGGGGTGACCCTACCAAGAGCCATAACTCTCCGGGTCATTGAGGCACTCCAAGCCACAATAAAGTTGTGGTCCCCTGGGAGGATGTGACAATTTACAATGACCAATTAACCTTCCAATTAGTACATCTGTGGACTATGGGAGGAAACAGGAGAACTCAGAGGAAACCCACACAGTCATGGAGAGAACGTACTAACTCCTTACAGATAGTGGTGGGAAATCGGTACTCCTCATTCAGTGTATTTAATAAAGGTAACCAGATGAACATAAGATTGAAAACCTCCTTGCCGATCTTTCAATGCCACTATTTGGAGATGAAGCCTGGATGAGTGTCCCCTTTTATTTTAAGGAGCCCAATGCTTATTTCAATCAGGTTCCATGAGCATGTTTAAGCTATGTGCGCCAATTTAGTTGCTTTAGGATGCAGAGAATAAATCAAGGTTCAAGATCTAACAGCATATTCCTCATTTTATCTTTGTGAAACAAATAACAGTAAGTTGAACTTCTCTCACAGTTTTTATAGCAATTTTAACCTTATTACACTGAATGACATCTTGCAGGGATACCTATTTCATATTTAAATAGTTCCATTTCTAATGTACATCAGGTGCTAGCAGTTTGTGGCAAGGAAGAGAGTTCTCAAATTTCCTTCTGACATAGAAGGAAGCCCTTTGACACATATACCTGAGTCCTGTTTCACCACAAATTACTGGATGATTTGCTGCTAGCTTTGTAAGAACTAAAGAAATGGCCACCATATTATGAACCTGTCCATTCGCCTCTAAATTTGCTAAATCGGAATTGTTGTATGATTCAGCAAAGTCATTCAAAGCTGTTAATTTACATCAAAGGAAGAAATCTCTGCCCCATTTTGTAGGAGAGCCAAGGGAAAGGTAAAATAATATATCATGTTACAGAGTCACTGTTACCAGCTTAATTCATGAGTCCACATACTATTTGATTTTGAAACTCTACAAACAAAATATAATGTTACAATATCCTGTAGGGAATAAATTGTTTTTGGGGGTTTCACCATTTTAAAATGTCCTTACTTTTCTTTTTACTCTTTCTTAGTCTAATCTTATCTGCTACGTCTTATTTCTAATTTTCAACTCTGAGTAACTCTTTTTGCTGTAGATTGCTCTGTCTTTACAACCCATTAAAGCTGGTGTTTACCTGGTCCTGTTGACAGAACATTAGAAGAAGCTGGATTTGGCCACATAGCTCCTCATACCAACTGCACCATGCAATAAGATGAAAGCTGATCTTTTACCTCCATGCCACCTTCTTACATTAACTCCATAAGTCTATGTCCTTAAAAAATCCATTGATCCCTGATTTGAGCATTGTCTGTCCGTCCTCTTGGGCAGGGAATCCCAGAGATTCCAAAACTGTTGATGAAGGAAATTCCTTTCTTGTCCTTTCCAGAATGGCTGAACTCTATTTTGAGAGTGAATGTTGGTTCTAGGCAATGCAGCCAGGGGAAATATAATCCTTGCTTCCACCTTTACTTAAGGTTGTTATAACTGGGGATAGTAGCAGAGATAAGTTCCCACTACCTATTAAATGTTCCCAATGGCATGCAAATTAAAAAGCCTCTTATAACCAAATCCAGCTCCTGGTCTTGACATGTGGCTTAGCTACTAAGCCCAGTGGAACTGTTTCTACTGACAAGGGGCAGAGGCAGGTTTCTGGTGCCTTAAAACCAGTCACTTCAGCCAGATGGGGCTTGTCAGCCAGGGTTCGCAGCTCATCGAAGAGAGAGATCATCAATGTTGTGGGCTGCAACTTTGTCTAATAATTCTTGTAGACACCATTTGAAGGCCTTCTCTAATACACAACATCCACTTATTCCTTCTCATTTATTCTTGTAGTTAGGAAAACAAGCTATAGATTTTTCAAATATAATTTACCTTACAAATATCAACATTGTATTTCCCCAACCCTGTGTTGTTGTTATTTATATCCTCTTATTACTTCCTTACTAATACAGAGATTTGCTGTGTCATTAATTGATGTTAATCAGTTACTATAATGTTGCTGCCAGCTTGCCTTTACAGTTACAGTCGGCCCTCTGTATCCGCGGGTTCTGCATCCACGGATCAAAAATACTCGAAAAAAAAATTCCAGGAAGTTCCAAAAAGGAAATCTAGAATTTGCCACATGCCGAGCACTACACTGAATCCACGGGAATGAAGTGATGTGTAGGCATACCCTGCTGTAGCCTCCCGCCATTTCACAGAGCCTCGGTCTCTCTCCAGCACTCGTTGTTTGAGCATTGTTCGACTCGCGTCTTGTTCATTCGGTACTTGTGTTGTGAGTGAGAGCAAGGAGTTTAAGATTAGTAAGGGATGGCTGGCTAGCTACGTAAAGCGCTACAGCGTCAAGAACTTAAAGATCACAGGAGAATCATCATCGGCTGATGCAGAGGCAGCGTCAGTGTTCCAGAAGAGCTACAATGGTTGCGTCTGTACTGAACATGTACAGACTTTTTTTTCTTGACATTATTCCCTAAACAATACAGCATAACAACTATTTACATTGTATTAGGTATTATAAATAATTTAGAAATGATTTATAAAGTATACGGGAGGATGTACGTAGGTTATATGCAAATACTACGCCATTTTATATAAGGGACTTGAGCATCCACGGATTTTAGTATCCGTGGGGGGTCCTGGAACCATTCCCCTGCAGATACCAAGGGACAACTGTTCTTGCTTTGCAAAAATAGAAAGGATCAGGTTTTTTTAAATAATCTGTTTCATGATGTGTAACTCAGCGATCAATAGGCCAATATTTTGTCATGTGACCATAAGACATAGGAGCAGCATTAAGCCATTTGTCCTTTTGAGTCTGCTACTCCATTCTGTCAGGGCTGATTTATTATTCCTCACAATACCATTCTCCTGCCTTTGACACTGCTACAAATCAAGAACCTATCAACCTCAGCTTTAACTATGCCCAATGACTTGGCCTTCACAGCTGTCTATAGCAATGCATTTCACAGATTCACCACTCTCTGGCTAAAGAAATTCCTCCTCATCTCTGTTCTAAGGGGACGTCCCCGTATTCTGAGTCTGCCCTCTGGGCCTAGACTTGAGGGCATGGTACAGCTCCAGATTTTGTTGTAAAACTAAGTAGTTTTATAATAATTTTTCTGTCTTTAGTGGTTGCAGACTATAAAACTATTTTTCAGTATTAACTGCTAAGGACCCCTGCAGATAAAAGAAAATGGAACAATTGCCAAGCAGAAATTTACATTGGCCAACGAGACATTTCTCAGTGGAGATAGCATCTGTGGCTAGAGAAACAAGTAATATTTTCAATCAATAACCTTCAGTAAGAACTGGATCTACATACCAGAATGTGAAAAACCATCAGCCTGAAATGTTAGCGCCCTCTCTGAAGAGGTTACCTGACCTGCTTGGTATTTCTAGTGTATGGTGTTTTTAATTCCATATTTCCATCATTTGGTATATTTTGCCTTAAGTGACCTGTTAGCTTTAGGTGGCTCAGGGTATTGTGCTGTTAAAGGCTTTAACCAAAGACAGGCTGATTTCAATTGAGACTCGTGCATATGTTTCCAGCATAACACATTCTGTTTTTTCAAGAAAAGATTGTAGCTTTTGGGATCTAGCTTTTAGAATAAGGAACATGTTTGTGAAGTGACGCTTGAGCGAGGTCTGAGGAAAACGTTGTCTCCCTCTTGGGAGATGGATTGCATTGTGTTTTGTTAGGTGGGGAAATGCAAACAGTTTGAAATAGAAAGGATAATAAACAGAATTAGAGAAAAATAAAACTGGTTAAAAGTCATTCTGTTCTTAACACTTGTTTGAAGGGAATCTGCAGTAGCATAGTATATATTAACTTTTTCCTCTTTCAAAGTTAACTTTAAATAATATGATTTTGAAAGCTCTTACACATCATGACTTGGATTAGTCACCTTCCTAGACTACTGCCCCCTCTCTACATCGAATAATTTAAAAAAAGGGTGTAGTCAACTCTGGATCTAAAGTTCTGTTCAGCTTTCCACTTCCATCAGTGGATGAGCTTTGAACTAGCTATCTTTATTTTAACAATCTTGTGCTCCAATGTATTTGGATTTATGGTATTTCCTGTGAGTAACTCTTTAGGACCCTTAACAACATCAGATTTTTAAGCCATCTGTAGGAGCAGAATTAGGCCCTATGAGTCTGGTACTCCATTCAATCTTGGCTGACTTAATATCCCTCTCTATCCCATTTCCTGCCTTCTCCTTGTATCCTTTGATGCCCTGATTAATCAAGAACCTATCAACTCATTTTAAATATACCCAGTGACTTGGCCTCCACAGCCATAAGTGGAAATGAATTCTGCAGATTTGCCATCCTCATCTCTGTTCTAAATGGACATCTCTCTATTCTGATTTTTCCTTTAAGCAAACCATGCTGACTATGGCCTACTTTATATGCGTCTCCAAGTACACCAAAACTACTTTCTTAATAATGGACTCCAACATCTTCCCAACCACTGAAGTCAAGCTAAAATGTCCTATAATTTCCTTCCTTCTGCCTACTTCCCTTCTTAAAGAGTGGATTGACATTTACAATTTTTTTAGTGATTCTGGAAGGATCTTTACTAATGCCTCCCCAATTTCTTCAGCTATCTCTTTCAAAAATCTGGCATGTAGTCCCTCTGATCCAAATGACTTGTCTACATTCAGGTCTTTCAGCTTCCCAAGCACCTTCCCCTTATTAATAGCAACTGTACTCACTTCTGGCCCCTGACTCTTGAACTGCTAGTATACTGTTAGTGTTTTCTACAGTGAAAACTGAAGCAAAATAATTGTTAAGTTTGTCTGCCATTTCTTTGTCCCTCCCCCATTACTACCTCCCCATGTCATTTTCCAGTGTTTTACTCTTTATATACCTGTATCTGAAAAAAAAAACTTATGGGATTGTCTTTAATATTATTGGGTCGCTTATCTTCATATTTAATGTTTTTATCTCTAGATGGATTTTTTGGTTGCCGTTTGTTGTTTTGTTTTTCCCAAGGTTCACAATCTCCTAACTTCTCATTAATAATTGCTGTATTATATGTCGTCTCTTTTGCTTTTATGCTGTTCTTGACTTCCTTTGTCAGCCAGAGTTGCCTCATCCTCCCTTTAGAATATTGCTTCCTCATTGGGATGTATCTATCCTGTGCCTTCCGAGTTGCTCCCAGAAACTCCCCCCATTGCTATTCTGCCATCATCCTGCTAGTGTCCTCATCCAGTCACCTTTGGCCAATCCCCTCTCGTACCTTTGTAATTTCCTTTACTCCACTGGAATACTGATACTTCTGACCTTAGCTTCGCCCTTAAGGAATATGATGCTTGATTAAATAAACTTAAAGCCACATTTATGTGATAAACTAAGATTACCTTAATTTATGAGATACTGTCATAAATGGAACTGTCCAGTATGATCCAGCAAGCTCACTAATGAAGGTGATCAAAATGGAGTTGTTTAAGTAATCTGATTCTAAAATATAATCCTTACTTGCTGATAGAGATCATATCAGAAATGGCTAGTGGTACATATCAAATAAAGGTATTATATTTCTCAAGTGTCACTTAACATAAAGGCGTAGTTGTTAGAATGCTGCCATCTATATCCGATCAATATAAAATTATGAAAAGTTTAAATGAAAATGATTACAAGTTATTTCCCTGCATGATAAGGTAGAAGGCGCAGACCTTTTGTCATATATTTCACCTAAGCAATTGGTAGATGGAACAAACCACTTAGATGTTTCTGTGCACAAGATTCTCCTGTTGCTTTTTTTTCAAAATGGATAGAATTTAAGGAATGTGTTAAACCAGAAGTAGTAACATTATAATTTGGCCAGTACTAATCTGTATTTGAATCCATGGTCGGAAATTGCAGGTACATTAGGTTCAGCCATAAACCTGATCATCAGAATGGAATGAAATTAATTTGTGTAACCCCAATCAAAATCAGAGTAATTTATTCCATGTGTAATGATGATTCATTTTGAGTTGTTATTTACTTAGTGACAGGGTGGGTGAGGATGATATTCTTTGAAAATATCCAAGGTCAGAAATAATTTGGCAGTGTGCTTCCAGTTTTAACCCGAAAGCAGAAATCTATTTCTGATCAGAGCAACAAGCACTCCTAAACAGTAACAAGTTTGGGACCCTGTTTCATTTTTGTTCATGCTTTTGTTATCTTACTTGTCTATAATCTTAAAATTGACAAACGTCAGGGATCATCAGGGTGGAAGATGTGGGCTTCTCTTCAGTCATAGAGCACTAGAGCACAGAAACAAACCCTTCAGACCATCGAGTGTGTGGAGCTGTTATTTTGCCTAATCCCATTGATCTGCACCTGGACCACAACTCTCCATACTCCACCTATCCGCGTACCTATCTAAACTTCTCTTAAAAGTTGCAAATAACCCTCATCTGCCATGTCCACTAGCATCTCAATCTTCAGTTGCATTATCTTAGTGAAGAAGTTCCCCTGCAGGTTCCCCTTAAAAATTCCGCTTTTTACCCTCAACCTCAGATTCTAGTCTCACCCAACTTCAGTGAAAAAAGTCTTTGCGTTTACCCTATCTATACCCCTCATAATTTTGTATACCACTATCAAATCTCCCCTCCTTCTCCTATGCTCCAGAGAATAAAGTCCTAACCTATTCAACCTTTTCTTATAACTCAGGTCCTCAATTCTTGGCAGCATCCTTGTAAATTTTCTCTGTACTCTTTCAATCTTATTGATGTCCAGAAAGAATACAGAGGTACTCAAACTCCTGGATATCTGGTCATCTGAGAGAAGTTCTTTGGATTGGAGAAATGAAATTTTGTTTCTGTAGTTTCAGTTTTAGGGAGGAATCTTGAAATCTGCAGAAAGGGCTAACACATTTAATGTTTAAAGTTCAAATTTATTATCAAAGTACATATATGTCACTGTATACTAAATACACTGAGATTTATTTTCTTGTTGGAATTCACCGTCGATTCAAACTCCATGCATACAACTAATGTGCAAAAGAAGGCAAACTGTGCAAGTATAAAAAATGATCATAAATAAGCAATAAATATTATTGAGAACATGAGTTGTAGAGTCCTTGAAAGTGAGTCCATCGGTTGTGGAATCAGTTCAGTGTTGGGGTGAATGAAGTTATCTACATTGGTTCGGGAGCCTGATGGTTGAGGGGTGATAACCATTCTCGAGCCTAGTGGTTTGGGGACTAAAGGTTACTGTATGTCCTTTGATGGCGACAATGAGAAGAGAACATGACCTGGATGGTGGAGGTACTTGATGATGGATGCTGCTTTCTTGTAGCACTGCTCCTTTCATGTACTCAGTGGTAGGGAGGGCTTTTCGTGTGATGGCCTGGGCTATATCCACTACTTTTAGTAAGCTTTTCCGTTCATGGGCATTGGTATTTCCATGCCAGATGTGATACATCTATAGAAGTTTCAGACGACGAGCCAAACCTGTGGAAACCTCTAAGAAAGTAGAGGCTGTTAAAGCAAATTTCGGACCAAGTTCCGGAACTAGGAAGTTAGACATATGTACAATTATACCCTTTAATTTTATAACATACAGTTGATGCAAAGTACGCAGTTTGAAGTAAGTTGTATCACTGTGATGGTCTTTTAAAATATTTTATTCAGTAGTCATACAGAAAAACAGTTTCCTTTTCTTAACCAATGTAACCTGGTTATATTTCATATAATGCTAATTTTACTTGACACAAAGTATTTTATCGATAACTTATAAATGGTACATATTTTGATTACTTTTAATAATAATCATCTGATGCCAGATTTTGTGTTGCATCTTAACAGATGATTCAAGGGAGAGGAGTTAAATATACCTTTCACCAAAACTAAACCTGCACTTTATGTTGCTGTTCTCCCATTTATTTTGGCATGCTAACTTCAAAAATACTTGTATTTGAGGTGTACAGAGTGCTTTTATGTTATAAATATGAAAAGGGTGGCACCTGTTGCAGATTATAGTAATGTATGTCATAGAACATGATAATATACACTCAGTGGCCACTTTATTAGATGTACCTGCCTGTTAATGCAAGTATCCGATCAGCCCATCATGTGGCAGCACCTCATACATAAAAGTATACAGACATGGTCAAGAGTTTCAGTTGTTCTTCAGACCAAACATCAGAATGGGGAAGAAAAGTGATCTAAGTGACTTTGACCATGAAATGATTGTTGGTGCCAGACGGTGTGGTGTGAGTGTCTCAGAAACTTCTGATCTGGGATTTTCACACAACAGTCTGTAGAGTTTACAGAGAATGGTGCGAAAAACAAAAAAAATCCAGTGAGCAGGAGTTCTGTGGGGAAAACATAACTGGCACATTGATGGTATCAAAATTTAGACCAAATTCAAAGGATTGAGTGGAAAGGGATCTCTAAATGTACTATTCTATAAATTGTTTACATTTGTTCCATAGACGTTTAATTGAGTGAGATGAAGGTGGGGTCTAGTTCAGTCACAACTGCTTTCTTTCATGGAATTTAGAATAGAAGAATTTTCACTCTTTTGACAGCTGCAAAGCATACAGTGGAATTAAGTGTGATTAAGAATTTTAACCTTATTTTATCAGTATAATAATCTACAAACATCTATTAGTTGCTCATTAAAATATTTTTGTTTATTTTGTTTTTATGTTTTGAAAACCATTAGACTAATTGATAAAACTATGGAACCAAAAAGTGGATGGAAACTGACTAATTGAGCACCTTGAAGTTAGCTAGAAAACAAAACGTTGAATGCTTTCAGTTTTAAATATTCCTCTTTCCTATTCTTGTGATACATCAAAGGAGACTTGCTTCTCAAGATAAACAAATCTGAACATGGAGTGTGTGACTTTGGAAGCTGGTGGTGTTGGATGAATCACTGGTGGTAATAAGACCCACATACAGGGGTGAGAAAGGACACCTGGCTGAGTGGCACCGCAACAACAAGAAGAACTAAAGACTAATAGTTGACTTAATGGAAGGGAAGGAGGGCGAATGTGCACCAGGCTACAGCACTTCTAAATTCCTGTCCTGGGCCCAGCACACAGGCACAATCATAACGAAGGCATACCAGCATCTTTTCTCTCTCAAAAAGTTATGATAGTCCGGCATGTCACTAAACACTCAAACTAGCTTTTACAGTTGAAAGTATCCTGACTGGTTGCACCATGGTCTGGTATGTCAGTTCAAATGGGCAGGAACATGAGCTGCAGAGAGTAGTGGGCACTGCCCAATACGTCACTGGCACATTGCTCCCCACCAAAGGATGAAATGAAATGAGGTGCTGTCTCAAGAGCAACATTTATCATCAAACTCATGCATGTGGCAAAATCTTGATGTTGACTTTTGTCTTGGTCTACAGGAAGGATCCAGACAACAACAACCAAAGGAAAGCAACTACCATTCTCTGAAATTAATCTGGATTTGAATCTAATTCTTCAAGGAAAATGACCTTGACAATCTCAACTCTTCTTGCAATCTCATTCCTCTGCCTCTTACCCAATACCCCAGTTATAATGTAATATTAATTAGAGTTTAGTTTCAGTTGGATGCCATGAAATTTGAAGAATGTTTATTCAACGCAGTTTTTTTAAAAAAAGTTCTTTTTCATGTCTTGCAACCTTGCATCAGTGAGCAGGAAGGACCAAAATAGGGAGTTTCCTCATTCCTTCAATAAAGCACGTACTGGCGTAGTGTGTGTGGCTTTGTTGGCTAAGTGGCATCACTGTCACTTGACTAGTCGTCAGAATGTGTGTCATGCTGGTGCTGAAAATTTCTCCTAATAGTTCATTTTTAGTAAACAATGAATCACTGAAGCCTGAAAGAGGGAAGTATTTCATTAGAAAGTACTGTCTGCAAAAACTCCTTCCCATTTTGTTGCCATGGATATAGGTTAACAAATTAACCTTCAGCTTTGTTTGTTTTAAGAATGACACACCCTTTATTCAGCTGTGTTATCTTTCTACCTCTAATATTGCTGGTGTCCTGTAACAACACGTAAATAGGAATATTTTTGGTGGGTGTGTCTTTAATCTTTATTTGTTTGTTTAGTGTTCTTGTATTTTGACAGGAGGAAACTGCTTTTAATTCACACAAAACCCTTGCCATCGGTCTGGGAGAGGGAAAAAACATATTAACAGCTGCAGCTAGGTGAACCCTGAAACATATAATCCTTGGGCAATTTGAACAGCTTTGAATCACTTGAACACTTTTCAGGCAGTCTCTTTACATACAAGCCTATTCAAATAAAATGTCTGTACTATCCTGAGGCAGTTAGCGCCATCTGTTGTCCAAACCACACAAGTCTCACTCAACACCCTTTAGTGCACACATTAGAACAGAAAAGCAGGAGCCCTGGTCTGTTTTCTTTTCTCTTCTCCCCCATTGAGATTCAATGTTCAGAGCTGTAGATGCCCCACTATTACAGCGCCAGCAGCCTGGGTTCAATTCCCGCTGCTGTCTGTACATTCTCCCTGCAACCACACCTGTTTCCTCCAGCTGCTCCGGTCTCCTCCCACATCCCAAGGTTACTAGATTGGTCACATAGGTGTAATTGGGCTCACTGGGTCAGAAAGGACTGTTAACCTGCTGGATCTATCAGTGGTTGTTGGGCTAGAATTATAGAAGACTGTTGGCTAAAGCAACTGGAAGGGAAGTGTCTGGCTTTCTGTTGCAAGCTTATTTAAGTGCTTTGTAATCAGGGTTAATGAAGGGCATATTCTGATCTCTATTGACATTTTAATAACCTCCAAATATCCTTATTTGACCTGGAAAATTCACTTTTTAAAGAGTTTCCTTATCTTTTAACTATCAAGCCTTGAGAGTAAACAGAAGAGCTTTCAACAGGGACATACGAGATTGTCTTGTAAAATGGTGCTGTGTATAATGATTGAAACCTAGTTTGATAGTGGTTGTGTTTGTACATGTCCTGCATAAAATGGAAAAGGAGCCCATTTTATGATTCTTGACAAGTAATTCAAGTAAAATGTCTCATGGCACCTGGTGTTGCCAGCGCCATCTGTTGTTCAAATTCTTTATCAGAAAGATTTGTAGACTTCTTGAAGAATGGTAGATTTTTTTTCTCATTTTCCTTTACAGTTATAAAGTAATGGGATAATTTACACCTATCATTATTGATGGTGAATAATTAATGCATGGCTTATCCTGAGAGTTGAGGCTGAGTTGCGTGGAAATGACAAATTACATGGAAATGTTTTGTGGTTAGTTTTTCTTCACTGAATAAATCACAGCCCAGGTACACATCCTAGCTAGGATTTTAAGAGGTTCCCAATTTGAGTGGGAGAGAGGAGGAGAGTTAAACATTGGAAAGTTTTCACTTTGATTTGTCTGCATTCCAGCACATCCTGCATAACGATAATATAATTAGACGTAATTATCCAAGGATAATATAATTATACGTACTTGTAACTACGGAACAAAATATGCTGCATTGGCATGTTAAGGTAATTCTGTTCTAGGAGATTCTATGGTTTATATGTTTGTGATTTATATGTTTATGGTTTATATCTTTATGATTTACATCCCTGCATGTTTTGGTTGGCAGGTTGCTCTTCTAGATGTTGATATCTGTGGTCCATCAATTCCAAAAATGATGGGAGTAGAAGGTGAACAGGTAAGAATGAATTTTCATAGTTGTGAGCAATTGAACACATTCTAATCCACATTGATTCAACTTCACAGCCTCTAAAAATTCTAGTGGTACCTTGGTAATTGCTAATTAAATAGTGCTAGTCTTTTGAACACTTTCTTTCCTTAACAGTGCCTTACTGTAATAATGATCCCAATGAATTAAAGTGACTGTAAAAAATAGTTTAATTAACCCAACCCACTTTTACTTTCTAGGTATGTTATTAAATTACCCTGAAGATTCAGTAACTGGGCTTAGGACAGTTTGGGTTGATGTGTAGCAAAAGAAGTGAATTGATTAAAAGTGAATTTATTTTTGTGGGAAGCTCTTTTAGCATGCTTGGACAAGGATGTAATAGTCTGTATTGAGCAGACAAAGGCTCTAAAACAAGGGTTCCCAACCCTTTTTTATGCCATGGACGCATACCATTAACCAAGGGGTCTGCAAACTCGAGGTTGAGAACCTCTGCTCTAAAAGAAACCCTTACATTCATTTAGCACTGATCATGAATTCATAAGTGTCCCAAAGTGGATACGCTTCTGAAATAATGTAGTGGGTGATTTGTTAATTGAACCTTATCAACTTGACCGAATCAAAGGTGGTGATGAATCAACATGTAGGGGGAAAGATTCAAAATCTGGATCAATAGGACCACAACAACAACCTTTCACTCAACGTCAGCAAAACCGAAGAGCTGATTATCAATTACAGGAGTAAGAAGTCAGATGTCCATCACCCAGCCTTCATTAGGGGAATTGAATTGGGGAGCGTCAGTAACTTTAAATTCCTTGGTGTTATCACATCAGAGGATCTGTCTTGGGACCAGAACGTAAGTGTGATCACAAGGAAGGCACAACACTGCTTCTACATTATTAGAAGTTTGTGTAAATTCAGCATGTAATCTTAAACTTTGACAACCTTCCAGAAATGCACAATGGAGGGTATCCTGTCAGGTTGCATCATGGCCTGGTATCGAAACACCGTTGTCCAGGAACAGAAAGTGGTGGATAGAACCCAGTCAGTCTCAGTCAAAGGAGCAACACTGCCACAAGAAAGCAGCGTCCATCTTCAAGGACCCCCATCATCAAGGCCAGGCTCTCTTACATTGAGCAAATGGTATAGGAGCCTTGGTCCCACACCACCAGGTTCAGAAACAGGCTCCTGAGTCACTGTGGAGAACTTCACTCACTTCAACTCTGATCTGATTTCAAAACTTACAGACTCACTTTCACAGACTCTACAAATTCATGTTCTTAGTTTTTATTTCCCAAATATTTGCATAATTTGTCTTTTGCACATTGTTCTTTGTTTTTGTCAGGTTTTGTGTTGATTTCTTTTCATTAATTCTATTGTATTTCTTTATTTTCTTGTAAATGCCTGCAAGCATATGAATCTCAGGGTAGTATATGCTGACATGTACATACATTGATAGGAAATTTACTTTGACTTTGATTCAACATGTTTTGTATTTTCACAAACAAGAATGAAAAGGACATTAGGGAAAGAACATTGATAGATAAAGGGAAGTTCTAAAAGGTCAGCATCATTGAAAGTTGCTGAGTCATCTGATTCACACTGTGTACAGAAGCAAAATACAAAATAGTAGAGGCACTGTATATTCTTGTAATCCCTATTGAATTAGAGTAATGTGAGAAGCTAGAGAATTGTTAATATTATAATTGTTTTCAAGGAAAAGGAGTGTGAAGTATAGACAGTCAGCCTAACTTCATTGATGGGGAATTTAGTGAGACCACAACAGGGGATAAAATAAACTTTGTCAGAAAGGGCATGGGTTAATCATGAGTGTTAGCAGGGATTTGTTACAGGCAAACCGTGCTAGACTGATTAGAATGCAATGATGGCATAGCAAAGAAGCCAATCAATGTAGTGAAGAGGTACATGTAGGATGTATGTAGATTCAGATAACATTTGACAAAATGTCACACAATAAGTCACTGCGATTAAAGGGTAGATGTCAATATGGATACAGATTTGACATTGTTTGGATGATATGTGGATGCTTTTCTTCCTGAGAGGAAGTTTATAGTTTTTTATTATCTCAGTAGTCATTTGTAAAACCATAATCCTTTGAGATGTTTATATAGGGACAGACTTGGACTTAGCAATTAACCATATAAATAGTAGTTGAAACAAAACTTTACAAAGTGGATGAGGGTAATTATAGACTTCAAGACAACATTGACAGGGTGGCAAAATGGGGAACAGCAAGACAGATGAAGTTCTATTCCAAGAAAGATGACAATGAAAGAAACATAAGCTAGAAATGATGCATATTTGAGAAGTTTAATTAAGCTAAGACACTTTGTTCAAGTTTAATTGTCATTCAACTATGCACATGAATATTGCCACGTGAAGCAATGTTCCTCTGAGGCCAAGGTGCAAAACACAGTACCAACAGTCACACAAAGCACACAGCACACATAGCACATGTATAATTACAATAGCAGAAAAACATACTGTTAGGAAACATAATAATATATCCCAAGTCTATGAGTGTAATGGCTTGTAGATTGATGGTGCATGGATGTTGTCACGGAGCCACTTCTCTGCTAGAACAAGGTCACAGCAGCCCCTCATCGCACACAAGTGCAGCCACAGATGAATGCAATCAGGCTTGTCTTTTGATGAGCTTTACCGCAGAGAGGAGCCAGCCCTCAACCCAGCACAGAATCCAACAGCACATGACCAGGTCTGGCATCACCTTCCCTGACGGCTGAATCTGGAGACCTTGAGGCATAGGGCCTTGTCTGCGCCATAACAGAGACCATGCAGTTCACTCGCCAACGGTCTATCAATGAGCCAGTGAATTGGACTCAAAGTATTCTACATTATCAATGTCCAACAGGATCTTGCAATCTCAGTAAAAACATCCAAACCAATCATTTCCACAGTTTGTTGGTCTGTGCACCACCTCTGACACGTTCTTCCTCGAGTCTACAACAGGGTGAGCAACAAGTCCAGCTCCACCACTATGGAGCAACTCGCTAGTGGGGTAGACCTTGAAATCCTTGATAACCAGCAGTGTCTTGCAATGATAAAGGATGAAGAATTACACCTTTGTTTGGACCCTGAGAGGCCTCTGTAACCGAGCATTTTGCCATCTTACCAGAAGCACCTTGCTCATGTGTATAATTTCTTAAATGCAAGAGGACGAGATGTTTCCTGATGTCGATACTGTGAGATACAGAATATAAAAACAAATTTTCAAAAACAGGTTTGGCTTCAGCTGGAGTATTTTAAGTAAATCTGGACAGCACTGGTCAGAAAAGAATATGATTCAGATGAAGTGCAAAGAGGATATTAGAAGGGAAGAGATTGAGAGGTAGGAAAAGTTAAGCATGTTCTACTTTTTAAAAAGTTGCTTAAAAGCAATATAAAAAGGTTTTCAAGATAATGAGAGGCTTTGAAGAATAAAGAAAAACAATTACATCTCAAGATTCAAGACTCAAGTATATTTGTCTATTGTACATCACAACAAACAGTGAAATGTTAACCACCAGCAGACCAGAGGTGCAAATGTCGCCACACATTCTAGCGCCAACACAACATGCCCACGACGCTCGGCAGAACAACACAGAACACAAGAAGCCACAAAACATGAACAACAAAAAAAATAAACAAGCTCCGTTCCTCCCTCCCAGTCACGTGCATGTGCAGTCCTTTAATCTCAGGTCAGACCTCCAGCAGACACAGGCTCGGGCCTTTAGACACCAGGTTTTGACCTCCCCAGTGGACTCACAGAAGATCTAACTACAGCAGGGGTTCCCAACCTGGGGTCCACGGACCCCTTGCTTAATGGTATTGGTCCATAATATAAAAAAAGCTGGGAACCTCTGAATGAGAGGATCAATGATCAGAGGTCATTTCATGGACAAGAATCTGAAGTTCAGGAAGCACTGTCAATCGGAATGCTCTGCCTGAAGAGGCAGTGGAATGAATAAGCTGATTGGGAATCACTCCTGTATTTAGTAGAATGAGAAGTGATTTCACGGCCATGTACAAAATTCTCATGCACTTGACAGGACAGATATACTGTTTCCCTTGGCTGACATACAGTGGCATGCAAAATTTGGGCACCCCTGGTCAAAATTTATGTTACTGTGAATAGCTAAGTGAGTAAAAGATGACCTGATTTCCAAAAGGCATAAAGTTAAAGGTGGCACATTTCTTTAATATTTTAAGCAAGATTACTTTTTTATTTCCATCCTTTACAGTTTCAAAATAACAAAAAAGGAAAAGGGCCTGAAGCAAAAGTTTGGGCACCCTGCATGGTCAGTATTTAGTAACACCCCCTTTGGCAAGTATCACAGCTTATAATCGCTTTTTGGAGCCAGCTAAGAGTCTTTCAATTTTTGTTTAGGGGATTTTCACCCATTCTTCCTTGCAAAAGGCTTCTAGTTGTGTGAGATTCTCGGGGTGTCTTGTATGCACTGCTCTTTTGAGGTCTATCCACAGATCTTTGATGATGTTTAGGTCGGGGGACTGTGCGGGCCATGGCAAAACCTTCAGCTTGCGCCTCTTGAGGTAGTCCTTTGTGGATTTTGAGGTGTGTTTAGGATCATTATCCTGTTGTAGAAGCCATCCTCTTCATCTTCAGCTTTTTTACAGACGGTGTGATATTTGCTTCCAGAATTTGCGGGTATTTAATTGAATTCATTCTTCCCTCTACCAGTGAAATGTTCCCCGTGCCATTGGCTGCAACACAAACCCAAAGCATGATCGATCCACCCCCGTGCTTAACAGTTGGAGAGGTGTTCTTTTCATGAAATTCTGCACCCTTTTTGCCATGGCCCGCACAGTCCCCCGACCTAAACATCATCAGAGATCTGTGGATAGACCTCAAAAGAGCAGTGCCTACAAGACACCCCGAGAATCTCACACAACTAGAAGCCTTTTGCAAGGAAGAATGGGCGAAAATCCCCCAAACAAGAATTGAAAGACTCTTAGCTGGCTACAGAAAATGTTTACAAGCTGTGATACTTGCCAAAGGGGGTGTTACTAAGTACTGACCATGCAGGGTGCCCAAACTTTTGCTTCGGGCCCTTTTCCTTTTTTGTTATTTTGAAACTGTAAAAGATGGAAATAAAAAAGTAATCTTGCTTAAAATATTAAAGAAATGTGTCATCTTTAACTTTATGCCTTTTGGAAATCGGGTCATCTTTTACTCGCTTAGCTATTCACAGTAACAGAAATTTTGAACTTTTGCATGCCACTGTATATAGAAGCAGTGATCTCAGTCATAAACTAAGGGATTGGCCAATCGAGGTAGAAATGAGAAGTTGTTTAATTTAAGAAAGAACTGAGACTTTGAGACTCTCTACCCAAGTAGTCTGTGGGACCTCAGTCACTGAGACCGTTCCCTCTAATCTGTGCGAGTCTGCGACCACACGGTAACTGAAATTCTCCCCTGCATATGGCCTTTTTTGCTTTGCAACTGGAATTTTCTTTTATAGGTTTTATTAAAGTGCTGCATAGTTTTCAGACTGAGTAAAAACTTCCTGCACAGATCAATGGTTAGTTTGCGGAGCTGTAAAAAAAATTAGAGGGTATGTTGGTCACTGAGTCTATTTGAGGAAGAGATACTAGTTTTTTTATTGCATTGGGGGATATGGGTTTAGTGCAGGAAAGTACTGTTGCAAAAATCAGCTGTGCTCTTGTTGAATGGTGGAACAGGCATGAGGGGCTGAATGGTCTACTCTTCTAACTTTTATCTTCCTCTGCTTTTTTTCTATAAACAAATTCAACCTCAGCTCAACAATCCATTTATATAAAACAAATACAGCACAGGAAAGGGTCCTTTGGCCCATAATACTGTGCCAAACTAATTAAATTATTTACACCTAATTCACATTAATGGTATTGGGTTTCAGAACTGTTGAACAGTATAATGTCAAGGAAGCTATGAAGGAATTGGCTGCTTTGTAAATACTTCAAAGCAAATACTTAAATTTCTACTTCCCCTATTTTCTTGGTGGGTCAGCTCTCTCCCTTCTCCCTCGCCCCCACCTGCAGCAGTTAATGATCATTCGCTGATTATTTGTTGTGGCTGTTTTTATTTAATGGAGCATGGAAGTTAATTATTTGCGACAGTCATCACAGATAGATGGTTTTGTTCCATCCAGCTTTCCTGCAGTTGCACTTCTCATTGGGAAGGTGTTTTTGGTTCATATTTGTGAACAAGAACTTTGGCCTATTTCCTTTTTACAAACCAGAAGCACCCCCTTCACCAACTCACCAAAGAGAGAAAAAGAAACCTGGCACTTCCAATCTTTGCGTGAGGTTTTGTGCTACATTTTTGCATTCTTGCTGCCAAAGGACTGTGTCGGAGAAACGATGGGTGACTAGCTTCATTGATGTTACCTGGTCCATTTGGCTGCCTTGGCAGAGATCTGGGAATGATTGGTCACTGAAGCATACCGGAAGAATCAGGTCACTGCGTTAGGGAGTTAAGTCGGTTAGGTATCAAGTAAGAGAAATGCATTTAGACAAAAAAGGATCTGTTATGAGCGTTAAGCAATTTGCCTGATTAAGTTAACAAATTTCCTGATATATGCTGGTGATACTAAATCTGATTCTGATTCAATACAAAAGGTAATTTTATCTGTAAAGTGTGAGTATCACACCGGCCAAATGCAGGAGAACAAAGTTTCTTTCACTTCTCTTTATAAACAGTTTGTGGAAACCTAGTTGAAGCATTTTCAACTAACTGTAAGTTCACAGCTCCAAATGACCAATATCTTGACACTGAAGAAACACACACACAAATGCTGGAAGAACTCAGCAGGTCAGGCAGCATCTATTAAGTAAATAAACGGTCGATGTTTTGGACCAAGACCCTTCTTCAGGACTTGGCACTTGAGTTCCTTTGGACCTGTTAAATATTAAGGTTGAGTGCTGCTACTGAGTTACTGCAGCGAGTGGCATCGGTGATAAAGAACTAGAAGCAGGTGCCAGTCAGTCACATTCAGGTGCCAGTTGTTCACCCCCCAGATGCTAGCTCTGCCACTCACTAAGATCATGGTGGCCATTTATTTTACTGCCAGGTTTCTGCAGTGGCCCCCAGATCTTTAACTCAGAATAACCTATGACTGAAACATCTTTCTTACCCTTGGCTGCCGACAGGGATTCATCTGCATCTTGCATCTTCATCCTCATGGCATGCAAGCTGTGATCGTAGGATCTATAACAGTGTTGTATTTATTTCTGAAAGCCAGGGCACCTTATCGCATTTATCACTGAGATCTAAGAGGATGTTTGGTACTTTATCACAGATTTGAGGGCACGGTTCTGTATTACAGAGATATGACAACAAGGTTCAAATTTATCACATATCGGTGGACAGGAAGAAAGCACTCCTTGCATAAAGGGTGACAGTTGTAGTTGTCAGACATTTGCATTCCAAGCCCAGCCAATCACTGCAGGAGTTCCTCAGACGGTGGCGCAGGCCCAACCATCTACAGATGCTTTATCAATGATCTTCCTTCGACCTTTAGGGTCAGATGTGGGCTTAGGCTTCACACATAGTTTAATTCCATTTGCAACTCCTCAGCAAATGATGCAGTCCATACTTGCATCAAAACCTAGACAACATTCACATACAGACTGATCATTGGTATGTAATATTTCTGAAACAGAGATTCCAGGAAATGACCATTCCCAAAGCGAGGCAATCTAGATCTCTATCCTTCAAGTGGAATACATCACTATCCTGGTCTCCCACTGACTTTGTTGAAGTTACCACTTACCAGAAGCTCAACTAGACCTGCCATATGAATATCTTGGCTACATGAGCATCTTCTGGGGCATTACGGATGAGCGAAAAATGTTGGCCCTACCAGCAGCGTCCAGTTTTAACGAATAAAGAATATCAGTGACAATAAAGAGTAATGATGGATTTCACCTTCATGGCCAGTTCACCTACACAGCTTCTCGCCATCTGAGGAAAAGAATGTTTAAGATCAACACCTCAAACCTGACATGAAGCTTCTGATCTACCAATGGTCCTGCCTTCCTGTATGCTTTTGAAGCATAGCTTATCTACAGCAAGCACTTTAAAACAGTGGAAAAATTCCTGAACATCCTTCATATCTTCTACTAGCAGAATAAGTTGTCCTGTCCCAGACCAACACCCCTAAAAGTGAGGCATTTATTCCACTCTCAGTCAGCTTTTAATGGGCAGGCCACGTCAACCGTTTGCCTGACACTAGACTTCTGAAAAGCTCAAAAAACCTGATGCAATCCAGGACAATATAGCTAGCTAATGGCACTTTGTGCATCAACCATGCAACATGGTTGCAGTTTGTATTCTTTGCAAGATGCATATTAAACCAAACCCATTTTGACAATGCCTTCTAAAACTGCAACTTCTAAGATCAAGACAGCAAGACAACGGCAATATCATTACCTGCATGTTTTCCTTCAACTATTTCAACGTAGAAGCACTTTGCCATTCCTTTGATGTTGTTATATCCTGAATCTCCAGTCAGTAAGTTTGCAACACAGACAATGATGACTCAAGAGAGTGGCTCACCTCCACCATCTTAGGCGCAAAGGAAATTAACAAAGAATGCCCACGTTACCAGTGGCAAGTCGGTGAGTTTTTGAAATGTTATGCTTCCTCTTCAAAATTACCCCTTCAGAGTGTATCAATACTTCCATCTCCACAGTAGAGAGTTTGCTGTGCTGAACCCTAAATAAATTATTTGGTTTTTAACTACCTTTTTTGGTAACACTTTAACTGATGATCACATGCTGAGTAAGGTAATGCTTTCTGGTACCTGCTTTTGATTTCAGTTTGTGCTTCTGATCCCATGGTTCAGTGGAAATGAATATACTTTGAAATATTTGAAAATGTTTATTGGGGTAACGGTAGCGTACCAGTTAGCATAACGCTTTAGAGTCTCGGCAGCCTTGTTCAATTTCCACCACTGTCTGTAAGGAGTTTGTACCTTCTCTCCATGGCCGTGTGGATTTCGTCCAGCTGCTCCGGTTTCCTCCCACACTGCAAAGGCATGGGTTAGTAGGTTAATTGGTCACGTGGGTGTATTTGGGCCTGAAGGACCTGTTACCGTGCTGTATCCGTAACTAAATAAAAGTAATCCTTTTCTAGTTCTGTTATTTCTGTTCCCTTCAATTTTGTGTTACTCTCTGCTAGGTGCTATCTCACTCATCATTTTGAGACTTCATATTTACCAAGTTGATCCTTACAGCAAGAGCTGGACAAAACCAGTCTGTTGCCTTACAGAAAGGTACTGTAGATAGCCCAGACCACAGGATCTCCGATGCGGCTTGACATCTGGAAGATTTGAACTTCATTGATGAATAAATTTAATCTAGCATTCTGTTTGTTATTCTACCTCAAAACTTACACCGTATAGTTTTTGATTCCCGTTTGCTGGGGAAAAGACAGTGTGCATTCACCTTATCTATCCATCATGATTTAATACACTACTACTTCAATCTCCTCTGTTTCACTGAGTAAAGCCCCAATCTCTCCCCATAACTCAGGCCTTTGAGTCCTTGCAACATTACCTTCAATCTCCCTTTCACTGTTCATTGCTTGTTAACATTTTTCCTACAACAAGCTAACCAAAATTACACTAAGAAATCCAGCTTTACTCAAACCGCAGTTATTCCAGTGTGGCCTTAGTATCATGTTGTACAATTCAGTATAAAATACTAACTCTTATACTCAAAGTTCTAACTGTTGAAGGCCAGCATGCCAGATGCCTTCTTCTGCACCCTGCCTTCCTGAGACACCACTTTCATTCATAGCCTAGTCACTTCTGTAAATATCGACTCACTAATACCTTAACTGTTTTGAGAGGCAATCACTATGGGCACAAAGCTCACATAATCTGATTTCCCCCGGAAGTTAAATACCATCATTATGGGACATGTACCACCTTGCCTCATTGGTGTTGGGTCAAGTTGTAACACCACAAGTGATTTTAAATAGTCTCAGAATTTGCCTTGCTGATTCTGCCTCCATCTCAGGACCATTACAAATGAGCAAAATGTCTTTTTGGTATCACTCACATGCAAAGAGTAGAAACCATTAGTGCCAGCTTGTTTAAATACGTAGCAGTTTATTCAGAAGTCCAAAGGACAGACTTTATTGTGAATTCTTTCCAGTTTGGACCGAAATTTTTAAAAATATATAAATTCATCCCAGAACATCATTCCCAGTGACTTAAAAGTAATTAAGTAAACATATTTGTTCTGTGTTCTCTTATAGGTACACCAGAGTGGGTCAGGATGGTCTCCTGTGGTATGTATTTTGTGATTTTAAAGACTGTAGGTGTATCTACAGTGTATCTGATGCAACAGGTTGAAAGCGCAGAGCTCTTGCTAAGAGTGGGTGAAAGGACCAAGCCCCTGATTCACTGGATGAAAGAGCAAAATTCAGCTGATTAAACATATAATCATCCAGTCTCTAAATGTGCAACATGCTTATCATCAAAGGAACTAGAAGTTCTTAGAACTCCTTTTTTATTAGTCACTGCAAGTCTGCTAAAGAGTTAATGTCATTGTAGCTCAGTAACACAAATCTATTAATTAACGGTAGGTTCACATTTAGTTGGTTATGTTGCTTAGCACAGGATGTGGAAGACTGGGGAAACATCATGCTCAGAAAAGATAAGAGTTTTTGCTTGCTTACAGTTTGATACTCTAAAAGGGAGTCTGATGCCAATTCTGATTAAAAACAAAGGAAACTTTTCACTTAAAATCATCAGTGCAGTTTAGCGAAATTCTAAATGAGTCAAGGTTCCCAGAGGGGTCATTAGCCACCTTCCTTTCTGATTTATCGAAGCTCATTTGCTTCAAATACATGCACCCACACAAGCTCTACACTCAGTGGCCACTTTATTAGGTACACCTGTACTCTTGCTCCTTATTGGAAATGTCTAATCAGCCAACCCTGTGGCAGCAACTCAATGGAAAAAAGCAGGCCAATATGTTCAAGAAGTTCATTTGTTGATTGAAATGAACATCAGAATGCGGAAGAAATGTGATCTGAGCAACAAACACACAAAATGCTGGAGGAACTCAGCAGGCCAGGGAGCATCTATGAAGAAAGTAAATAGTCAATGTTTTGGGCCAAGACCCTTCATCAGTCCTGGGGGAAAAAAGGCGAGAAGTTAGAGTAAGAAGGTGGGGTGAGAGGAGGATGAAATACAAGGTGGTAGGTGATAGGTGAATTCAGGAGGGGTGAAGTGAGGAGCTGGGAAGTTGATTGGTGAAAGAAATAAAGAGCTGGAGAAAGGGGGAATCTGATAGAAGACCATGGAAGAAAGGAAGGGGAAGGAGCACCAGAGGGAGGTGATGGGCAGGAAAGGAGTTAAGATGGGAGAGGGAAACAGGAGTTAAGATGGGGTGGGGGACAATTACAAAAAGCTTGAGAAATCAATGTTGAAATGTGGTCTAAATATCTTTAACTGTGGAATGATTGTTGATGCAAGATGGGGAGGTTTGAGTCTTGGGCTGCTAATCTGGTATTTTCATGCACAACAGTCTCTAGAGATTACAAAGAACGGGGCAAAAACAAGAAACACCCAGTGAGCAGCAGTTCTGTGCAGAAAATGTTTACAGTGAATTTCTATCTCTTCTGTCTCTCACAGTATGTAGAAGAAAATCTGGGTGTAATGTCAGTAGGATTTTTGCTCAGCAGTCTTGATGATGCTATCATTTGGAGAGGACCCAAGAAAAATGGTTGGTGTTCTATTGTTGACTTAACCCATTCTAATTTAACTAATGTCCTTAACCCTAACATATTTCCAAACATGTATCAAACAAGAGTAATTTAATAAAAGCGGAGACTGCTGGAAACATTCAACATGTCAAGCAGCATTTGCGTTTCAGTTTGCTGTTACCTAACCATCTGTCAGAATAATTAGTGCTTATGCTAGTGCTTATATAAGAAAATACATGATCCATATGGAGGGAAGTTGTGAGGCAAGTCTTCATTCTTGCTTATAAGCAAGTTACTATAGCATTTTGAGGAACTCTAGTATGCTGTTGTATCCACTCTTAATATTATCAACCCCATTAAGTAGGATCAGTTGCATTCTTGATAAGCAGTGAAAGGGGACCCAAAGATCAGATTTTCTTAAAAGATTCATTGGTGAATTTACCTCAATTTACTGACAAAAAACAATAGTTTGGGATTAAAAACTGTTCAACCCTCTTTTTAAACCCATTGCATTTGAGGCATTGGGAGTTTACGCAGAAAACTAACTTTGCAGATACTGAGGGCTCGTATTTTTAGCTTGGGAAATGCACTATAACTTGTGTGTTAGGCATTCAAAGTCATGCTTATCAGTAATGGGATTTTTTAACAGTCTCTGGGAACTGTTAATCATTTCAAAAGCTACCAAACTTGTGGCTTTCTGATGTAATTTCAGACATGAGACCAAGAGCAAAATGCAAAATTGTTGGTAATTCTGACATGTTACTAGCCTGATGCTTTTAGAATAGACATAACATCATTAAACAGTAACTCTGCCTTTCTGTCTAACCACAATCACTGAGTATTTTCAAGAATTGTTCAATTTTTATTTCAATGCTGTATCTGTTGAGTTCATATTTCTCTAGCTCTTTTTCTCTGTTTAAATTATTGACACTTCATATCAGCATCATGGTTCTTGTCCGCAGTGGCTGGAATGCTACCTTTTGCCGCAGTGACTGTGTAGTATTAAATGTGTGGTCGGACTAGATCCCAGTACATCACATTCATGACTTCCTCTAACTTGCCTATGTGATCAGTCCACCATGGCTTCTAATTGCTACATTTATAGTTTTAGCCTTGTACTGCTTGTGGTAACTCAGGATGTTACAGTGCAGGAGATGGACATCACTTTATTCCTGAGGCATTTGGTCTAATCACACAATTCTCCAAACTTCGTATATATTCTGAAACATTTATCTTGTTAATGCTGTTATCCAGTTTTCAAACCAGTTTAGAAACTACCATTTTGTGAGAAAGGATTCTAAATTGGAAACAAAGCAGTATGTTCAGTAATGTTATTGATTATTTAAAATTTGTACTCACCCATTACCATCTTTCCCAAATGTAGAGAGAGCTCATCACTGTTTACCTTTTCTTCTTTCTTCAAGAAATTATTTACTTGGTCATTCTTAACTTTTCCATTCTGTGTGGAAGAATCTCTCTCCCAAAAATTGGCTTGTGTAACCTTTTTATCTGTATTTTCTTTGCTCCTTTTAAGAGAGTGCTCAAAACCCTCCACATTGTTCCTTTTACTGGTCAAGTAAACAATTGCACTTACTATTTGATTCCTAATAAAAGCGAATAGCTGCAAGATGAAACTGACTTGATGCCCTGGTTTGCAGTTTGCTCACCAAATATGGAATAAATTTGGTAATAGCAAGTTACTCATACTTAAATCAATCAGATCTAGCTTTAAAAAGACAATGATCTCAGTATTAAAGTAGCATATTGTGCATATGCAGCAAACAACTAACGTAAAAAATAAGCATTTGATTAATCACAGTTATTACAATTTGCTTGGAGATCATAGAAACATTCTCTCTGTTAAGTTTTTTTCCCAATCAACATGTAGATTTCCCTGAATTACAGTCAAGACTTCTGTTCCAGTTGCAAGTGTTTTCATGGTTTTTCTACTGACCGTTTGCTGCCTTACATGAGCAAACCACCTAGCTACTGCCAGGTGGTTCTTGGCAGCTCAATGGTTTATATTTGAGAGAGCAAGCTTGTGAGGAATCTAATAGTCATAGTGATTCACTTTGCCTGTTCAAGTTTGTTGATAAGAATATTCTATTTCCCTCCTTCGTCAAACACTTATTGACTAAATGTGATTGGCTTCTTTAGGTCTGATCAAACAATTTTTGCGAGATGTGGACTGGGGAGAAGTGGACTACTTGATTGTTGATACACCACCTGGTACCTCAGATGAGCATCTCTCTATTGTACAGTACCTGAGTGCCACGGAGGTCGATGGAGCTGTGATCATCACCACTCCTCAGGTTGGCAGTATTCTGTAAAGATAAAATCAGGGCTGCCTACGTTCCAGAATTGCTCAGGCATTAAATCTTAATTGCTTGGGCAACACAAGAAAAAATGTGGGCATTGAAAACTGGTGCAATTTCCTTGAATAGTTTTTTTCATGATAATTAAAACTGGGTGCGTATAGGAGCGAGAGATTAGCAAGGGACAAAGTTAGTCCTCAGGAAAATCAGAGTGTAACATAAGTGTGGAGCCGAAAGAAAGGACATTGAGGAAGATTCAAAAGCTTGCAGCGGGATCTGGATCAGCTGGAAAAATGGGTTGAAGTATGGTGGGTGGAATTTAATTCAGACAAATGTGAGGTATTGCATTTTGGGAGGACCAGCCAGGGTAGTTCTTACCCGTTGAGTGGTAGGGCACTGAGGAGTGTGGTAGAACAGAGAGATCTGGAAATACAGATCTATAATTCTTTGAAAGTGGTGTTACAGGTTGATTGGGTCATAAAGGAAGTTTGGCACACTGGCCTTCATAAATCTGTGTATTGAGTACAGGAATTGGGATGTTATTTTGAAATTGTATAAAACATTGGTGAGGCCTAATTTGGAGTATTGTGTGAAGTTTTGGTCACCTACCTACAGGAAAGATGTAGATAAGACAAGAGAAAAGTTACAATTATGTTGCTAGGACTTGAGGGCCTGAGTTATAGGGAAAGCCTGAATAGGTTAGGATTTTACTCCCTAGAGCGTAGGAGAATGAGGGGAGCTTTGATAAATGTATACAAAATTATGAGTGGTATAGATAGAGTAAATGCAAGCATGCTTTTTCCACTGAGGTTGGATGAGATTACAACTAGGGTTAAGGGTGAAAGGTGAAATGTTTAAGGGGAACATGAGGGGGAACTTCTTCACTTAGGGAAGGTGTGGAATGAGCTGGAAGCACAAGTTTTGGATATGGATTCTATTTAAAAATTGAAGAGAAATTTGTATAGCTGTATGAATGGAGGGGTATGGTCCAGGTACAGATCAGTGGGACTAGGCAGATTAATGGTTAGGCACAGACTAGATGGGCCAAAATACGTGTTGCTGTGCTGTAGTGTTCTAGGATATTCGGCTCATTGAATCTGCTCCAACATTCCATCATGGCTGATTTATTACCCCCTCAACGCCATTCTCCTTCATTCTCCCCGTGACTTTTGACATCGTTACTAATCAAGAACAAATATACCCAATGAATTAGCTTCCACAGCTGTATGTGGCAATAAATTCCACAGATTCACCATCCTGTAGCTAAAGAAATTCCTCCTCACCTCTGTTCTAAAGGGATGTCCTTATATTCAGAGATTGTGCCCTCTGGTCCTAGCCTCCTCTCTAGGCCTTTCAATAGTCAATAGGTTTCAATGAGATTTCCTTTCATTCTTCTAAACTCCAGCGAGTACAGGCCTCGCGCCATCAAACGCTCATCATATGTTAACCATTTCATTCCCAGGATAGTCTTATGAACCTCCTCTGGTCTCTCTTCAATGCCAGCTCATCCTTTCTTAGATAAGAGGTCCCAAAGACAGTTGGGGTCGGTGAGGAGCTGGGGAGGCTTTTCACTGCATTGGAAAAACTGTGGACAGGTCCTATGATCAAACTACAGTTGAAGTCCTGCAAAATACACGTGGAATTCCTCAGTTGGTGTTCATTTGGAAACTTTGTGTCAGAAACACACTGAGTCTCAGCAATTTGCAGAACGGTAAACTTTATTTTTCGAGTCTGCAGAGTCGGACCCAACCAGCTCCTGCTAGATTGAGTGCCGAATTACACTTTGCACAGTTTTTTATACCCTACTTGTTTACGACTTTGTGAGTTGCACCCATGTGAGGTGCAGACATTCTTCCTTAATCTCATTACAAAATTACAAATGTGATTACCCTTTGGCCCACTTATCAGCCTCAGCGCATTAACACCGTTATTGTTCAACCGTTAAGCATGTCTTCCCGTTACCCGTATCGCTTCTTTAATCAGCAAGCTATTGTTTCATCCTGATTTTGCAAATTGGTTTATACGTTGCCCTGCAAGTTGCTTTGCACGTTCTTTCTGTGTCAGCACATTCTAAATGGACTCCTTAAGAACCGTCTTTAATTTAATCATTTCTCTCAATCCACCCTTTTTCTTTTTAGAATGTGCTATCAGTTGGGCTTTTGCCACGGGTTTACATAGGCTTCTTCCTCTAGCTCTATTTCCCTTTGTAGGAGTACCTGAACAGGATCAGCTGGGGCCCCTGGTTGCATGACTTGTCTTGCCACCCGAGCTACTAGCTCCCGCAAGCAGGGGATTAGACATGGTAGCAAAAGGAGGACCATCAATCCCCCTCCTATAACCCCTAAAGCGGTTCGCCACCAGCCTCCTTTTTGTTGTAGTCATAACATTTCTCGTTTACATGCAAGCGTGATACAAAGGACCCTGGAAAAACCGTCATGCCCACCCTTACCGTCGTCCTGCACTTATCACATCCCCCTTCAGCGCTTCTCAACAATAGCAGTATATACATTACAGTCCCAAAGTTCATTCTGTCCGTCTTTTGAGCTTTAGCACCATCGGGTCTTCTCCCTGGACGCAAGTCCATTCTGCACCTTCTTCGGGCTTTACGGGTCCCTTGATTCTCGCGGCGTGGGTCCACCCTTTTTCTTTTGTCCTTACTGCGGCTTCGGTGGTCAGTAGCACCTGGAATGGGCCTTCCCACTGCGGCTGTAACTTCTCTGGCTTCCAAGTCTTAATCAGGACCCAGTCACCGGGCTGAGTTCGGTGGAGTGCGAAGTCCAGAGGTGGGGTTTGTGCGAGTAACCCCTTCCTGCGCAATTCTGCAAAAGAACGAGACAGTGCCTGTAAATAGTCCCTTACAAAGACATCTCCCCCTTGCAGGGAAGGATAGCCCTCCACCTTGTTCCAATATGGAAGGCCAAACAACATTTCATAAGGGGATACTCCTATATCTTTTCGAGGAGCCGTGCGGATTCTTAGTAGGGCCAGGGGTAGACACTTGGTCCAGGGTAGCTTGGTTTCCATCATCAGTTTTGTCAATTGCGTCTTCAAAGTGCTGTTCATCCTCTCGACTCTTCCTGAGCTCTGAGGGTGCCAGGGGGTGTGCAGCTTCCACTGGATTCCTAAGGCGTCACAGATTAGCTGGTGTGTTTTTGAGGCAAAGTGTGTTCCCCTATCTGAATCAATAGACCCCATTATTCCATATCTCGGGACTATATTTTCTAATAGGATCCGTGCCACTGTAGGGGCGTCCGCTTTAGTGGTTGGGAATGCTTCCACCCACCGAGTGAAGTGATCCACAATTACTAACAGGTACTTCCATCTCTGAACTTGTGGTAGTTCCGTAAAGTCTATTTGGATCCGATGGAACGGTCGGATGGCTAGTGTTTGTCCCCCCTTATGGGTGGCACGCATCATTTTCTTGTTTACCTTTTGGCAGGTGTAACAGCCCCACACCTCCTGTTGAGCTAGTGTGAATATCCCTTTACAAACATAGTCCCTTAGGATAGTGTCGCACATAGCTTGCACTCCCCAATGGCTTTGTTGGTATAGTTGTTGCAGTATATGACGAGTTACTTCCTTATTCAGTACTTGCCGTCCGTCGGGGGTCTTCCACTCGCCTTCTGATGTTTGTCGGGCTCCCAGCTGGCTCATAGCGTCTATTTCTACTTGGGTGAAGACTGGTAGTTTGTTAAGCCCTTCCCTTATTGGTATCAGGGTTAGAAGTCGGACCGTTTTTTCCATTGCTGCCCGTTTGGCTTCTTCATCTGCGAGCCGGTTTCCTATTGCTTCCGGGGCTGTTCCTCGTTGATGTCCTGGAACGTGAACCACTGGAATTTCTTGAGGTAGTGTTAGAGCTTCCAGAGTCATGCTTATCATTTGTTCGTGAGCTAATTCCCTTCCCCTGGCTGTTATCAACCCCCGTTCTTTCCAAATCTTTCCGAAGGTGTGTACCACTCCATAGGCATACTTAGAATCGGTGTATATAGTGCCTATTTTGTTTCTTAACAGTTGCAGTCCCCTCTGCAAGGCATATAGTTCACAAGACTGGGCTGACCAATTACCCGGGAGCCGGCCGGACTCCACCGTCTCCCTAGTCCTCCCGTTTATAATAGCATATCCACTGTGTCGTACCCCATTGATGCATCTGGAGGAGCCGTCGATATATAGTTCCTCGCCTTCAATTAGGGGAACTTCTTGTAGATCTTCCCTACTTTTTGTCTGAAGGTCTGTTAGCTCCACGCAGTTATGCTCGGTTTCCTCCCCTGTTGATTCCCCGTATAAGAACTGTGCCGGGTTACAACTATTGTTCTTTTCAAAGCTTAAATCATCCCCGACCATCAGAATGGTTTCGTATTTCAGTATGCGAGAGTCCGTCAACCACCGCTGAGCTTTTTGGGCTAAGAGGGTGCTAACGGAGTGCGGGGTATACACCGTCATTCTTCCCCCAAAGGTTAATTTCCGTGCTTCTTCTACTAGTACGGCTGCTGCCGCTACGGCTTGTATGCACGTCGGCCATCCCCGGGATACCGGGTCTAACATTTTTGATAAAAAGGCCACAGGTTGCCGCTTTCCTCCTTTTTCTTGGGTTAGTACTCTTAACGCAGTTCCTTCATTGTTTGTTGCATACAGCTGAAAGGGTTTTTCCAGTGCTGGCAGTGTTAATACCGGGGCCCGAATTAGTTGCCCTTTTATTTTCCTGAACTTCTGTCCTTCTTCTTCGGTCCAGCTGATTATTCCCCGGTCTTCCTTTGCCAATTTGTCGTACATAAACTTCACCAGGGGGGTATAATTCTCTATCCAAATCCGGCAATAGCCCACTAAGCCCAGAAATTGTCTTATTTCCTTCTTTGTCCTGGGAAGCGGTATTTTAGTTATTCCCGCTATTCTTTCTGGGGTTATTTGGCGGTGCCCTTTACTGACTCTGTGTCCGAGATATGTTATTTCCTTCTCGACAAATTGCAGTTTCTTCTTGGACACCCGCAATCCTTTTTCTCCTAGGTAATTCAGGAGTCTTATAGTATCGTCTCGCACTACCTCCTCTGCTGGTCCCGATAGTAGTAGGTCATCAACATACTGTAATAGTTGGTTCTTTTCGGTACAATGGAATCCAGCCAATACTTGCTCCAGTACCTGTTCGAATAGGTTTGGGGACTCCGTGAACCCTTGGGGCAAGACGGTCCACCGGAGTTGCTTCTTCCGCCCAGTGAAGGGATTTTCCCATTCAAATGCGAACATATCTCGGCTACCTTCCTCCAACGAGCAACTCCAAAAGGCATCTTTTAGATCTATCACACTGAACCATTCATGTTCAGGAGGTATTTTGCTCATTAATGTATAGGGGTTAGGCACTACCGGGTATCGTGTTTGGACTACCGCATTTAAGCCTCTCAGATCTTGAACCATTCGATACGTGCCGTCGGGCTTTCGGACCGGTAAGATGGGGGTATTAAAGGGTGACATACATTCTTCCAGGAGTCCATCTGATACTAATGTCTCAATTACAGGTTGTAATCCCCTCCTCCCTTCCATGGCAATGGGATATTGCCGTCTTCTCTCTTCTGCTTGTTTGTCCCACTGTGGGTCGTTTACTGGAAATTTCCGGTCCCCCGGTAACTCATTCGGCTGTTCCCTTCCCCAAATTGATATTGCAGCTTGTCGTATCATTTGCCTCTCTTGTGCAGAAAATAGCGTTCCCATAATCGCATGCATTTCTTCCCAAGTTTTCATATCTTTCTTAAATCCTCGTACTTCGGTACTTGTCAGAGGGACGTTTACAAATCCTGTCCCTCCTCGTGCTCCTCCCATTGGAACCTCTCGAAGGGGATACATCGATACCTCTTCCCTTTTTGATTCGTCCTTCTTTTTCTTATCTGCTCCTGTCACACTCCTTGTTTCGATCCTTGCCTTTGCTTTTTCCCTAACATCCCTCTCTTCCCTCTCCGGGTCTATTTCTTCTGTTTTTTCACTTTCTTCACGTCCTCCCTCTGCTCCCGCAAGGGGCGCAGAAGGCTGGACATAGGGAGGGGGTAAATGATCGTGTGGGTCCCACTTCCGCTCCCCTTTAATGCCCAATTTAAAACTCCTTGTTGTTACTCCTGGCCAGGGAGCCCAACAAAAAGCATAAGCAATTTCTTCCGGTTTTACATTTGGTTTTGAATTAACGTAAATGTTTAAGGCTTGTCGTACCCAATCCTCCTCAGACCCAAGCCGCGGCCACCAGACCGCAGGTTTTTCTATCGGCTGTTTCGACCAAATTAAACAGTACTGTATCATTTTTTTCTTTTGTTTCCCTTTTAGTCTTCCACATCCCCAATTCTCAAACATTCTACCGAGGGGGCTATCAGGAGGAACCCCCGGGTATGGTCCCGGTCTTCTCCGTCTCCTCTTTCTTTTTAGAGCCACCCCCTCCCATCTTATTCCGCTCTTACTTAATCCCGCACCCTTCTACTGCAACAGTAGGCACTTTACCCGGTGCGTCCCAAGGACTTTTATCAGGAGGTCCCCCGGGTAGCGATCCCGGTCTTCTCCGTCCTTACTTATTCCCGCACCCTTCTACTATAATAGTAGGCACTTACCCGGTGCGTCCTGGGGACTTCCAGTACCAGGTACTGTCCCCTTCTCCCCGTTTACCGCTCTGCGCTGTCCGGATATCACTCGCTCAAGCCGCGTCGGAGCGACGAGCAAGGAGTCAGGGACCGCCAAACTCGGCGGGGTGCACCGTCTCCGATGTCCTTCCTCGTGTCCACCGCGGCCGGAGTGTGGATCCCGGACGAGCCCCCACGTTGTCAGAAACACACTGAGTCTCAGCAATTTGCAGAACGGTAAACTTTATTTTTCGAGTCTGCAGAGTCGGACCCAACCAGCTCCTGCTAGATTGAGTGCCGAATTACACTTTGCACAGTTTTTTATACCCTACTTGTTTACGACTTTGTGAGTTGCACCCATGTGAGGTGCAGACATTCTTCCTTAATCTCATTACAAAATTACAAATGTGATTACCCTTTGGCCCACTTATCAGCCTCAGCGCATTAACACCGTTATTGTTCAACCGTCAAGCATGTCTTCCCGTTACCCGTATCGCTTCTTTAATCAGCAAGCTATTGTTTCATCCTGATTTTGCAAATTGGTTTATACGTTGCCCTGCAAGTTGCTTTGCACGTTCTTTCTGTGTCAGCACATTCTAAATGGACTCCTTAAGAACCGTCTTTAATTTAATCATTTCTCTCACTTTGGGTTCTCAATTGGATTTTCTAAAATAATAGTAAGGGACAGATGCAGGAAGTCCAAAATAAAGAGCAGAATTACTTTACTGTGTACTTTGACATTTATCAGATGAATTAAATGTCATCAGATATACTTGCCTCTCTGTCATTGCACATATGTGTACGTTGTCTGGGTTTTTTGACCACGTGTGCAAGTTGTGCAATATTTTGCAGCCTGATTTTTTTTTAATCTGAGATGTACTTAGAATCTTTTCTCATATTTTTTCAAAGTAGTTTGATCTCAAGAAATGTCTGCAGGATCTTTGTGATAAGCATGCAAGGAATTTGTAATATAACAGAAGGGATCCTGAATTCTTTACTATTCGTGATCAAAGCTTTTAGAATTTAATTTGCACTCTACCATAGACCATTAAACTGTAATCTTTATTTTGTTTCTTTGACAGGAGGTTTCACTACAGGATGTCAGAAAAGAAATCAACTTCTGCCAGAAAGTGAAACTGCCTGTAATCGGAGTTGTAGAAAATATGAGTGGTTTTGTGTGCCCAAAGTGCCAGGTGAGGTGTTACTTTCAGAATCAGTGAAATTAACAAAGTAGAAACAAGTTTTCCTCTTACTTATACCCATTCTTGCTGCATAAGTTGCAATCTGGAATTCATGCAAATGGCTTGCTCTGGGCATTTTGAAGATGTGACACGTTCAAGTATATGTGTGTGTGTGTGTGTGTGTGTGTGTATGCATATATTGATTTTGGTTAATTGAGGCATGTCAGGACCATTACATTTTGACCCAATTAACAGCTGCCCCAATTAGCCAAAGTTTCTTGGAAGTAGGTAAAAAGGTATAAAAGAGACAAACTACTGTTTAACTGCATAACAAATGATGTATTTAAATGAAATACAGAACAAATTAGAACATTCCAATGCTATTACAGTACTGTAAAAATGTGTATTGGTTCCTAATGGTTATCGACTGAGGAATTCATCCAGAGTACACTTGTGTTGTTGCCTGTAAATGAAGCATATAACATATAACCATATAACAATTACGGTACGGAAACAGGCCATCTCGGCCCTTCTAGTCCGTGCTGACGCTTACTCTCACCTAGTCCCACTGGCCCACACTCAGCCCATAACCCTCCATTCCTTTCCTGTCCATATACGTATCCAATTTTACTTTAAATAACAATACCAAACCTGCCTCTACCACTTCTACTGGAAGCTCATTCCACACAGCTACCACTCTCTGAGTAAAGAAATTCCCCCTTGTGTTACCCTTAAACTTTTGCCCCCTAACTCTCAAATCATGTCCTCTTGTTTGAATCTCCCCTACTCTCAATGGAAAAAGCCTGTCCATGTCAACTGGATCTATCTCCCTCATAATTTTAAATACCTCTATCAAGTCCCCCCTCAACCTTCTATGCTCCAAAGACTGAAGACCTAACTTGTTCAACCTTTCCCTGTAACGTAGGTGCTGAAACCCAGGTAACATTCTAGTAAATCTTCTCTGTACTCTATTTTGTTGATACCTTTCCTACAATTCAGTGACCAGAATTGTACACAATACTCCAAATTCGGCCTTACCAATACCTTGTACAGTTTTAACATTACATCCCAACTCCTATACTCAATGCTCTGATTTATAAAGGCCAGCATACCAAAAGCTTTCTTCACCACCCTATCCACATGAGATTCCACCTTCAGGGAACTATGCACCATTATTCCTAGATCATTCTGTTCTACTGCATTCCTCAATGCCCTACCATTTACCATGTATGTCCTATTTGGATTACTCCTACCAAAATGTAGCACCTCATCATTAAACTCCATCTGCCATTGTTCAGCCCACTCTTCTAACTGGCCTAAATCTCTCTGCAAGCTTTGAAAACCTACTTCATTATCGGCAACGCCACCTACCTTAGTATCATCTGCATATTTATTAATCCAATTTACTACCCCATCATCCAGATCATTAACGTATATGACAAACAACATTGGACCCAATACAGATTCCTGAGGCACACCACTAGTCACCAGCCTCCAACCTGACAAACAGTTATCCACCACTACTCTCTGGCATCTCCCATCCAGCCACTGTTGAATCCATTTTACTACTTCAATATTAATACCTAATGATTGAATCTTCCTAACTAACCTTCCATGCGGAACCTTGTCAAAGGCCTTGCTGAAGTCCATATAGACAACATCCACTGCTTTACCCTCGTCAACTTTCCTTGTAACCTCTTCAAAAAATTCAATGATTTGTCAAACATGACCTTCCATGCACAAATCCATGCTGACTGTTCCTAATCAGACCCTGTCTATCTAGATAATTATATATACATCTCTAAGAATACTTTCCATTAATTTACCCACCACTGACGTCAAACTGACAGGCCTATAATTGCTAGGTTTACTCTTAGAACCCTTTTTAAACAATGGAACCACATGAGCAATACGCCAATCCTCCGGCACCATCCCCATTTCTAATGACATTTGAAATATTTCTGTCAGAGCCCCTGGTCCTAGGTCCTTTCAGGACCCGGAGATTTATCCACTTTTAAATTCCTTAAAAGCTCCAGTACTTCCTCCTCTTTAATCGTCATAGTTTCCATAACTTCCCTACTTGTCTCCCTTACCTTACACAATTCAATATCCTTCTTAGTGAATACCGAAGAAAAGAAATTGTTCAAAATCACCCCCATCTCTTTCGGCTCCACACATAGCTGTCCACTCTGATTTTCTAAGGGACCAATTTTATCCCTCACTATCCTTTTGCTATTAATATAACTGTAGAAATCCTTTGGATTTATTTTCACCTTACTTGCCAAAGCAACCTGGCATTTTCAACCACATGAAGAAAACCACATTTTAGCTTGCTAATCTATCAAGTGTGCAATTGCAGATTTTGGCACTCTGCCAGCCAATGATATGTGGTGCTAAGCAGATGGCTTTTAATTTGGTCCGGTAGGGTAGTTTTTTCAGCTAGTATCAAATCTTTTGGTGGTGTCTTGGTAAGGGTCTGAATGTTTTTTAGGTCAAAATTTTTAAAAAGATCAATAATTGGTACTTTTTTGAATCGGCACAAATGGATAACACAAGTGGACACAACTGATGAAATTTAAAATTTTGTCCTAAGCACAATGTAGTGTCAAATGGCCTTACAAATGCACACAACTGCTTCCTGTCCCAATTAAGTTGCATAGTGTTCTAAATAAACATTGGGAGTCTTGTCTGTAACTCCCTGGGTTGCCTCAGGCTCGCTCAGCTCGTTCTCGTCTAGGGGGAGCAGCCTTCGGCCCCGCCAAACTGCGTAATCAGCTGGTGTGGATGCTGTGTGATGTCCCTGCCTCGCCCAAAAACAGACAGTACACCATATGCGATTAAATGAGTAAAATTTATAAAGGTTACTATAACTAAGTGATTAATAACGATACAGTATATATGAAGAGAAAATTAAAGAAAAGGCGCCAAACTTATCAAAGTCCAAACCACTTCGTGCACAGCCGTTGGAGCTCAATTTCTGAAGTCTTCTGGCCACCATTCGATCCCCTCCGAACTCCTCGACTCGCAGCTCAGGACCCTCCGAACTCCTCGACTCTCCAAACAGCTCAGGACCCTCCGAGTGGTCAACCAAGCACATCTAGCTTCATCCCCCCCCCCCCCCCGGAGAATCTCCCGGCCTCGGAACCCCCTTTGGGGTCCGATCCTCGCCCAGCTTAGAGCATTGCGTCCTCTCTCTTGACCCCCTCGCGCCAATCTCCCCAAAAGCCCGTCAACAAAAGCTTACAGACTCAGAAGAACATTAATCCCCATTTGGTTTACAAAGGAATACCATTCTCGTTATCAGTAAATTAGCATTCCTGCTAGTTAACAAAAGGAAACCCTTTCCCAACAGTAACAAAGAAAAAAAAGAAACCCCCTTTACATGTCTATTTTCTCAATTAATTTTTTTTTGTTCTTTAAGAGTCGTCCTAAATAAGTGGCTGCCCCGATTAACCGATGGCCCAACTAACTGGAATTCACTGTGTATACGCACGCGCACAAACACACTCGCTACTTTATTAGGTACGGAGTGGAATGCAGTGTGGTCAGTCTTCTGCTGCTATGGCCCATCCACTTCAGGCTTCAACGTGTTGCACATTCAGAAATCTTCTGCACACCCCTCTTGTAACTCATCACCAACAATCATTTATTCCGTGGTCAGTGTCACTTAGATCACTCTTCTTACCTATACTGATGTTTGGTCTGAACAGGTAAACCTCTCGACCATGTCTGCATGCATTTGTGCATTGAGCTGCTGCCACATAACTGGCTGATTAGACATTTGTATTAACGAGATGTACAGATGTACCTAATAAATTATATATCTCAACTTATGAGCAACGTACTTCATTCTTCTTCCTTTAGGAGAGTAAGCTAATTTTCATTGCTAGCACTGGAGGTGGAAAAGTGATAACAGAAATTGGTGTCTATAGTTGTAATATTCACATAAAATAAAGCTGGGCAAGATAAGCAGTATCCTAGGGCAACCACTTAAAACAAGAAATTAAAATGATGCATTTGTTGCAATAGGTAATTGCAAAAAAATACTGTTTTTATTTAAGGATGATGGGTGGATTTGTTAATAATGAAGATGGGGAGCTATAGAATAATTTTTAGATTAAAATTTATGATTGCCTTTATCTTAGCCTGGTTTGAAGTATAGCTGTGTAGATCTGTGTGCGGTAAAGGCCTGGGGAGTGAGAATCCATCCAAGGGGTTGCCTTCCATTGAACTGAATTTGCAAAAATATGCAGGACAAATCAAGAGTTGAACAAGTTTCATTTGTTTTTAATCGCTGAAGTTAACACTGAATGACCCCTGTTGTTTATTCTGTGCTCTTTATGCTTACAGCATGAATCCCAAATTTTCCCACCAACCACCGGAGGCGCCATGAAGATGTGTAAAGATTTAAACATTCCATTTCTTGGGAAACTACCCTTGGATCCCAGGATAGGTATGTCCTAGAGGAAGTACACAAAGTACATCCCTGAATGTACAATGTGCAGTGATGACTGACAACAAATATTGCTTTCCTTTTAGTATCTGCCATAAATTTAAGTCTATTGCTAAAAGAGTCTTCAATAAAACTAAACTTGAGGTTTAGTAAAAATAGTTACAAAAATCTTTTTCCTACCAAGATGCTACAGATAACCAAATGCTATTAGAGTCATAGAGTAACACAGCAGTAAAACAGGCCCTTCAGCCCAACTCCTCCATTATCAAACATTTCCTCTGACGGGTCATTTCACCTGCGCACCACTCACGGTGACAGCTTGCACCTTGGGCCCCTTTTATATCTTTCATCTCTCACCTTAAATTTATTCCCTCTAGTTTTTAGTTCCTCTAGCCTGGGAAAAAGACTATGTGTGTTTATACTATCTATATCCTCAAGATTTTATACACCAACAAGTTAACCCCTCAATCTCCTACACTGCAGGGAATAAAATCCTAGCCTGCCCAATCTGTCCCTATAACTCGGGCCCAAGACCTGGCAGCATCTTCTCTGCACTCTTCTGTACAAAACAGGTTCTTGTCTGCCATACAAAGTAAATGGGAATAAAATCTTTAACAGCTTGCTTTACTTCATTGTGAAATAAATTTATTGTTGATTGTAATGTGTTTACAACATATCAAGTCTGGTAAGTAAAAATTCCTGCCTGCAATTTAATTACTACTCCATCGTAACTTACAGTCTATGGGAATACTGTATAAGCTTTCTTCAAAATTCTCATTTTCAGATAAAGTTATTTGATGCACTCTGTTTCCAAAATTACTTTGCTGTTTAAACACAAAATTGAAAGAAAAAAAAGGTTAGAAATATATAGTTGAACTGACAATTAAAATACGTATGTACCATAGTTCAATTATACCTGTAATACAACTTTTCCAAAGATTACATTGGGGAATCAACTAGCATATACTATAGTTTTCTAGAAGTATATAAATCCCATTTTGTCTAGGTTAATGGACCAAAAATGCCCAAACAAAAAAAATGCAGGGTTAGGAAAATGAGAAATACTGATCTTCCTTCAATCTGGTTTAAATTCAAACTGTCCAAATGTATTAAGTGATGATTGAGGGCAATACTTCATACAAAGTTTGCATTTTCATTCACCATGCTAAAATGTGAAATGAAGAACTGCTACAGTATTGTTCAAGTGAGGAGGAAAATTGCTGGGGTGGGATAGAGGAAGGTTGATGAAGGTAGAGGAGGTGATGCATTTTGGAAGGACAAACCAGAAGACTGAGTACAGGATTAATGGTCAGTTACTTAAGAGTGTGGATGAACAAAGGGACCTTGGGGTTCAGATCCATACATCCCTCAAGGTCACCGCAAAGGTTGATAGGGTAGTTAAGAAGGCCTATGGGTTGCTAGGCTTCATTAACAGGGGGATTGAGTTCAAGAGTAGAGAGGTCATGTTGCAACTCTACAAATCTCTGGTGAGACCGCACTTACCAGAGTATTGTGTTCAATTCTGGTCACCTCATTATAGGAAGGATGTGGAAGCTATGGAGAGGGTACAGAAGAGATTTACCAGGATGTCGCCTGGATTGGAGAACAAGTCATATATGAAGCAAGGTTAGCAGAGCTGGGACTTCTCTCTTTGGAGCATAGAAGAATGAGAGGGGACTTGATAAGAGGTCTACAAGATTATGAAAGGTATTGACAGGATGGATAGTCAGTACCTGTTTCCCAGGGCACCAATAGCAAACACCAGAGGGCATATGTACAAAATTAAGGGAGAGAAGTTTAGGGGAGACATCAGGGGTAAGTTTTTTACACAGGGTTGTGAGTGCCTGGAGTGACTTGCCAGGGATGGTGGTGGAGGCTAAAACATTAGGGGTATTTAAGAGCCTCTTGGACAGGCACATGGATGAAAGAAAAATGGAGGGTTATGGGGTAGTGTGGGTTTAATACTTTTTTTTTTAAGGATTATATGGGTCGGCACAACATGGAGGACTGAAGGGCCTGTACAGTGCCGTAGTGTAGTGTTAGTGTTTCATTTCTAAATGGTATCACTAATTAAATATATTTGACACAATTGGATAGACGTTTGCATATTAGGGGAATGAAGAGATATGGTAAAGGCAGGTAGGTGCAGCTGAGTCTATGGTAGATCAGCAATATTGTTCAATGGCAGAATGAGTTTGATGGCCTATTCGTGCTCCAACAAATGCAAATGAGGTGAACCTGTTGCCTCCATTTACTTTATTGTCACCAAACAATTGATACTAGAGCGTACAATCATCACAGCGATATTTGATTCTGCGCTTCGTGCTCCCTGAAGTACAAATCCAAGTAAATATAATAAAAAATTTAAATTATAAATCATAATTAGAAAATAGAAAAGGGAAAGTAAGGTAACGCAAGTTAGATCTGGATATTTGGAAGGTACAGCCCAGATATGTGTCAGGATCTGTTTAGCAGTCTTATCACAGTTGGAAAGAAGCTGTTCCCAAATCTGGCTGTACGAATCTTCAAGCTCCTGAACCTTCTCCCAGAGGGAAGAGGGACAAAAAGTGTGTTTGCTGGGTGGGTTGTGTCCTTGATTATCCTGGCAGCACTGCTCTGACAGTGTGCGGTGTAAAGTGAGTCCAAGGATGGAAGATTGGTTTGTGTGATGTGCTGGAAAAATAGGAGGAGGATTAGGACATTGCTATATCATGAGATTTCAGTATCTCAAACTGCATTTGCCTCCCTTTATAGCCTACCTAACATGCCATTTCCTCTTGAGCATTTTGACTTAGTATGTAAATATTCTTTTGAGGGGAAAGTTTCAGATTTATATTATTTGTGGGAAAAAATAATTTCAATGGCATGCCTTTAACTTTAAAAATTATCCCCTTCATCAGGAATCCCTCCCTAATGGGACCAAGATTTACCCTATTGAAACTGATAATTATTTATCATAAATGCAACAGCCAGGCAGCTGGAGGAACTCAGTAGGCCAAGCAGCATCTGTGGGAGGAAAGGCATTTTTGACATTTCAGGTCAAAACCCTGCTTGATTTCTGAAAGTGGAAAGGTAAAATGGCAAGTATAAAGAAGAGAAGGGGAGTTGTGGGACAGGGAACCCAGTGTGATTGGTGGATTGGGGAAGGTTGTAAGGTGGCAGGTGAGGTATGCCAGGTAGCAGAGGAGTGTCTGAAATATTTTAGTTGAATGTATTTCAAGTGTATTTTAATTTCATTAACAGGGAAGAGTTGTGATGAAGGCAAATCATTCTTATCAGAAATACTCGATTCTCCTGCATGTATTGCTTACAAGGAGATTGTTAAACGTAAGTAATGCACATCTTCAAAACATAAGGACATGAAAGTGTTATCACCCCAATGTATCAGGCTTAATTTGGAGACTGAAGAAGCTGATAATAATTTTAAAGTGTAATGATGTAGATAGTACGTAATTCCCCTCAATATTAGATTAACCAGTACAGATTGTCAACAAATTATCTGATTGTGGATAACTTCACTCATCTCACACTGAGCTGATTCTACAATCTAGGGACTCACATTCAAGGACTCTACAATTCACTTTCTCAATATTATTTGTTATTATTATTAGATTTAATTGGGTAGCTCAATAGTACACACTGTTATCATTGGTACTTCTGGGCCCTTGTCACAAACTGTGGATATTACTCATCCAAGATTATTCTTGATATCTGTTTTTATTTGTAGAATAGTTCATTATGATCCCAACATCAGCAGTTTCAATTCCCTCCCCAATTCTGGGCATACAAAGGGGACATATAAAACTGGACACACTGATAATCATAGTAATAATTGGTTTTAAGTGGCAGTTGCTTCATTCTGGACAATTAGTCCTTCTCTACAAGATGAGAAATCCAAAAACTCAAAGCTTTTTTGTTTGCACTGGCAGCCTGTTAAAAATAGTAATGCAGTGAATCTGAATTACTGAATCCCCATTACAGATCGCAATCGAGTGTTTGGTTTCTTTTTGCATTTCATCTTCCTGTGCCTTCGTAACTGCCTCTACAATGGGATTCAAGTCTACTGGTACAACATAAACTTTAGCATTAGCAGTTGCTGCAGTGGTCAAAATTTATTTTGCTTGCTGATTTTTTTATGTCATCTAGGTCTTTCAGTTTGCGCTAAAGCAAATTGTTAACAAAGTTAAAATATCTTGGCTTCTTGAACCTGTTAATTTTCTGGTTTGGACCTATTTGCAACAAAAAATTGTGTTACCTGACCTTTTGGTTGCTCACTACAGCTGCAGCTTAGCTTCACACATAGTAAATTTCATCTGGAACCTTTGCAGAGAACAAGTTCTTTTGCCGTAAAGCTATCAGTTGAATTACATTCTGCAATAAGCACTTGGATATATTTATGCCACTCATGGAATTTCTTCCAGATAAACCTTCTCCACAAACCTAAGATGATGAATATTTCTCAATTTTACCTGAAAAATTAAAGCTGGACAGATTTATTTCACACTTCTTTCACCTTAGCTTATCAAATTTTTAATTAATGCTGTGCTTGGGTTTGCTTCAACCATATTGTTATACCAAGCAAAGAGCACTTCATAAAACCCAGGATATTTTGTGCATTTCAACAATTTAGTACTGGTCTTTTCCACTCTTACTATCTTTAATTCTATTTAGCATTCCTTATCCAGCTAATTAGTGTAAGCTCTTACTTATTTGCATGTTCTTTCATTATTAAATGCCTTCAAAGATTTGCAGTTTGTTTCCTTTGGTTAGTCATTATTTTCAGCCACACTTGAAGTATAAACACCAATGTTGCACAAAGAAAATCAGCCTTACTGATATTGAAGCTAACACTGACACATTGAATTTATTTTGTATATCCAAGCCTATTCCGTTTGTTCAATACATTGTGTTATGTCTAGTTACAATGACAGAAGTAACAGTATGCTATTCAATTTAACTGATAAAGAACATAACTTGTATGCAGATTATTAATGAAAGATTAAAGGTGGAAACAGGTTGGTTGCTAACTCAATAGATTATCCCTCCAGTTCCAGTGAGGTGCAAATTACAAAGGCAAATAGAAACAGCTGAGGACTTTGTGTGGTTAATACGAGTTTGAAATAATTAGAAAGCACTACATCAAGTTTGTCTGGGCACAACAGTGGGGATCTGATAGTTGTTCCTTTAGTCTGATTAGTTTTCCTGTCTCTGAAGATAGTGGTTGTTAGCAGTTTTCCCATATTGTTTTTGCCTTTTATATATACACAATAAATATAAAAGATTACTTGTACCTCATTTCATGCCCCAAGTTCGTACAGTGTGCACTACTTTATCTTAAATTTAAATACAGTATCTCATTTTTTTTTATTGAAACAGGAATCCAGGAATACTGTGCTACACATAGTTCTGAAGTGGGAAAAAAATGCCTAACAAATTAAGAATTATTTCATGTTTCTCCGCAACATGCTGAGTGAATTTGACTGACTTGCATCCATCGGTGAAGGCAATTAAATTAATTCATCTGGACTATTTTTTCCAATCCTTGTAGGCGATTCCTAATATTTAAGACCTGCATCTGATCCTATTCCTGAGCAAAGTTATACTTTTTTAATTTCAATGAATGTTAAGATTTGTAAAAGTGTCTGAATTTGCATAATGCACAAAAGGTAATAGTGGTGATAAAGGATATACGTGATTGGGTCATTTAATGGGGGTGGGCTACGTTAAAGAGGAAACCATGTTTGGGTGCTTGCTAATAAGGACAATTAACAATTGTCCTTGTACCTTGCTAATTCAATAAATTCTTACCTTAAGCACCATCCCAGGAAGTGCATAGTAAATAAGAAATTGTTATTCTTGTTAGAACATATTTAATGTTTAAATTTAAAATATCTATTTTTGTGTTTTTTGTGACTTAATTTACTCTGAAAAATAAAGTCCAATCACTTGGGTACAAGAGATATTGTCTTCACTTAAATGATTTCTGTTGCGGCTGAGTATCGCTGTTGAGTCTTTGTGATATTTCTAACAGCACTCAGTTCCACTCAGCACCAACTGTTACAATATTGAAAATCTGGCCTATTGTATGACTGGAATGTTTGTTCAACGTCAAACCCAAATTACTACCAAATGGAGATCGCCATTGTTCCCCACGTCACACGCAATTTCAGGTGTTTTCTCCTTTGATCTCATGTTGAATTAGATCTTAAGCATGTAGATATTATGTATGTATATAATATGAAGGTTAAGGTGCATGAAACTGAGTGGCTACTATAAGGGAATAAGTCTTTTCTACTTAACAGTAACAATGGAACAGATGTAGGGTTTTGGATAGAACTTAAAGGAAATTGATGTATTTTTGTTTCCTCATTGAAAGAATGGTGAGGTTTGGAACTGTGCTTGAAAAAATATTGTGGACGCTTATAAAATTTCAATATCTTCGAGCACAAGTGTGCAAATGACAAATTTGAATTCTACAAGATTAGGCAATATCATGTAAAGGATTAATTTATTACAGTGTATTTGTTAACTTCAACTGTAAGCAAGGCACTGCACTTTCAGAACAAAATATTTTCCAAAGTTTATAACATAATTAAACTATCTTGATCTGACATCTATATTAATGACATCCACCGATTACAGTTCTATTCACAATATATGTAATGGCAGCTGATTAAAAGTAAATCCACTTGGTTGAAGCAATACTCGCAGACCTTCACCACCGACAAACTTAACTGAAGTATTTTCTTTTCTCATTGCTGGTGTTCCAAGATGTCTGGGAGGAGGAAAAAAAGAAATCTCAGTAATAATAACTAGGCATTTGCAAGATACTTAATGGGCACCTGAAGTTCTAAGAATTGAAAGCTCATTTTGTTCTTCATTTTAGTCAGGAATTCACACTCAAAATGAATTGTTAGTTTTTTTTCCAGACAGTTGTTGGTTTGGAATGGTGAAGAACATGGGGAATGCTGGTAGAGACCAGCATTGCCACAAAGTGACAAATGCACCAGCATTTATCGCTCAACGTCCCTTGGGTAAGAGTCACTGCCAGTATGATTTGGCCCATTTTTAATGTTCTGTATTTGAGGATCTATCAGGGATTTCGAGAATGTACTCACACATTTGCATAATTTTACAAAGTGCTTTGTTTTGGTGACTTGAGATTCTTCACACAGGGAGGCAACAATGGTGGGTGTTCAAAATTAGAGGAAATGGTAGATGGTCCATGGTCAATTTAGCTCTCTTTCAATCATCTGGCCAACTGCATTGGATAATATTTGTCATCCAGTAAAAGCTTTTATTTATATATATCTATATATAGATATATATAAAAAATACAAATACATATACACACAGGTGTCCCCCGCTTTATGAATGTTCACTTTATGCCACTTTGCTTTTACGAAAAATTTTCCCATATAAATTAATGGTTCTTCACTTTACGCCATTTTTGGCTTAAGAAAGGTTTCATAGGAATGCTGTACCTTTGTAAAGGGGTCTCTCCCTCTCCCTCCCCGTCTTCCTTCCTTCCTTCCTTCCAAGGTATGGACAGAAATAAAATGAATCATCATTGTTGAGCCAAGAATGCCTTCAAAGAGCCAAATAAGTAAATAGTTTTGGCAACAAAGGCTCTGTGTCACAATAACCATTTAGATTGCTTAGGCCAGGAATCAGTATCTTTACATTTTTATAAATAATGTGGAACAAGTTACCAGTGTCACTTCACCACAAACATGCATGTTGAATGGGGAGACTTCACCCTTGAATACACACAGCTAAGGCATTTTCTTCAATTCTTAATACTTAGACTATCTTTTCATTCTGGTCCCCGAATCTTAAGCAATTTCTACCCATCATCATGTCTCTTCGCTCACCATATAAAAGCCACCTGCTACTTCAGTCATCTGGTTCCCACTTTAATCATACCATCACCCTTTTTAGCATAAATTTAAGGATGTTACTGACTGCCAACAGTCTTTGAAACTGTTTTGGATGAACTTGAGGAAAGGCAAATGGCATTTTAAAGATTCATTAAACAGAAGAAATGTGGTTAAGCTTTGTACTTACTGAAATTAAATTAATCTAAAATAAATAACAGGGTTTAGTGTGTAATTAAAAATGAACCAAAACAACTAGATACTTTAATTTTACCACATGGCACAGTGGTAATATCAAAGACTTTGAACCAAAATTACTTTAAGTCCTGCATGCGAAGAATTTAGCTACAAATGCAAATATTATTGAGAACAGACCTGTGAGAACACATACTCGACTTTAGCACACTAATTTAAAGGTTATGAATTGCACTCTATTCAATTATTTCTAAAAGATGTTCCATGACAAGTTGAAATAAGGAGAAACTGGAGAGATATACAAGTTACAGGGCTATTGAGAGTATACAAGACCACAATTAATATACAGTTGTGCTCAAATTGAGCTCAGAGTAAGCTTTGTGAATCCGTGTAATCTTTCACTAAAATTAATTTGCCGCACAGAATACATCTGAAACACACTCGTTAATGGATAAGAGGTTCCTGTTAATAATCTGAACATTTCAGAATTGTATCCATCTACAACCTGCATATCGCTGATTTAAAAGAAGCAAAACTGAATCTAAAGCACGTCCTTAAACCCAAGAAAGAGAATTAAAGGAAACATAACTAATAGTTATAATAAATGAAAGGATGAAATCCAGTCAGTCAGGTTTCTCTAAACGATTGAATTAAGCAGGGTGAGTAGAAACAGCTTAGCTGGTATTAAACTGTTGCCTGATACTTTCATTGCAATGCCCAGTGAAAAACGAATTTATGAATAAGGTTCAGTTCGAATTATCTATTAGCATGTTTATCATGAAACTGAGATCACAAATAGACTGTGAACATATCCCTTCAAAATTCTGGGAAAGAGGTGCAGTTGATAACATGAAATAATCTATGAGAATAAGCAATATTGGGCCAGAAATTCACCAGCTGCCAAAAGATTCACAGCACCATACACCCACAACAATTTTTTAATACATTTTCATTCATATTCTGTGTGAAGCAAAATCTCATGCCAGTCCTGGGGCAAGAACTTTTGAGTGAAATAGGGTTGGAACTCAGGGTGATTTAGATGTAGATAGTACAGCTGCTTATCTGTCCAGGGCCTAACAAACAGTGTGGTAATTATGAGATTATTAGGTGATAGATGAACTGTAATTATTGCCAGAATAGTGAAAACTCTCCTACTGTTTGAATTTTGAGATCTTACATCCATCCCAGGATGGTCTGAAAGATGTCATCCCACTAACTGTTCAACTGAGATCTTGACTTCACATGATTGTTCCTTACCTTAACATCAGTGGTAGGATGGCGTTATTTAAAATGAAAAAAAAATTCATTAGAAGACAAAAATGACTGCAAGGACATTAGTCATTCCAGTACTTGAATTTCTAACAATAATTATAAATGCAAATTTAAAACATTACTCAAGTAATGCAATATGTTCAGAGCTCAAGTTTTGTTTTGATCTGAATCATTCTTCCTTTAGAATTAGACATTTTTGACTTCCTTGCACAAACTACCCTTCCAAGTCTTTGAGGATGTTACCACCACAGAAATCCAAGTCCATTTCTCCTGTTGTGCCACATCTGACAATGCTAAATGTTTGACATCATCATGGTTTCCTGCCTCAGACTATATACTGGCCATCTTTAAACTCCATAAAATTCAGCTATTCAAAGCTGCTTGAACCCAATTTATACCATATGATTCATTCATCATCATCCTACATCCCCTTAAATTGTTCTGAGAACTCCTGAAATTACTTCCCTTCACCAGCTTTACAGTCCTGTTAAGAATTCAGCATTTCTACCAACAATGCTTGTTGTGTTCCTCTTCTACCTACAGCTCTTAAGAATTCTATCACCCCCCCCCCCCAATATCATCCCATCCACTCAATCTTCAAGACACTCCTTAAAAACATACTGCTTTGACCAAATGCCTTCTATTTAAAGATTTTAAGATACAGTTTTTGGTTGTTAACATGAAAATCCCTACAGCTCTTGATTTTATTAAAATATTCACAGCAGTATAAAATGTCTTAAAATATTATTTTTTATATTTTTTCTCAAATGCAAGTATTGCCCCCCTTGTTGATTTGAAATTAATTGAATTTTTAACATTCAAATGGTATTTCTCAAAGTACAAGGCATGTCTTTCTACTCTCTTCACATTGAAAATTAACCAGTCAGCAAAGAAAATTCAGTTAATGCCACACTTAATTGTTCATCGGGTTCACCTTCCCTTTCTCTATTAACAACACTGGGAGAGGGCAACATGGACACTATCAGCTGCATTACCTGTAGTTTACAGCTCTCCAAATATGATGTCCGACTGTAACAGATGACCAGGAATTAGAGATTAAAACCAAAACAAATCAAATTCATATACTGATTTTAATGCCCTCTGTCATGCTTTTAAAGGGCAATGATTTTTCTAAGAATTCAAACCAATATAAAACATGGAGAACCACAACAGAAACCCAACACTGACATGAAAAGCTTCACCATCTAAGAACCATTTACAAGCTTATTATCTGATGGCAGCCTACAATTATATAGGGGCATTATTAATGCCAGTGTATGTCTGGCATTCCCCAGTATATGACAGGCTATATACCCATTTCAGACATTGATCAGGGAATCTTTTTTTGTCATCATCATTATGATTGTTGATGACAACTTACCATGAGTATAGACCTCCACCAACCATACTGGAACTTATGTCACCCATTTAGTACCAACCAACAGACTCTGCACAAGATAGAAGGGGCTTACCCCTTATGAGAACCTCTTAATTTTTCTTTAATTATTTAAATTAATTTCTTTCCATATGGCAATAGAATTGTCTTTATAACTGTTCTCTTCATTCATTCTTACCTAGGTTTAATGTGCATAAAATTACTATGCAAAATACTTATTACACATCTAAATACTACTAGTAACCAAACAAATATAATGTTTACTTCAACTTTTCTAAATATTTGAAGGTAACAACCACAAGAGACAGGCAGCAATTCTGCAGCTTGTAATTACACATGTGCAAGTTGAGGAAATCCTGGGATAGATGCCCATAATGAGTACTGCAGATGAGAAAATCAGAGCTCTGATTTTATTTAGCAATACAGCACAGAGTAGGCCCTTGTGGCCCTTTGAGACACGTTGCCCCAGCAACCCCTGATAAACCTGATTAACCCTAACCTAATCATAGGACAATTTACAATGACCAATTAACCAACCAGCTGCTACTTCATTGGACCGTGGGAGGAAATCGCAGCACCTTGGAAAAACTCATGCATTCCATGGGGGAACGTACAAATTCCTTACAGAATGGTGCCAGAATTGAACTTTGAACTTCAGAATGTCCCAAGCTCGAATAATGTCATGCTAACTGCTACGCTAGCATGGTACCCCTTTTTCTACATTTTCTCAAGAAATTCCCAGTTATTCTTTTGGATTCCATCTTTACTCAACAAAGCACATGAAATTCCTAAATTATTAAGCCAAGATCTATGTCCATAGTAGTGTGGCTTGAGATCTGCTTGCATCATGTCCGTGATGATGATCTGATGGGTTAACGTCCCCCCAGTACAGCTTCTCAATCAAGTACATGCACACACGTGTACACAGTTCTTAAATTCATTCAAATAGTGGTGTTTGGAAATCGGAGTGACCTCTTCTGATACAACACATTTTGCCTAGAAACTGCTGTCTCTCACAAAAGTTAACAACCTCAATGATACTCTGCATAGCCACTCGCCAATTGTCCCTGAAACTTTTTATTTGCTTTTCACTGAGATATTTGACGCATTTGTAGGTTATTATTCTTTCTCTATTCCTAATACCATTGTGAGTTTCTTATGTTGAAATAACCTAAATATACCTGAATTTTTTTCCTCAGCTATCAAGGCTTAAGAGTTTAAACTCTTTAAACTGGTTGTAAACTACCAGTGTTTTTAAGCTGATTTTGATTTCCAGATCACCAGTTACCAACCTCGAATACCCAACTTTTACCAAGTGAACAAAGGAAACCTGTCATGGGTAGAAGTGGAAAATGCTGGGTATTATATACCAATGCATCATGGTTCATGCATTGGTTACAAACAAGCAGATTTATTTATTTACTGAAATGCAAATTTCCACTTACACTTCTGATCAATAATGCCAAAAGCTGAAAAATTTTAATTGAAAAATCTACCTGTGTACTGTAAAATTCACTCTAAGTATTCACAATTCACACTTTGGTAAATACAAACTTTTAAAAGGTATTTCTAGTTTAAATTATGATTGTGATTTTTTTAAAAAAAATTTAGAGATATAATGCAGAACAGGCCCTTCCAGCCCTCCAAGCAACAAACAAACAATTTAACACGAGCCTAATCACAGGACTATTTACAATGACCAATTAACTTTTGGACTATGGGAGGAAACAGGAGCATCCAGAGGAAACCCACGTGGTTGCAGAGAGAACATACGAACTTTACAGAAAACTGAACTCCAACTGTGGATCACCCCAAGCTGCAAGAGCAAACACAAAGAAATCTGCAAATTCAAGCAACATGCACAAAATGCTGGTGGAACACAGCAGGCCAGGCAGCATCTATAGGGAGAAGCACTGGACGTTTTGGGCTGAGACCCTTCGTCAGAACTAACTGAAAAAGATAGTAAGAGGTTTAAAGGTAGGAGGGGGAGGGGGAAATCCGAAATGATAAGATAAGAAAATGATAAGAGAAGTGATGAATGAAGCTAAGAGCTGGAAAGACGATTGTCAAAAGGGATACAGAGCTGGAGAAGGGAAAGGATCATGGGACAGGGGGCCTAGGGAGAAACAAGGGGGAGGGGAGCACCAGAGGGAGATAGAGAACAGGCAAAGATTGATTGTGAGAGGAGCAGAGAGAGAACAAAAAAAGAGGGGTGGATAAATAAATAAGGGATGGGGTAAGAAGGTGAGGAGGGGCATTAATGGAAGTTAGAGAAATCGATGTTCATGCCATCAGGTTGGAGGCTACCCAGACGGAATTTAAGGTGTTGTTCCTCCAGACAGTGGCTTCATCTTGACAGTAGAGGAGGCCACGGATAGACATATCAGAATGGGAACGGGACATGGAATTAAAATGTGTGGCCACTGGGAAATCCTGCCTTCTCTGGCCGACCGAGCTTAGGTGTTCAGCGAAACGGTCTCTCAGTCTGCGTTGGGTCTCAGCAATATATAGAAGGGAGCAACTGACACAGTACTTCACACCAGCCAACTCACAGGTGAAGTGTCGTCTCACCTGGAAGGACTGTCTGGGGCCCTGAATGGTGGTGAGGGAGGAAGTGTAAGGGCAGGTGTAGCACTTGTTCCGCTTACAAGGATAAGTGCTAGGAGGGAGATCGATCAGAAGGGATGTGGGGGTGGGGGGACAAATGGACAAGGGAGTCGTGTAAAGAGCAATCCCTGCAGAAAGCAGAAAGGGCAGGGGAAGATGTGCTTGGTGGTGGGATAACATGCTAACTGCTACACTACTGTGGTGCCCAAATAATGTCATGATATGTAAAAGGTGTTAGATTTAAATAGAAATAAAAGCTAATTTTATTATTATTAGATAACTCAAATGCTTACAATCCTGTTCAAATTACTACTTTGGCTTCATCGATTTGTCAAATTTCCTCAGCCTTTGAGAAAATAAATACAAGTAATATACAAGTAATAAGAAATATTAGTAGCTGCACTGCAAATTCCAAAGTAACAATGTATTCAAGTGCAAGTGCTAGTTAATTTTACATTTTAAGCTATTTCTTTATCCCTGCTTTTGAGCTCACACCTCTTCATTCTCAACTTCCTTCAAAGTTGGATGATTTTGAATATTAATTAATGATTAATCAATTCTTTACAAGTTCTTCAGCCCAGGCAGCTAGTATGCACCAATTTATGGACATCACTAATAATATTTTTGATGGGAGTTGGTTGAAAATTTTATGTAAAGCCACGTATGAACATGGATGGGGAAATCAGATCAAAGCAGCTCATTTGTTCAACAGAGTTTTCTATAAACATCTGTACTGTACTCCAAATTCGCCAAGAGACTATCTAAAGAATAACAGCACTACTGTATTCCTGTGAACAAACTACTCCTGCTGAATAGACATGTAGTCTCGAAACTTGCTATGTAGGCTGGTATCTTTGGAGTTTATAAAATCATACTGAGAAACTGCAGATGAGCATTATTAACTAAAATTATCTTGTATCTCTATTTTAGCTTTGAAGACAGCATGTTCAGGAAACCGTCCAAGTACAAGGTATCTCTGGAAATGGTTCTTGATACTTACATAAATAAGCATATTTAGTCAGGAATTTGCTGAAAATTTAACCTAGAATGTGATCACAAAAATCTACTTGCACTGTTAAAAACTGAGCAAAGCAGTGCCATTAAAAGAGATAATGACTTTCACTACAATTAGCACATTGATTGTGCCTTAAATAATCCTGTTTCCCAAAAGAAAGTTCAAAGTAAATTTATTATCAAAGTACATATATGTCACCATATACAATCGTGAGATTCATTTTCTTGCAGGTAAAGAGGATGATTTCCCCAGCGCATTACTAAACAGAAGAGAATTACATCTCATTGAGCTTGCAGTTAGAAACATAGAAAATAGGTGCAGGAGTAGGCCATTCAGCACGATCATGGCTGATCATCCAACTCAGAACCCTGTACCTGCTTTCTCTCCATACCCCCGATCCCTTTAGCCTCAAGGGCCATATCTAACTTCCTCTTAAATATAGCCAATGAACCGGCCTCAACTGTTTCCTGTGGCAGAGAATTCCACAGATTCACCACTCTCTGTGTGAAGAAGTTTTTCCTCATCTCCGTCCTAAAAGACTTCCCCTTTATCCTTAAATTGTGATCCCTCGTTCAATTAGGTTACACAACATTCCTCCAACATTGTCTCCCACATGAATGACAATCTAAACTCATAACTTCTTGTCAAATGTAACTTGCACACATATATAAATGAACACAACTACATCTATAGATTGGAACTGAGCTCCCTGCATTTAAGTATTTTGTCTTCAGATCAACGTAATTCATTTGGTCAAATTTCCAACTGGAGAAATACTTATTTCCCCAAAGGAGGCTCTATTCAATCACAGAATAAAAATGCAAATAGATCTGATATTATTTAGCCCTACAACTCTTACGACAAAAGTGATTACAACTTTACACAATTGCTTTCTGCATATTAAGTATTTATTTTAAAGTTTCATATTTTGAAAGTACTTTATGTAAACAATTTTCTTCCAAGTAAATAATGTTTGTTTTGCTGTACATGCTCTCAGCCTTACCCTCTGGAAGAGTTGTTGGCCTAGATATGTTGATGCGGCTCTTGTGATACTCTTGGTGCCTCCAAGTTTGCAGCGGATATATCCATACAGATTAGCTGCTTGCAAGGAAAGTCCTGCTATTACCAAAGCCTGCAAGACAAGTAAATTAGTGGATAAAGATAAATGTGTAAGCTAATTCAGAATAAGCAGACACATTCATAAGAAGAACATGAATTCATTTAATAGCAATAATCCATTTCTGGAACCACACAAATGTGATACAACACTGTACTTTCCTAAAATTATTTTCTTAACTGAAACTTCTAACAGTGTCATGACCTGCTATTCAAAAATCTGGAATTAAAGAGTTACAGTGGATGCTATTTTCCTAGTGTGTTGCAAGTTTGATGGCAATTATTAAGTTATTTGGTCATATCAATGAACAAAACTGTTAAAACTCAAAAGGCAGTACTATATTTTCTTTGCAATACCAACATACTGTATCGAGAAAAAGATTATCTTTATTTGACATGTGTATGTCAAAAAATAAATGTAATGTGTAGTCTTTATGTCAACGACCAACACAGTCCAAAGATTGTGGTAGTGGTAGCCTGCAAGTGTTACTACACATCAGGCAGTAATATAGCCTGCCCACAATTCACTAACCCTAACTGTACATCTTTGCAATGTAGGAGGAAACCCACACAGTCACTGGAAGAATGTACAAGCTCCTTTACTGACAGTGGTGGAAATCAAACTCAATTTTCCAATCACTGGCACTGCAAAGTGACTGCACTAACTGCAATGCTACCATGCCACCCACTAAACTCTTGGTGTTTAGCATAAGAAAATTAACTTGATAATTACACTTATAAGGTTCCCTTTTTGAATATTTTAAATTCATAGCAATCACAGAATCAAAAATAAATTATTTCTGAACTACATTATAAAGGAAGATTCAAGCATTTAGTCAAGTCTTTTTTTTGAAGTGCAATGGATAATGAATGATCTTTTTTGGAACCACACTGACTATAACACAGGAAAGGCCAGGTGAGAAGATACCAATAAGTCTATTTAATCCCCCACATTAAAAACTCTTAAATATATGAAAACTTAAAATATAGAATTCAAACAGCTTGTAATAGCTCCTGCTTAGGACTTATAATCATTACTTAACAATCCAAAAGGACAGCATCGAGCCAAGCAGCCAGAGACAATAGTTAACATAACTTTCATGAGGATAATAAGGTAACAATTAAACAACAATGCTGTGTAACCTGTTAAAATGTCCTAGTTGCTAGAGGATGCTAGGGCTCTGATGATGTTTGGGGGTATAATAGTAATTGTTAATAATATATACAGTGGTGCACTGTCAAAGAGGCAACCATCTAGAGAAGAATTTAAACTAGCAACCCATCTGCCCGAGAGGAGTGTGAAAGATCCCATCACTTCACAAATGTGCACAGAGTTCACTCCAACATGAAGCCCAATTTCTGCTCTTCAGCTGATGTCATTTAAATGCTTTTTCTGATCATATTGCTCAGAACTTTGTCTGCAAATTTACTGACAGTAAATATACAATATAGCAGTGATTACATTTCAAAATAATTCAATAGTTGTAAAGCATTTTGAAGCCTTCCAAGTGTATTGTCATACTGAAGATGACATCAAGCATTCCGACTACTTCCAGAGTACTTAGAACAGGTCTGTGAAGGGGTGCTCTCCAAGTCACCAGAAAGAATAAAATAAGTAAATTTTAAAGGTAAGGAGATAGACTTTGCCAGATGGCTAGCCCATTCCCATATGCCAATCAAGTGCGACAAATATTGATGTTAATCCATTTGGTACATGTACAAGTCTTGAATTATTCAGTTTTATACTTGGTTCATTTTTAGTAGTTTCTTTTGATGATTATCATTCTTGAAAAAATCAATCAAATATTCATAATTAAATTGGATTCATTCACTGACAATATACAGTACATTATCCACATTCTGAAAACAATTTTTTAAAGAAAAATAACTGGTTAATGAAATAAATTAACTCACAATTTTAATATATGAATTTTCTAAACAGATATTCAAAGTTTTAATATTTAAACTGAAAAGCTTGAGCTTGTAGATATTAAGAAAGCGGATGTACTAGAGCTTTTGGAAAGCATCAAGTTGAATAAGTCACCGGGACCATACGAGATGTACCCCAGGCTACTGCGGGAGGTGAGTGAGGAGATTGATGAGCCTCTGGCGATGTATACGTGCTATCGTAGAGACAGAAATATGGGAAGAGGGGGTGGGGTGGCCCTGTTGGTGAGGAATGAGATTCAGTCCTTAGCAAGAGGTGACTTGGGAACAGGGGAAGTAGAGTCTGTGTGGATTGAGCTGAGGAACAGTAAGGGTAAAAAGACCCTAATGGGTGTTGTGTACAGGCCCCCAAACAGTAGCATGGATATTGGGTACAAGTTGATTAGGGAGTTAACATTGGCATGTGCTAAAGGTAATGCAGTCGTTATGGGAGATTTCAACATGCAAGTGAACTGGGAGAATCAGGTAGGTGCTGGACCCCAGGATAGGGAGTTTGTGGAGTGTCTAAGGGATGTATTTTTGGAACAGCTTGTGCTTGAGCCAACCAGGAACGAGGCTATTTTGGACTTGGTGATGTGTAATGAACAGGAATTGATAAGTGATCTTGAAGTAAAGGAGCCATTAGGAAGTAGTGATCATAACATGATAAGTTTTTATCTACAATTTGAGAGGAATAAGGGCAGATCAGAGGTGTCAGTGTTGCAATTAAATAAAGGAGACTACGGAGCCACGAGGGAAGAGCTGGCCAAAGTTAAATGGGTGGATGCCCTGGCAGGAAAGACAGTGGATCAGCAGTGGCAGATATTCTTGGGGATAATACAAAAGATGCAAAAGCAGTTCATTCCAATGAGAAGGAAGGATTCAAAGAGGGGGAAGGGGCCACAGTGGTTGACAAAGGATTATATAGCATTAAAGAAAAAGAAGTATGACAGGGCTAAGATGAGTGGGAATACAGATGATTGGGAAAGTTTTAAGGAACAGCAGATCTTAACTAAAAAAGCAATACGGAGAGAAAAAATCAGGTATGAGCTCAGTCTAGCCAGGAATATAAAAGGGGATGGCCAAAGCTGTTTTTAGCTAAGTGAAGAGAAAGAAGATAGTTAAGAACAATGTCGGCCCTTGAAGAATGAATTGGGAGAAATTGTTATGGGAAACAGGGAAATGGCAACAGAATTTAATGGTAACTTTAGATCTGTCTTCACCAGGGAGGACACAAGCAATCTCCCAGATGTATGGATGGGCCAGGGTCATAAGATATCAGAGGAATTGAGACAGATTGACATTAGGAAAGAAACTGTGATGAGTAGACTGGTAGGACTGAAGGCTAATAAATCCCCGGGTCCAGATGGTCTGCATCCGAGGGTTCTAAAAGAGTTGGCTCAGGAAATTGCGGATGCATTGGTAATCATTTTCCAATGTTCCTTAAATTCAGGATCAGTTCCTGAAGATTGGAGAGTGGCTAATGTTATCCCACTTTCCAAGAAGGGAGGGAAGGAGAAAACGGAGAACTATCGTCCTGTTAGCCTAACGTCAGTCGTGGGGAAGATGCTTGAGTCCATTATTAAGTACGAAATTGTGGCACATCTTGATGGCAGAAATAGGATTAGGCCAAGCCAGCATGGATTTACCAAGGGCAAATCATGCTTGACTAATCTGTTGGAGTTTTTTGAGGGTGTAACAAGGATGTTAGACGAGGGTAAGCCAGTGGATGTTGTGTACCTAGATTTTCAGAAGGCATTCGATAAGGTGCCACATAGGAGATTGGTGAGTAAAATCAGAGCTCATGGCATTGGGGGCAGGGTTTCAACATGGATAGAAAACTGGTTGGCAGATAGAAAGCAAAGGGTAGCAGTGAATGGGTGTTTCTCGGACTGGCTGGAGGTGACTAGTGGGGTACCACAGGGCTCTGTATTGGGACCACAGCTCTTTACGATTTATGTCAACGATTTAGATGAGGGCATTGAAAACTATATCAGCAAGTTTGCTGACGATACTAAACTGGGTGGCAGTGTGACATGCGAAGAGGACGTTAGGAGAATACAGGGAGACTTGGATAGGCTGGGTGAGTGGGCAGATATTTGGCAGATGTCATTCAATGTGAATAAATGTGAAGTTATCCACTTCGGAAGCAGGAACAAGAGGGCAGAGTTTTGTCTGAACGGTGTAGAGTTAGGTAAGGGAGAAATGCAAAAAGACCTAGGAGTCCTAGTTCACCAGTCAATGAAGGTGAATGAGCAAGTGCAACAGGCAGTGAAGAGGGCAAATGGAATGTTGGCCCTTGTTACAAGGGGAATTGAGTACAAGAGCAAGGATGTCCTTTTGCATTTGTACAGGGCCCTGGTGAGACCACACCTGGAATATTGTGTACAGTTTTGGTCTCCAGGTTTAAGGAAGGACATTCTTGCAATTGAGGAAGTGCAGCATAGGTTCACTAGGTTGATTCCTGGGATGGCAGGGCTGTCTTACGCAGAGAGATTGGAGAGATTGGGCTTGTACACGCTGGAATTGAGGAGATTGAGAGGGGATCTGATTGAAACGTTTAAGATAATTAAAGGATTTGATAGGATTGAGGCAGGAAATATGTTCCAGATGTTGGGAGAGTCCAGTACCAGAGGGCATAGATTGAGAATAAGAGGTCAGTTATTTAAAACAGAGTTGAGGAAGAGCTTCTTCTCCCAGAGAGTTGTGGAGGTGTGGAATGCACTGCCTCGGAAGACGGTGGAGGCCAATTCTCTGGATGCTTTCAAGAAGGAGCTAGATAGATATCTGATGGATAGGGGAATCAAGGGATATGGGGACAAGGCAGGGACTGTGTATTGATAGTGAATGATCAGCCATGATCTCAGAATGGCGGTGCAGACTCGAGGGGCCGAATGGTCTACTTCTGCACCTATTGTCTATTGATCTTTGCATCATCAATGGGGACAGGAGAGGTTCTGGAGGATTGGAGGGTTGTAGATGTTGTTCCATTATTCAAGAAAGGGAGTAGAGATAGCCAAGGAAATTATAGACCAGTGAGTCTTACTTCAGTGGTTGGTAAGTTGATGGAGAAGATCCTGAGAGGCAGGATTTATGAACATTAGGAGAGGCATAATATGATTAGAAATAGTCAGCACGGCTTTGTCAAAGGTAGGTCGTGCCTTGTGAGCCTGATTAAATTTTTTGAGGATGTGTCTAAACATATTGAAGAAGGTAAAGCAGTAGATGTAGTGTATATGGATTTAAGCAAGGCATTTGATAAGGTAGCCCATGCAAGGCTTATTGAGAAAGTAAGGAGGCACGGAATCCGAGAGGACATTGCTTTGTGGATCCAGAATTGGCTTGCCCACAGAAGGCAAGGAGTGGGTGTAGACGTCATGTTCTGTATGGAGGTCAGTGACTAGTGGAGTGTCTCAGGGATCTGTTCTGGGACCCCTTCTCTTCATGATTTTTATAAATAACCTGGATGAGGAAGTGGAGAAATGGGTTAGTAAATTTGCTGATGACACAAAGGTTGGGGGTGTTGTGGATAGTGTGGAGGGCTGTCAAAGATTACAGCGGGACATCGAAAGGATGCAAAAACTGAGCTGAGAAGTGGCAGATGGATTTCAACCCAGATAAGTGTGAAATGGTTTATTCTGGTAGGTCAAAAATGATGGCAGAATATGGTATTTATGGTAAGACTCTTGGCTGGGTGGAGGATCAGATGGATCTTAGGGTCCAAGTCCATAGGACACTCAAAGCTGCTGCGCAGGTTGACTCTGTGGTTAAGAAGGCATACGGTGCATTGGCCTTCATCAACCATGGGATTGAGTTTAAGTGCTGGGAGGTAATGTTACAACTATATAGGACCCTGGTCAGACCCCACTTGGAGTACTGTGCTCAGTTCTTGTTGCCTCACTACAGGAAGGATGTAGAAACCATAGAAAGGGTGCAGAGGAGATGTACAAGGACGTTGCCTGGGTTGGGGAGCAAGCCTTATGAGAATAGGTTGAGTGAACTTGGCCTTTTCTCCTTCGAGCAACAGAAGATGAGAGGTGACCTGATAGAGGTGTATAAAATGATGAGAGGCATTGATTGTGTGGATAGTCAGAGGCTTTTTCCCAGGGCTGAAATAGCTAGCACAGGAGGGCAGAATTTTAAGGTGCTGGGGAATAGGTACAGAGGAGATGTCAGGGGTAAGTTTTTTACTCAGAGAGTGGTGAGTGCATGGAATGGGCTGCCGGCAACGGTGGTGGAGGCAGATATGATAGGGTCGTTTAAGAGACTCCTGGATTGGTACGTGGAGCTTAGAAAATAGAGGGCTATGGGTAACCTAGGTAATTTCTAAGGTAAAGACATGTTCGGCACAGCTTTATGGGCTGAAGGGCCTGTATTGTACTGTAGGTCTTCTATGTTTCTATAAAAGTGTTGCAGATTTGATAAAAGATGAATATTTACAGTATACGAATTTTGTATTTTCCTCAGAGTTCCTGCTTAGGATTTAATTAAACATCCATTAATTAAAAATCCAAAAGTATAGTATCAAGCCTAGCAGCCTAGAGGCAACAGTAGACATATCTACCATGGGCAAAGAAAGCCTGTGAGTAAACAGAAAGACAACATGCCCTTAATTAGAATTTAATGATTCAAACAAAAAAACGTGAAAGAATGAGGGGAGTATGAGAAATAGCAGGAAAAATAATGGTTAAGATTTTATTGAAATGAAGATCATGGATTGGAGGGAGAAAGGACTGACAATGCCTTTTATTGATCTAATAATATGCAGTATATGGGATATAATTTCTGGTTTGCCTCCAATCCTTTGATGTCACTTCAAGATATCTGTTCTATTTCTGGATGAATAACAATAATTTCAAAGCCCAGAAGATTACATCTCATGTTGATATCCCAAATAGAATATAACTAGTGTGACAAGCACTGGACAACGCAAGGTTGCTCAAAACCTGAGTATCCTTAAATTCATAATTTTAGCCCACTCTGCCTGAACAGACACAATTAGCATTGGCTTGAGACCAACTAAAGACTGGGAAGAGTAGGGGGGAACCTCAAAACCATTTGACCACTAAACATATGCAGGCATTAGTAGCAACCAGGCCTGACTAAATTCAAAGGAATGATCCTCCTTGAAGACAAAGATAGTAACAACTTCTTTTAGCCAACTAAATAAGAAATGACTAATAAACTCTTCTTGGGCTTCCAGCCGGTACTAGTATCAATTTTACCCAACATTTCGATGACAAACTCAGCCATCTTCATCAGAGATGTTGCCCGGCCATGTCTAATCTGGTGGAATTTAGACTCAAGTCATCTGTCCCTCCTGATTGGTTAGTTCACATCCAATCAGGTTTCCACTGTCCCACCTTGTTTACACTGCATTTGCAATGGCCATTGACTTTGACGGCACAAAACTACTGTACCACACCAATAGCTTTTTTGACTGCCTGGTGAAGGAAGCCTTTGAAATAAAACTAGAGGAAAAGAATTTTAACAAAGACGAAGGTCTCGCTCCAAGTAAGAACTGGTGCTTGTTTGTAAACAAGGTGGGACAGCGGGAACCTGATTGGATGAGGACTAACCAATCGGGGGGGATGGACAACAAAGGTCTAAATACCACCAGATTAGACATGCCCACTCATCATCCCTGATGAAGATGCAGAGTTTGTAATTGAAACATTGGTTAAAATCTATATTTGTACCCGGCTGGAAGCCCGAGAAGAGTTTATTCATCATATACCCGGGAAAGCACTAGATCGTTCTTTAAATAAGTCTTAATTCCATACTGTATTCCTATTTAATAATTCTTACCAGCCACTTCAGCTTCAAGGAGAACAAAGTACTAAAAAGAAACACCGTCCAAATCAGTGGACAGACAATTAGCCCAAGCCAGAAGATCTGAGCCTCTGCCTCTGTTGATGTAGCTCTATTCTTTGCGGTAGTCTGTGAGTAAACAGAAAGACAACATGCCCTTAATTAGAATTTAATGATTCAAACAAAAAAACATGAAAGAATGAGGGGAGTATGAGAAATAGCAGGAAAAATAATGGTTAAGATTTTATTAAAATGAAGATCATGGATTGGGGGGGGAGAAAGGACTGAGAATGCATTTTATTGATGTAATAATATGCAGTATATAATTTTTTTTGTTTTATTTGAAAACATGGCCATGGTTATCACATTTCAGTATCTCAAAAACTGCTGTTCTAAGATTTTCACACACAACAGTTTCTTGAGTTTCATAAACACAAAATATTCTACAGATGCTGGAAATCCAGAGCCTTAAACGGCAACTGTTTATTCATTTCCATAGATGCTGCCTGGCCTGCCGAGTTCCTCCAGGATTTTGTGTGAGAGTCTCAAGAGTTTACAGAGAATGGTGCAATAAAATAAAAAGCATGCAGTGAGTGATAGTTATGTAAATGAAAACACCTTGTTAATAAGAGAGGTCAGGGAGAATTTGTTCAAGTTGACAGGAAGGCATCAGTAACTCAAATAACCATGTGTTACAACAGCGGTGTGCAGAACAGCGCCCCTGAATGTACACGTCAAACCTCGAAGTGGATGGGCTACAGCAGCAGCAGATCGCAAAAGTACAGTGGCCACTTAATTAGGTATAGGAGGTACCTAATAAAGTAGCAATCGAGTGCATATCCAGATCTACAAGGTGACTGAAGGGAATATACAAGAGGGAAACATACTAAAATGTTATGGTCACGGCCTCTATAGTTTTAAACAGCATTAGCTATAACTCTGCCAAACATCACCTCAACTCTGAACTGACATATGGAGATCTTTTTTTTTTACAAGTAAAAGCTCTTCAAAGTATAAATGAGTGAACAGTATTTCCCTCTGCTCTCGTTAAGTGATTTGAACACAACTGACACATTTTCCTGGTAAAAAGGAATCCAGAAATTTATGGCACAACATGAAATGGAAATTTAAAATCCAGTTAACAAAACTATAAATATACCTAACAAAAACATACATCAACTTCCATCAATATAAATAATTCTTTCAACTAAGAACAATTTGGGCAAGTAATTATTGCACAGAATGATTTTATAATGAAATTATCTACCTTTCTTGCTTCAAAGAGCCAATGGCTTTTTCCATCTTCATCAATCTGGTTCCACCAACGCAAACCGACCAAAAGCCTTCCAGTTACATTCTGTAATCAAAACATTACAAATAAATACTAGTTACATCTAGTTTTTCTCTAACCAAAACATAGGTAAGCAGCCAAATTTAGCTACTCACTAGATAAACTAGCAGAGGAATTAAGCATTTTCAGTGTCATCAGGTATTGTGGTGACTAGAACTTGTTCTGTGACCAAGATATCAAAGCCCTGTATTAGATTATAATCACAGACCCAAGTCTATAATGCATTACATAATTGAAAGAAGTGCTCTAAGTCAAGATCACCTGAAGTACCTATAATTTTGTGGGCTTGGTCCTTCCTAGCCGGGGATTTTCTGGTTCAGAAATCATCAGATTAATGTAAAAGCAGAAACAACTGCCCAACAAATGAAGACAAAAATCTACTTAAGCCTGTCTGCTTGATTCAATATTTTATCCAGACACTGAAAGATACCAATACACAAGCTAAATAGTAGGTACCGTGTTTAACTGTTGGCGCGTGGCCAAGGGGTTAAGGCGCTCGTCTAGTTATTTGGAGGTCGCTAGTTCGAGCCTTGAGCAAGGCACTTAACCACTGGTGCGACAACACCGGTGCCAAGCTGAATGGGTCCTAATGCCCTTCCCTTGGACAACACTGGTGGCGTGGAGAGGGGAGACTTGCAACTTGGGCAACTGCCTGTCTTCCATTAAAAAAACCTGGAAACATTCCTAGGTGCAACTCCATGGTCCATCGAGACTAACGGAGGCCTACCAACTCTTCAAATTTCTAACTTAGAAAACTCAACATACGCTCAATGGTTTGGCAAAAGAAAAGTAAAAGGAAGAAACAGACAAGAATTCACAGTGAGAAATTTGGAAAAATATGATAGGCTTATCAGGAGAGCCTTTAAAAGGATTGATGGAGTGTAAAATGCAAAGATGAAAACAAACCTCAGTGGTGTGGAGGATCAAATGTACAGATTGACAGAAGAACAAGGCCTGAAGAGAACGTTTCAAATTCATGGCGATATTAAGAACAACACAAAAATCTGATGTAGACTGCCAAAAATCAAAATTACAAGTGAGCTGAACAGGACAGAGGAAATCCAATTTGACCAAGGTAGAGTTTATCAAGGGCACAGAATGGAAGACCAAGGCGACATTTGGTTCAGTGGTGTATGACAACATGCAGATAAAAGGTTAAATCACGATGAGGATACACACGGGTGAAGTTATGGAGATTGCTAAGAGAAGAGGTCTGAGTATGATTTCAAGGTTTTTCAACAAATAGTTCAGGAAAAGCATATTCTCAGGGACATACAGGTGGGAATTTTAAGTGAACAAAAAATAGTTTGTTTTCTTTCTGTTCAATCAGAGTCATTTTTGACTCTGCCTTAGTAGCACTGCAGTAAGGAAACTGGTACAAATGTATAACAGTGTCCAGGATGGGTAGTACCTCTGGTGAAGGGACCTGTTGTATCCATTCTGGGGTAGATCTCTCATCTTTGGTCCAAACTGAATACTCAGCTCTAACCTGTGGATCCATGTAGATCTTTGCACGTGTTAGCGGCCACACCCCATACACCACTTTGACATGAGCTAAACCAGGTGAGGGTAGCTGGCAGATTCATTCCTCGGTCAGATGGGGACAAGCCTGTCCTAGCATACAAAATCAGCGCTGGCAGACTGGATGGATGAGATCTATAGTGAGATCCAACAGCCAGCAAGGCAGTTCTGCAACACTCCATGGAGAGCGAAGGGCTTGATGAAGGTCACCCACCGCAACCAAAGAAGATCCCAGTTGTGATGACTACTCGTACCACTAGACCTGGACATCTGAGATCAAAGAGTGGAACTGCCCCAGTGCAACAGTTTTTCCACTTTAAAAACTCTCCCACATAGGTCTCATCATGGTTGGATACGACAGAGAGAACACAGATGTAAAGCTAAGACATTAATATTCCAGAAAATGAGATTTTTTATTTGCTTACAGGAAACTACTAAATTTAGCATGGAAAGCAGGGGAACATGTTGGTTCCAAATTAGAGCATAGCAGTGCATATGATATCAAAGCCTCTTCATGGTCAGACCACTCAGTAATTCTATAAAAGTTAGGCAGCAAGAGAGCCGTGATGAAACTGGTGATTAGGAACATAGGTTAGAGAGAGAAAAAAAGTGAATTTCAGAGTTAAGAGTAATTTTTGAGAACAAAGTGGGGAAAGGAAAGGATCAGGAGCATGGTGGGAGATGGAAAGAGCTTAGCAAAATGGGCTGTGACAACTGACAGTACCAACAGTAAGTTAACTGATGGATAACACTGTAAGGACGCCTCCTCTGTTATTATTTGTGGAATTTTAATATGCACAGAGTAACTGCTGCATTGCCTGCAAAACACCAGCATTGCTTTGCAAAATCTGGTATGTTTGAGGCATAATGATAAAGTGCAATAATGGCTTGATAAAACAGCTGCAAGCAACTAATAACTTTTTAGGTTCAAGAACAAAGCCCAAAGTCAGCAGTAGGGAAAATTGCCAGAAGTGATCAAGGAAGTAATAACAAGTAACTTATAGTGTTTTGTGACGGTCACAGAATACCGTACATTAGAAATAAAATGCTCATTTTCATATACTGTATTTTCTTGTGTTGTCAATAAGAGATTGTAATTGCAAGACGTCCGACTGTAAGACCCTACAAAGGATTGCGAGGACTGCTGAGCGGATCGTCAAGGTCTCTGTTCCACCCATCAGATACATTTATCAGGAGTGCTGCCATACAGAACTATCAAGGATCCCTCCCATCCATCCCACAATCTCTTTGACCACCCACTATCATGTAGGAGGTACCCGAGTGTCAGAACAAGGACAGTTAGGATAGGAAACAACCCAGGCCATGAGACTACTGAACTCACTGCCACCACCCAGGTCTCACCGCTTATGAAGCACAAGTAGCGTTATACTGTTTACTTCATAACTTGTCATAAATACATATTAAATGTCAGTTTTCTAGACTAGTTTTCATTATTTGTAGCAATATTACTTTGAGTTGTGTGAGAGTTTGAAGTACTGTGTTGAGCATCTTGGTCAGGAGGAACGTCGTTTCATTTGGCTGTGTACATGTATACAGTTGATTGACAAATGAATTTGAATAAAAATATTTCAAAGAACATAGTAAAATGTCTTAGTTTCTCACCTAACAAAATCATTGGAACACATGGAATTCAATTCTGTGACAACAGTATATTGAATTCATTAAAGGACAAAAGCCATTTGTTTCCTTGTTGGCATCCCCTCAAGAAGCAATTGCACAGTAACGTGAAAAAGTCTTAGGCAAATATATATAGCGAGGGTGCCCAAGACTTTTGCACAGGGCTATATTTGTCAACATGGCAGGGGAAGGGGGAGAGAGGGAGGGGGGTTGTAAATCTAGTGGGAGCAGAGGATACTGAGAAAGGTGGGAGTGGAGTGCTGTGGGAGGGGTGTGAGACAAGCAGCAGAGAAGGAGTGCCAGTGGCAGGGGGTGGCACAGGTGCTGACACATCCACCTCTGAGACACCAGGCACAGTCATTTGATTCCAAACAATTGGTTTATTGATTATTACAGAATGTCTCTCTGATGCTTCCCGCTCCCTCCTCCTCCTTTCCCCTTTCCCCAACCATGATTCCCCTCTCCCTGCTCCCCTTCCCACTTGCAGTCCCATATCTGAATCAGGTTTATCATCATACACGTCATGTTTTTTGGTGGTAATACAGTGCAATATAAAATTACTACAGTATTCTGCAAAAGTCTCTTTCTATACACATCCAAGACTTTTGCACAGTACTGTATATCAACAATCATCACTGATTAATGCAATTTATTAATTGGCCTATAGGTGGTGAGCTTGCAATAAAGAAATGTAACTTTTTAAATCCTGGTATCCATCAAATGCTAACATTGCATTGGGGAATTGAATGCTATTTGATGACCACCCAAGTGTAAACAAACCATCAAAATTACAGTAATGTACGGCAACAGATTTATTTGTAAACAATAAGGAAAGTGGGTTTTGCTTAGTGTGGGTTATAGTTTCTAGATGAATAGAAGCAGAAATCCCCACTTGTTGGTCTCAATTTACAGGAGTTCCTCTCAGACATTCAACATGCCCTTACATGCTCAGACTATACAAAAACAAATTGGAATCATATCGGAAAACATCAGTAGGAGTTGTAGATAGGCTGGAAGATTGTATTTACAGAAGTATATCTTTCCTGGTACATTCAAATCATAGATTACTTATGGCTATTGGGACATACATTTCTCAGTCAGAGAGACACAGAATAGCCCACTGAGTCTGTGTCAATCATGAGCCATCCACTCACACCAAACCTACATTAATCAGCGTTAATAAAATTCACCACATTCTTAACACCCGATCCCCCCCCACCACAAGATTCCACACATTAGGGACAAATTACAGTAGCCAATTAACCCATGTGACTATTTTTCAGTCACAAGAATTTCCAGAGGAAAGGCTGGATTCTTATCACAAAAATGAACAGTGAGCCAGATATCAAAATACTTCTATCTAAAAATCCACATATAGGAAAATCCAAGCAAGATATTCTATTGTCCACGAAGAACAAACTAACTTTTCAACTTTGTATTTGTTTATTAGTTTTATCAATCATCTATAACAAGTGGGGTATGTCCAACTCAGAAATGATTAACAATTTCCTTCTTCAGGAATGCAGGTTAATTAACCCCATATAAAATTGTACAAAATACATAAACTAAAACCTAAAGTCACCAGGTACAAGTTTCTTACCTTCACTGACCAGAAATCACAGGACAAGAGGAGGAGTACTGTCACAAAGCAGGCAATAAAGCTTCTGCTAAACCAGTCACAGAAGAGGTAAGTAATGATGGCACTTACACGAAAGAAAAGATGAAAAAATGTAGCAAGTGGATGTCTGAAAAATATTAAACATTAAGATATTAATAGTGGGATATAAAGAATAAATATGAGAAATATATTCCTATATTTGATAATCTATCAGGATGATTCAGTTTAACAGGAAGGACTATTATTCAAGATTAGGTCCCATTCATAAGATACTAAGTTGAGTGTGGCCATGGAGTTATTGATGCAAGACAAGAGCAGGAATTTTATTTTGCAATGCTTTCCAATCCAAGTAATGAGGAACGTGTAGAAAGCGGGCTTTTACTGAACCAAAGCTTCGGGAAAATACATCAATCAAAGTTACTCCAGAGAGAAAATCCACATTACCACCATTGAGATTTTATCACATGTACATTGAAACATACAGTGAGATGTGTTGTTTGTGGAGTAACACCTCACCTAAGCTGTGGAAGTCCACAAGTGTGGCCACATATTTTGGTGCCAACAGAGAGCACATTCACAATGTTCAGCAGAATAACATAGAACATACTAAGCAACGAAGCAGTTACAGCAAAGCACACGCTGTTCTTCATCCCACTGCCCACCCACATACACACACCTCTAACCCCAGGGCAGGCATTTCTGTTACTTAAATCACAGACAAAAGATGAAGACAAACAAATCTCTAATAATTGTTTTATTTCTTTTATAGTTAAGAACTAACCACTAACATATTGTCAACATTTTCTATATTTCTATTTTATTATTTCTGAAATTTAGCATTCAGCAAGATCTTCTGTTTTCGCTAGTGCACGGCTACTCCTAACTGCACTGATGTCCTATAATTTACGTGGGACCTAATTTATGAATTTGCCAGAATTTTGCATATAAAATGCTAACAGCTGGCATCCCATAGTTTATTTTGCCAATAGAGAATGAATTTCAACATTTAAACTTCTAGTAGTTTTATGTAAACACTGTTGGTGGTACTGTATATATAATGCTATTACAGTGCCAGTGACCTGGGTTCAATTCCACCACTGTAAGGAGTTTGTACTGTATATTCTCCTCATGACTGCATTGGTGCTTCAGTTTCCTCTCACGTTTCAAAACATACAGGTTAACAGGTCACCTGGGTGTAACAGGCCAGCACAGGCCTGTTGGGAAAGAAGGGCCTGTTACTGTGCTGCATCTCTAAATTTAAAAAAACACACACGAAAATTATTTACTGGATATCATTAAAACAATTAAATGATTCCTAATTTGGTGATATCATACTTTTAGGGTAACAGGTTCAGTGAACTATTGCCCAGAAAAAATGAGGTACAACATAACAATCACAATATCTTGCATATAACAAAATCACATTATTCAAAATACTTCATGCAAGTTAAACATACAAAAGTCAAAGAGTCATTATTTTCAGAAAGGTTGATGTGCACCATTTTGTTTCAGTGGTGATGGGAATGCAAGTCAAATTTATTTTGAAGCAGTTAATTATTAAAAAAACATGTTCTGTCAGCATATTCTTTATAAATAAAAATAAGCATATTAGATAACAGGGAGTTTATCAGCAAATTATCTTACACAATATAACATTCTTTCTAACATTCATTACTAATTTTAAAATCACACATAGCAAAACAGAAGAGATAATTACGTAATTCCCCCATAACTTAATCTTGCCGATTGATGTAATTAAGTTGATAGGTTCTTGAATAGTAAGGGCATCAAAGTTTACAGGGAGAAGGTAGGAGAATGAGTTTTTGACAGGGGGGAATAAATCAGCCATGATGATGAAACAGAGTAGATTTGATCAGCTGAATGTCCTAATTTTGCTCCTTTGTCTTATGGTCTAAAATTTATATGCAACTATCCTCCACTCATTGCAGAAATTACCCCCTTTTGGGGAAGTTGCCATGGTTTCTGTTTCATTGGAATTTCTATCTATGCTATTGAAAGGAGCATATTCCATAATCTTCCAATTTGTTAACTAAAACTGCATTATCTATGTCACTGTACAGTTTTAAATAGGCTAATTATTACCTTACAATAATGAGTAAAACAATTTTCCAGAAACAAATTTTGCACTCCTAAACATGCAGGTTAATTTCAAGTGCAGAGGTACAGCTTCTCAAACTAGCTACATTTTTTTTAGGGGAACACCAGTTTCCCCTTAAATAAGGTAAACAAAAATCACAAGATCTAGTGTGCAACTTGAAACTTCATTATACAATTGTCACTTCAATTAAAACTGTGCACAATTTAAGGCAATTGAGAAAGTGTGTGACAGAAACTGAATTACCTCAGTAGAATGAGTAATTATGTTCAAGCAGTTTACTCAAATAACACACACACACACACACAATGCTGGAGGAACTCAGCAGGTCAGACAGCAAGGAAGGGAGGAGAAGCCAGAATAAAGTGGTGGGGGAGGAGAGAACATACAGGGGGGAGGAGGGAACATACGGGGGGGAGGAGGAGGGAACATACGGGGGGGGGAGGAGGAGGGAACATACGGGGGGGGGAGGAGGAGGGAACATACGTGGGGGGAGGAGGAGGGAACATACGGGGGGGGGAGGAGGAGGGAACATACGGGGGGGGGGGGAGACAGGTGATCAGTGAGACCAGGGAAGAGGAGATGGGTGGGGGTGAATGGTATAAGAATCTGGGAGGTGATAAATAGAAGAGGTAAAGGGCTGAAGGAGGAGGAATCTAATGGGAGAAGACAGTGGACCAAGAAATAAAGGGAAGGAGGAAACCAGACGGAGGTGATGGGACTGGTAATGAGGGCAGGAAAGGAAAACGGCTGAGAGGGAAACCAGAATGAGAAATGGAAAAGAAAAATGGGAAAGTAGAAATTACAGGACGTTAGGGAAACTGATGCTCAAGGCACTAAGTTAGAGGCTACTCAGATAGGATGAGGTGCTGCTCCTCCAACCTGAGCTTGGCCTCTTCATGGCACGAGAGGCTATAGACAGGCATGTCAATATGGGAATGATAGATCAAATTTTCCAGCATTTGCAGAATCTCTCTTATCTATAGTTTACTCAAATAAACACAGTGAGAACATTCTCAGAGATCAGAGGAGGAGTTAAACTAATTTTCCGCAAGTTAATTTCATGCAACCTTTTTTGTCCCCACGGTAATTCAATACAGTAGGATTGCAATGGATAATCTGTGCTTGACTTATTTATGCAAATTTACATTCACAATCCAACTGGCTGTAGGAACATTACTGAATTAGAGTGGAAAACAATAGAGAAGCCCTTGCAGACTGCTTACCAGTGATCTATTAGATTTCTTGCTTTGACTATATTACTCAAGTATGAGCAATTAGTCTCTGTTTGCATTAATAATGTTTGCTTGTTCAGCGTAAAGTGGCAGACACGTTAGCTAGAATAACAGTGATGCCATTCAAAAGTAATTTAAAATGTTTTGGGATACTGTGAGGACAAAGGGAGTGTCATATGAAAATCAACAAGCTTTAATTCTCTTTGTGTGTACTCACCCATAAAGAATTGTCAAGAATAAGGAAAACTCAGCATCAGTCATACACATCAAAATTTTCTATTCGCTATCTCGTTGAGGTTAATTTGATAACATGGTGAGCAGTCATTTGGTTGCACACTTACACATAAAACCATTAAGCCCCACCTACTTTCTTGTTTTGCTCACTGCCCAGAAATGTAATTCAGAGAAATTCAAGATGATCTTTCAGCAAAATCCCTGAAGTTTGCCAAAGAAATTGACGGTACATAGGAAGATCTATGGTCTGCTAGCATTCTTAATCCAGGGATTGAATTCAAGAGCTGCAAGGTTATCCTGCAGCTCAATAAAACTCTGATTAGACCACACATGGAGTAGTGTGTTCATTTCTGGTCGTCTCCATACAGGAAACATATGGAAGCTTTAGACAGAGTGCAGAGTTTATCAGGATGGTGTAGATTAGAGATGAGGTTGAACAAGCTAGGGCTTTAAGCTCTGGAGCAAAGAAAGATGAGTGGTGACTTGATAAAGGTGTGTAAGATTATGAGACGCAAAGATAGAGAGGATGCAGGGTATCTCTACCATCTCTACTAAAGGAGATGTAAGGCACTTCTTCTATCCGCTAGCCTGCACGTCACCCTTAGGTAAGGTGTAGTACTTGCTACACATCACAAGTCCTGGTTACGCGACCACTGATGCCAGGCAATCTCCAAAGAGTAGTGATAACGGCTGAGGTCACCCATCTTGTAAAGACACTGCCCAGAAGGATTTTTCTGTTGAAAGGGGGTCTTGATCAGCTAAGTATGTGGATTGAGGAAAGGCAAATCTGGTTTTCAATCCAGATAAATGTTTGGTATTGCCTTTATGCAGATACACTGGGATTTGGGACCTGGGAGTATTATGGAACAAAGGGGCCTAGAAGTTCAAGTACATAGTTTACTGAAAGCAGTCACATGTAGATAGGGTGGAGAGGAAGGCCGCTGGCATGCTGGCCTTCATCAGTAAGGACAGTGAATATAGGAGTTGGGAGATTAGGTTGAAGTTATAAAAGACATTGGTGAGTCAGCACTTGGAATACTGGGCAGAATTTTTGGTCACCCTATTGTAGGAAATATGTTATTAAACAAAGTGTGCAGAAAAAGATTTACTAGGATGTTGCCTGGACTTAGGACCTGAATTACAAGGAAAGGTTGTATGGACAAGGACTTTATTCCTTGAAATGTAGGGGAATAAGGAGTGACTTGATAACGGTATGTAAGATTATGAGGGGCATAGACAGGGTGAAAGCACATAACTTGTTTCCCCAGGGAGGGTTGCTAAAATATGTGAGCGCACAGTAGTTAGAGAAGAGAGATTTAAAAGCAACATCAAGGGCAGCTTCTTCATGCAATGACTGCTGCGCATTTGAAATGAGCTGCCAGAAATAGTGGTTGAGGTGGGCACGTTAGCACTATTAAAAAGCCATCTACACTTGTCCAAGGATAGCAGAGATTTCGAAGGCTATGAGCCAAACACAAGCAGATGAGACTAGCTTATTGGGCAATACAGTCAGCAGGGATTGGTTGGGCTGAAGGGCCTGTTTTCATACCTTATGACTATGTCTCTAGCTTCTGCTTGGATTTTCAAATCATCCCATGATGGAATATTTTAATAAATGTGTATTTTCAATCAATTTTTCATTCTTCTCAGCTTTCCTATCTTTCTTAATGTCATATCTTATGAGCTAAAGGACAATGCTTCTGTTATCAATGGTTTTCAGGGCACTTCCGACCTGCTCAATTACATTTCTTCAAGTCTCCACAAATGGGGTGGATCTCATCACTTGACCCCAGGACCTTCAGCAAAAGATAAATCTTCAGGTGTGTGATTAACATGGGTGGCAGGATCATGAGCAACAAATCCTAATCATTATAGATACATAACAAATAGGTGCTACCAGCTGCAGATAAGAGGGCTACTTGGAGGAATGAAGAAAAATTCAGAAAATTTTACTGAAAAGTAAGAATTTGCATTTGTTTATTGTTTTTCATTTTCTCAAAACATCAAAGCATTTCACAGCCAAATTAATAACTTTAAGAAAGTTCAGATTTTGAATGTTCTGTAAAACACCATAATTGTAACAAAATGCAATATAATTTTATATGCAGACTGTCAGAGGAAGGATGCTCTGCATTGATTGGTACTGGAATCACTGTTATTTAAGAGTTATTTACAAAATGATTTTGAAGAAAAAAAGCATCCGTCTCCAGATGACTGTGACTGATGGGATTTAATTAGTTGCAAAAAAATAACCTATGAGCAACAAGATCAACATTAACTTATTGCAAAATAAGGTACCTAAAGGTATTCCAAGTGCACAGATTCATGGAATCCTGTTTCAAAAACCAGTAACAATATTAATGTAGATTAATAAATATATAAAAAATATTGAAGCACAGAGGCTGATGTCTATAAAGTTAGAACTCTAAATCAATACTTCTTGAACTCCCGTACAACGAAGACCAGACCATTTGGGGCATGTGGTCCTGGTTTTCAGTTTTGCAAAACAAGGTATGTAAGTACTCAAAATCAATATAAGATACATTATCATGTTTTACTTGTGACATTTTTGTTTGGCAGCACTGGAGTAAATACAAAATATCTACAAAGATGATATCTAAGGATACAAATGGCAGGGAAATCTAAATAGACTCACTCATGTGAAAATTTGAATTTGACACTCAACTGGAGCAGACATGGCTATTTAGAACAATATGTCAATGGCCAATTTCTACGCAGTAAAGTGTGGGGATGGGAAGCAAAGTTCTGCTAAATAAATAATGATCACTATTTGACTGAATACTGGAGGTAGATACAATAGATATGGTTGTACTGGCTATTTTTAAGATGAAAGAGATTATAAATCCACAGCCAACTTAGAGACCAGTATGAAATTTTCAATCATCAGCAGAACTCCCTGCTTATTTTTTTTAAAAATCAATAAATAAAAAACTCTATTAAAGAATTTCTATCACCTCCCTTGCCACACACACTCTCTCTCTCTCACACACACACTCATACACACACACACACTTCTGAACACTGAGCATTTTCAGATTTTATTTCCCATTCCAATTTGGGATACACATCTGTTTGCTGGAATCCAGCACAGATCCGCTAGGTGGTCAAGGACCCTGAAATATTCACCCTCAAAAAAAATATTTAAAATTTACATTTAATTCAACATTGCATTAATAAAACTTAGTTAACTTGGCCAATTAATATAATTAATAACAAGCTAATTTATTTTCTCACAATACCACATAAAATTAAGTCATCCCATACATGTGAAAATCATTTTGAGAAATGCCAAGTTGGTGAAATCAAACTCAGAAAGACCATAAATGCACTTGACTTCAGGTAGTCAGTTTCCTAAACTGTAATCTAACCAAAAAGCAAAGAAAAATAATTGTAGATATTTAAAAAATCTGAACCGAGCAGGAAAAAGTGGTGGAGAGCACCAGAATCAGTACAGAGAGCAAATGGAGGTTCTGAAGAAAGCTCAGCAACCTGGATTGATGACTGTTTCTTTTTCCACAGACGCCAACATGATTGCTGGGTTTTTCCAAGTTTTTATTTCAAAGCATATGATGAATAAAGTTACATAACAGAAGTTCTATGTCATTATATACTGATGTGCTATTCTACATGAATTACAATAATCAAGGAAGTTATACTCCTAGAGGCCACATTATTAGGCACAGGATGTACCCAATAGAGCAGCCACTGAGTATTTTGTATGTTTGTGGTTTGCTGCTGCTGTAGCCTACCACTTCAATGTTTGACGTGTTTGTGCACTCAGAGATGCTGTCCTGCACACCACTGTTGTAAACATCCGATTATTTGAGTTACTGTTGCCTCCTGTCAACTTGAACCAGTGTCTGGCCATTGTCCTCTGACTTCTCTCACTAACAGGGTATTTTCACCCACAGAATTGCCGCGCACTGGATGTTTGTTTTTCCACAACATTCTCAAGATTCAAAGTACATTTATTATCAAAGTACGTATGCAGATTCAATCCTAAGATTCACGTTCCCCATAGACAGCCAAGAAACAAAGAAAACTATGGGACCTGTTCAAGAAAAACATCAACCAAGCCCCCCCACCCCCGCACAAAAAAAGCACGCAAACAGCAACAACAAAAAATGAGTGAAAAACACAGAATATAAAACACAAAATCAAAAGTGTCCAGGCACATTCAGTTCAGCTCAGTGTTCGTTATCTGCAGTCTACCCAGATTTAAAATCGCCCAAAATAGCAACAAACAAAAAAAAGTGATCAGAAACACACAACGTGAACTGCAAGTCCAATCTAAAAACCACATTAAACCTTGCTCAAGACGCAGAACTCTGGCACTTCCCTCCACCAGCATCGAGGGAGAAAGAGACCATTCGAAAAAAAAGAGTCCTTCCTTCAAATAGCAAGCAAGGGACTGTCAAAAGTAGACACCTTCCTCAGGCAGCAGAGAGCGAAAGGCTTGTAGAGAGCACTGAACATCTGTTCACCTTAATGACTTCAATCTTCCTTGGTGCTTTAAGCAGCAGGAACGAGATGTGGAGTTGATCATGAGCTCGCACTCCATCTCCAGGCTTCTTGGCCTCAAGGCCACACATTTTGCTCAAAACCTCATGGAATACCCTTGGAGATAGCAAAGCACCAGATCGCTCAATCTGCCCGAAAACACACCACCAAAATGTAGAAAACAAGCTCCAACTGTAGCAGAACCAAATTTGAAAGATGTAAAAGAAGTGAGAGTAGTTTCGTGAACAATCTGGAGGATGTCACCCTCATGTTGTTTGCTGGCACCATTGCGAAACTATTGTGTGTGAAAATCCCAGCTGAGCAATTTTGGAGATACTCAAACCACCCTGTCCAACATCAACAATCATTTCTCAGTCAAAGTTACTCAGATTTCTACCCCATTCTGATGTTTTGTCTGAACAACTGAACCTCTTGACCATGCCAGCATGCTTTTATGCGCTGTGTTGTCGCTACATGATTAGCTCATTATATATTAGCATTAACAAGTGTGTGTACAGGTGTACCTAATAAAGTGGCCTCGGAGTGTAATTTCTTAGAACTCCAAAAGTTGAGTAAATCATCCTCTTGGAAATTAATAATGAATCTTCTCGATCACATTACAGCATTCTTGAATTTAAGGGAAAAAGAAAACCGTATTCTTCTCTGCACCCCAGCAGTGTTTCAGTTGGGCAGTTTACATGCTTTGTTACACTCTCCGGCATGACGGAAATTGGCACTAGAAATAAAGAGAGCTGCTGGACTGGTTTCAAAGTTTATTTGCATAATTGATACATTACTCAAGGTCAAACAAGTTACAGCACTACCACTGCTGTACTATAAATGAACTTACTGTTCCGTGCTTGCTTCTTCCTAACAAAAAAACAGTGACAATCAGATAATGACAATTGGCGACCATGAAACAGTTCATCTCCAGGGGTGAAGTGGTGGATGCACATTTTCAGAATGTTCCGCAGCATTTATGATACCAATGTGCAGCATGTCAGGGTTGAAGTGCAAAGGTTACAGAACTTACCATTCCACTGGTGTCGTGGTTCAGGTGTCTTGGATAGATGTAAACAACACTTTGGAGTAAGGAGGACTTTTGTATTGCTGTATGTACTCACTTGCGATTTAAAAAACAGTAAAGTCACAGGGCTATGTATCCCAGCAAGAAAAGGAAAAGCAATAGACAATGAGGAAGACCAGGTGGTGGTTAATATGCATTACAAGGGAAAAGAGGCAAGTCCAAATACTAAAGACCATAATTAGAACGATCAAATGCAGGGACAATATCTACTGTTATCATTAATGATTTAAAAATACTGAATAAAAATACCTTACTCTGCCAAAATACTAAATTCATGTGGGATGTTTTGTCCATGTATGGTCATGAATTAAAGATTGCATTTGATTTGAAACAACTGTTCCATTTTTAAATCCCACACCCATATTCAATTACTTTCAGCCTTTCAATGGAGATTCCATTTCAGAACCAGAAACTAACTTTTTCTTAACAAAATATAAGTTAGAAGGTACTAGAACTACTTGGCAGGTTTTGCCACATCTGTAGAGAAAGCAAGACAGTTAACATTTTGGGATCAATGATCATTTAATTAGCTCCCATCTGACCTTTATTTTTAGCTCATTAATTTTTTAGGATATGGATATTGGTAGTGAGATTCTTGCTGAAATGATTTATCCTTCTGAAGGTATATCCAAAAGCTAACAAGTAGGAAGTTCCAAGATTTCAAAGGAACACTGTCAGAAATGCGAGAGATTTGGAAGAGAACCTGCAAGTGGTATAAATATAGAAACTGCTGGAACAATTCAAGACAGGCAGCGTTTGTGGAAATAATTAACATTTTAGGTTAAATAGCCTGGGTCAAAAATGAGAAAACGAGAAAGTAAGTTCACACTTTTGTCTCCTGCAGAAAGTTTGCAGCATTATCAGTTTCCAGATTGCCAGCAACTGTAGTTTGATTTTTCAACCTACAGGTGGTGCAATTCCCAAAAGCCTGGTAGCCTTGCCTTTCTTGGTGGGTCTGGGAAGCTCTGCAGGTAATCATGGTCTACTCCGAAACGCACAATGCTGATCAAACACATTACAAGCATAGTACACCAAATAATTTTAACACTGCCACTGTGAAATGAATGCTGGTGAACTCTCCTGCATTCCCTCTCTGGCAGACATTTTCTTTTTTGGGTAACAAGACCAAGACTGCCCACAATGCTCCTGGTATAGTATCCCTAAAGCTCTGGTATAACTGCAGCAGAACATCCTTGTTCCTGTACGCAGAACCTTTATGTATTACTAGCTTCCTTAACTGTTTGGTATGGTTGTATATTTACTTTCATTTGTAACACGCTGTAAGGTTTCACTGCTAATGTAATGGTTTCTCTGTAATGTTCCACTGCTGAGGTAATGGTTTCTCTGTAGCACCAATGTTTGGGTTATGATGAGAGATAACAGCGCAACCTAGCCAATGAGCAGGATGTTATTCTTTCTTGTGTGTCTGGGAGCCGGGAATTTGCGTTTTTTTTGCCGGGGAGAGTTAAGGAGAAAAGACGCGAGTGGAGAGAGTTGGTAGACCACCAGACGGAGTGGACTTGGAGCGAGGGTCCGAAAGTCAGCGACGATTGGCAGAGGTCGATGGTGGACGAACGGCCTTATCAGTGAGCTCCAACCTTGCGCAACAGATTGCTTCATGAGAATAGGCCCTTTTTTCTTTTATGTTTTCTTACTAACCATATAGTCAAATTAAGAATTATAAAACTTAATCGTTTAATCACGTATTGTGTACTGTTTGTTGTTTTGTGGTATTGATTTGTGACAGGGGACACATCGTGCAGCCTCCACCCAAACGAGATTCCTTAAGTTTGGCCGGGCCAGGGGCTATCATCCCCTGTATTAAGCCACTAGCTGAAGCGTGAGTTACACATTGAATTGTCCCTTATATCAATTATTAGAATTAAAATAATACTCAGCCAATCTGCTTTTCCTACTACAGAGAATGTATTCACATTTATACACATTATACTGTGCCTTCAATATTTTTCCCCACTTAACTCAACTTCGTCTGATACACCTCGTAACTTTGTTGGATCCTCCTCGCAACTTTACAATAACACCTGGTTTCACACTGCTGGCAAACTTAGAAATGTTTCATTTGGTTCCACTTTATAAGAACAATTATCTAAACACTTGAGGACACTTTTGATATGCATTCCATTAACCCAAATATCTAAATACTAATAATTTTTTAAACCGATCATCACATTGCATTCTCTTAAGTACCATTCATTTTGTTGCATTAAGTATCTTTAAGTAATTAATTTGAATAATATTCACCACAATATCTCTTGAAATAACTCAAATTTTAGATATTTGCAAGATTCTTTTCTGCTTCCCTGAACACACTTCTTTCCTTTACTAATTTAATTTAAAATTACAGCAGTTACACCGATTAAGATTGTTATTTTCTATCACCTTCTTCATTCACTTTGTACGGTCAATCCTTTTGACAATTAATTTCTCTGCCTGTCACACAATTGCTTACCTCCCCTTTTATTCTCTTCTACCTTTAGCTTCTTCACCTGCATCTTAAAACATTTTATTTATTTATTTTGCAGAAGGGAAGGGATTATGGTGGTGGATCAAGAAACAATAAAGTAAGCTGCTTTGCTCTGGATGGTATCATTCTTAGTCCCTTGTTGGTGCTGCACCTCATAGGTAAATAAGAGTATTCCAATATACATTTAAACACGTACAAACAAGCTGGATGAACTCAGCAGGTCGGGCAGCATTCGTTGAAATGAGCAGTCAACGTTTCAAGCTGAGACCCTTCGTCAGGACTAAAGGAGGGGGCAGGGGCCCTATAAAGAAGGTGGGGGGAGGGTGAAAAACCAATCAAAGGAAAGATCAAGGGGTGGGGGAGCGGAAGCAGGGAGGGGATAGGCAGGAGCGGTGAAGAAGAAATGTAAGGGGAAAGCACTATGGGTAGTAGAAGAAGGCAGAATCATGAGAGGTGATAGGCAGCTAGAAGAGGAAGCAGAGTGAAAGTGAAAGTGAAAGTGGGATGGAGGAAGGGAGAGGGAGGGAATTACCGGAAGTTGGAGAATTCAATGTTCATTCCAAGGGGCTGGAGACTACCCAGATGGTATATGAGGTGTTGCTCCTCCAACCGGAGTTTGGCCTCATCATGGCAGTAGAGGAGGCCATGTATAGACATATTCGAATGGGAATGTGAAGCACAGTTGAAGTGAGTGGCAACTGGGAGATCTTTCTGCAGTGGCGGACAGAGCGGAGGTGCTCGACGACACACATTTGACCACAGCATCTGCAGTGTACTTTGTGTTTACCAACATACATTTGACTTGCTCTACACCAGTGCTCTCAGTTATTTCTTGAAGTCACATGGAATGAACCAAATTTGCTGGAAATTGGCTTCTGTTATGATAGGGAGCTGAGATAGATAGATCACCAATTGGCACTTCTGACCAGACATGGTAAATACTTCAGAGCATCTTTAACACTTGCATGCTGAGCTAAGCCATCATTGAGGATAAGGATGTTCTTGGACTTTCCTCTTCCTATGAGCTGTTAATGATACAAAGTCAAAGTCAAGTTCATATGCACAATTACCCGTGCACACACAAGTGCAATGAAAAACTTAGTTGCAGCAGCATTTCAGGCACGTATAAAATACATTTACAAGAAAAGCATAAATTACACGAAATTATACAAGATAAAACACATCTAGAAAAAAATGTCAATTGAAGTGCAAAGTAGTTATAGTGTTGAGGGGTGGGGGAGGGGTGGTCAGGGTGCAGGCTCCTTCAAGAACAGAATGGTTGAAGGCAAGTAGCTGTTCTTGAACCTGGTAATGTGGGACTTTAGACATCTGTACTGCCTGCCCAATGGTAACTGAGAAGATGGCACGACCTGGATGCCGGAGATCTCGATAATACACGTTACCATCTTGAAGCAGCACCAATGTAGATATTACCGATAGTGGGGAGGACATGCTCATGATGTATTGGGCCAAGTCCACAACTCTCAGCATATTAAGTGTCTGTGCATTCAAACTGTCATATCAGGCCACAATGCAACTAGGTTTCAGCAGTACATCTGTGGAATTGTAGACCGTGACCATTAAGATGTGGTGGGATCACAGAACTATAAGCTGATCCAATATTTGAAAAGTTGTTTAGTTCACTGTTCCTCAGACCGATCTTGGAGTTACACAAGCATTTGGGGATGTATTGCGGCTTCCTTCAATAGACTGAAAGCAGGTTTTGTTGCTGGCGTGTCCTCCTGCACTCTATATTGATAGTATTGATGGTAATGGTGAGGGGAAATGCTGGGCCACAAGTTCACAGATTGAGATGTTGTATATTTCTGATACTGTCCCCAGTACTTCAGTCGATACCTAGTCCTGCAATGTAACTATTCCAGATCTATTCCACTTGGCAAGACTGCAGGGTCCACTACTCAAGCTGAAGGTTCTTGAATGCAAAGACAGGACCTTATCTCCTGTAGTTGTTGCTTCTACTCCAATATGGTCATGGACAGATCATCTCCCACAAATAGATTGACAAGGATGAGAACACTAGTGTACCCCTTGTATTGATTCACTCATGACCTGCTAGAGACTCAGCTCTCAGTTCTCAACCTGCTGGGTTATGATAGTAACACACACAAAATGCTGGTGGAACGCAGCAGGCCAGGTAGCATCGATAGGGAGAAGCACTGTCGACGTTTCAGGCCGAGACCCTTGGTCAGGACTAGGCCACCCTCCCCTACGTGTACCATTGTCACCTCTGGTAAATTTGTTCTGCCAAAAAAACAGGACCTGCTGTAGAATTGGCAGGACTACACAAGTGTACTGTTGCATAAACTAGTCTGTACAGACTTCTACCAAACTGAATACCCAAAAGAGAACTTCAAAGATCAAAATAATTTTATTAAAATACGCATGTTATCATATACTACCTGGAGTTTAATTTTCTTGCAGGCATTTGCAGGAAAAAATAAATACATTTTCAAATGAAAACTACAGATTTGGCTAAAAATGATCTTGCAGTGTCCAAATTGGATTTATTTTATTTAGCGGTACAATGCCGAGTAGGTCCTTCGAGGGGCTCTGCCCAGCAACCCCAGTATAACCCTAACCTAATCACAGGACAACTTACAATGATCAATTAACCTCCCATGTAGGTCTTTGGACTGTGGGGGGAGGCTTTGCACAGAGAGGGTGTACAGACTCCTTATCAGTATTGAACTCCGATGTTCCGAACTGTAACGGGGTGGTGCTAATCACTGTACTACCATGCTGACCCCATGCTACAATGCCAAAGTTGATGTCGGTTTTATTTTATATATGTTATTGACATATATTATTTTTTACATTGGTAATGATAACCCCAATAACTGAGTGAATTGCTAGACCACGTACCAATTGCTGATGGAACTTAAGAGGTCCCTCGATGGAGAGAAATGAAGTTAGTATTTCAGGTTTAGACCCTTTTCCTGGCCGACCTGAAACTACCAGATGCTCTTGTGTCTTCAGGTTGTACAGCCTCTGCACAATCACAGTGCCATGTCTGGAGTCAAATAGACTAACAAGACTGGCCCAGAAGCAACACACACACAAAGCGCTGGAGGAACTCAGAATGCCTGACGGCATCGATGGCCGAGACCCTCGGAACCGAAAATAAAAAGGGACACGCCCCCTGTGTCCTGATGAAGGGTCTCGGTCCGAAACGTCGAGTGTTTATTCTTTTTTCCGTAGGTGCTGCCGGGCCTGCTGAGTTCCTCCAGGATTTCGTGTGTGTTGTTTTGGATTTCCAGCGTCTGCAGATTTTCTCCTGTTTCTGGCCCAGAAGTCCCTCCGGTTTCAAAAAGCGCCGTTGCCCAGGTGGGATGTGGACTCGGGCTCCGAGTTTCGGGGTGTAACCGCCAGCACTTTTACCTTTACCTGATCCTGTTCTTCCTCAGAGCCAGGTCCTCCTCCTCGGCACCGAAATCCAGGGACACGTCCTCGGTGTCGTCCACCAGCGCCTGTGGACGATGAGAATTAGTCGTGTTTTTGTTTTACTGGATGAACAAAACCGCCAAGGGGGCTGAAACGCCCCGTCACCGGCACCTGACACCCCACCCCCGGGGCCGGGGCCTCTTACCTGCCGCATGATGGTTGCTCGGCAGCGGCCCGTTCCGTCCGGTCTGCGTGGTACGCCTCACAAATGTATCCGGGCGGCTGCTGCTCTCAGCCAGCCTTCCATGGGTTGCATCACTCAATCCCAGCCCCCGCCGCCTGCTCACCCTCCCCTCAATTGCCCTGCAAAAGCCCCACACGTTCACTGTTCCTTCATCGCCATAGATGCTGAGCTTCTCCAGCATTTTGTGCGCGTCGCTCTGGACTTCCAGCGTCTGCGGAATGTCTTGTGTGTATTACTAGGCGCGGATTGCGATCCCAGATCATGGAATTTCAAACACATAACGAGCCTGACGGAATTAGAATCTATATTCTTTATTTTCTTTTCAGCAGAGGGGTGGCTGCTGCACTTGACTCGGGTAGGATGTGTTTCGTGGGAGGCGCTGTGGTTCATTTCGGCATTTCATTTCTCTTTCAGAAGGCAGATTTCAACACCCTTAACACAGCCAGAATGCCTCCTCAGTGCAGTACGGAGGGAGTGCTTCACTCATTCAGATGAATGTTAAGGGAGCACTTTCTCGTGGCTGAGCAGGGACGTGTCCTGCCACCCTCAACAGCTTTCAATGGGGTTAGTCGGTCCTTCCTTCTCAGCCACAGTTAAAGCTGCCCTTTTCAGTGTCTTCAGCCCTCCGGTGTCCCCTTGAGTCACTACCCTATCGAGGAGTAATCTTGTCGTCGATACACCAACGAAGCCCTGGCATCCACCTCCTCAGGGCAGATGCAGTACCATCTTGTGGCCAGCCTCTGCTTCTTCCTCCCATTAACTCAACGTGGAGGACTGTCTTGGCGGCCATGGACCACAGTACTGTATCTGGGTGGAGAGATGGTGGTGATTTCCATGGGGAACTGTAGCAGTCTGTCGAGATCTGCCCTCGTGTTCCACCGCCTGCCTGTGGAGAAGAGCTCTTGGGCGGGTGCAATCAGTGCTCTTACCATCCTTACTGAACGAGGTGAGTTCCCATCCCACTGGAGAATGGCTGCTTGCTTCTTGCACCCCAGCCGCAGGTCTCTAGGATCTCCACCAGCTTCTTTAGGACCTGGTTGTGCGCCATCTGCAGTGGCTTTGGGACAGCGCGGTCTTACATCCTGCCAGGGTGTGTTGGAGGTTGTCAACTACCCTCTCTGCCAATTGATTGGTGAAGGTTTCCAGGGCAGGGCAAGGTATCGTGGGTTGCCCTGATGAGGAAGCCAGGTCTGGCTTGTGGGATCTTCCACAGGTGACCAGCGGAATGGCCTGTTGATGGTTCCCTCCCGTGTTGTCCAGCTTCCCGAGCGGCCCCGTGCCACGCCTGCTCTGCCCTTGTCACCTCCTCCACTACCATGGCTTTCCTTTCATTCTTCAAGGCCTTGGACCAGAAATTTGCTACCTTCCCCCAGCCAAGTCCTGCATGTCCAGTCTGCACTCTGCCGACAACCTCTTGGTGCTGCAACCTGCTGATGGCCTGGTCTACAACTTGAGCTCTCCATTTCCGGCCGCTGTGGACTGAGGCACTGGCACTCCGGGTATTCACCATGAGAGAAACTTTTACCTATTTGGAGACATTTTAAAAACTGTATAAATGGAGTATAGTACAGACTTTGAAAAAATAACTGAAATCATGATACATAGAGTTAAAACCATGTATTAAATAAATAGCAAAATGAAGAAAATGATACATTTAACCTGACTTACCCTCTTAATGAAGGTCAGCTTTGCCCCACAGCTGCAGGGATTCCCACGTGTATGACAGCCAAGGTTGACGTAAAGCTGAGGAACCATGTGCAAAATGTGAATTAGCTGTGGGCAGCTAGTAAGATCTGCAACCACTGCTAGACTTAGCAGACATGGACACGTACAGAATGGAAACTGGCCCTTCAGTTCACCAACTATTAACGTGATCAGGCACAGGTGTCTCTTTACCTTTTCCCTACATTCCACTCAACACAACTCCTCAAATTCTATGAAAGAGGGAAATTGACAGTTGCCAGTTAACCTACTCCCCTTTGAGATGTGGAGGAGACCCAGACGGACTCAAGGAGAACATGTACACTCCACGCGGACGGTGTCAGAGTACAGGATTGAACACAGGCAGAAGGAGCCCACAAGCAGTAGCTCTATCAGCTGTGCCAGTCTGCCGACCCTCTCCTGCTGACTTGAAAAAAAGAACAGGAGGGTGGTTGAACTGTTAAGTGATCTGTACTCCATCACAGCGTTCACATTTGCAGTTCAAAGAAATAAAGCACAGAGTAGGCCCTTTGAGCTGTGCTGCCCAGCCTAGTGACAGGACAATTTTCAATGACCAGTTAACCTACCAGCCAGTGTGTCTTTGGATAAGTTTTCAGGCAATACAAAAATAAGTGAAAGGGCAGGTAGTGTTGAGGCCAAAGAATTTTAGACGATGGGCAAAGAAGTGGCAGATGGATTGATGTTGGGAAGTGTGTAGTCATGCACTTTAGTAGAAGAAATAAAAGTGTGGACTATTTTCTAAATGGAGAGAAAAATTCAAAAATCCAAGGTGCGTAAGGATTTGGGAGTACTCATGCAGAATTCCCTAAAGGTTAATTTGCAGGTTGAGTCAGTGGTGAGGAACACAAATGTAATGTTAGCACTTATTTCAAGAGGTCTAGAATATGAAAGGATGTGATGGTGAGGCTTTATAGGGCATGGGTAAGGCCTCACAGAGTATTGTGAATAGTTTTGGGCCCATATCTAAGAAAGGATGTGCTGACATTGGAGATGGTTCAAAGGAGGTTCACAGGAATGATTCCGGAAATGAAAGGGTTACCATATAAGGACCAATTGATGGCTTTGAGCCTATACTCACTGGAATTTAGAAGAATGGGGGGATCTCAATGAAACCAATTGAATGTTGAAAGGGCTCAATGGAGTGGATGTGGGATGTGGAGAGGATGTTTCCTGTGGTGGGGGAGTCTAGGACCAGAGGGCACAGCCACTGAATAGAGGGACGTCTATTTAGAACAGAAATGAAGAAGAATTTTCTTAGCATGAGAGTGGTGAATCTGTAGAATTCGTTGCCTCAGGTAGCTGTGGAGGCCAAGTCATTGGGTATTTTTTTTATTAAACAATATATACTTTATTCAAATATAAATTTATATACAATAACCATTCAAAGACTTTCAATTCTTTACAGTTGGTACCATTACTGTCTTCACATTTTCAAAATTCAAAAGTTTTGCCACCCACGTGGCACTTTGTTCTTTCATATTTACATTCAGGGGGTATACTCACAACCCCCCTACCCCTCAACTCCCATGGGAGAAGAACCCTAGACTGTGGTCCTTCCCCACCGGGCCCTTGCGATGGCTGCACTGAGTTTGAGTGCGTCCCTCAGCACATACTCCTGCAGCTGAGAATGTGCCAGTCGGCAGCATCCCCCCACGGACATCTCCGTGTGCTGGTAGACCATCAAGTTTCAGGCCGACCAAAGAGCGTCTTTCACCGAGTTGATGATCTGCCAGCAGCACCAGATGTTGGTCTCAGTGTCCGTCCCCGGGAACAGCCCGTATATTTAAGGCAGAGGTTGATAAGTTCTTGATTAGTCAGGGCAAGAAAGGTTGTAGGGATGAGCAGGAGATTAGGGCTGAGAGGAAAATTGATCCTCCTATAGCTTGTGGTATTATTAACCCTTTCATTCCCAGTATCATTCTTGTGAACCTCCTCTGGACCCTCTTATGCTAGCATATCCTTCCTTAGATAAGGAACCCAAAACTGCTCACAATGCTCCAATGTATATGTGGTTCATAAATAAATGTAAATTCAAACCTGATATTTTTAAATTCATTTGATTCAAATTCTATTCCTTTAGAATAGTTATTCTAGACTAGTTATTTAGTATTTTGAACTTCATGTTGAGTTGCCAAGCTTCAAAAGCTATTTAATGTCATTTCCACTACACCAGTGTAAAGGAAAATGAAATAATTGTTAGTCCAGATCTGATGCAGGAAAAAAAAACACAATAGGATAAAGAACACAATATTAACAAACATAAATACATAAGAAAGCTTACGAGGATCGATAAGTTCATGGCCTAAGGTAGAAGGAGTCAATTTTAGAAAACTTAGTACATTCATTTTTCAGCATAGTCCCCTCCTACATTTACACACTTAGTCCAGCGGTCGTGGAACATACGGATCTTGGACCTCCAGAAAGAGCCCACAGATTTAAGTATTCTACAAGGAGGTTGAGGCAACTGTGGCTGACAAGGGAAGTCAAAGACAACATAAAAGGAGAAGAAAGGGTATGCAAGGGGTGATTGATAAGTTTGTAGCCTAAGGTGGAAGGAGATGAGTTCTACAGTTCTCGTTACATGCTCGTGTGGTTCAAATCTGAGTGATTACGCAAAAAGTTTGAAGTTAATAACTCCTCTGGGTGATTGATAAGTTTGTGGCCTAAGGTAGAAGGAGATGTTATTAATTTCAAACTTTCTGCATGATCACTTGAAGAGTTGAACTGCATGTGCATGTAACGAGAGCTATATAACTCATTTCCTTCTATCTTAGGCCACGAACTTATCAATCACCCATCTGTGGACACTTTCTGGAGGTCCAAGATCCGTACGCTCCATGACCGCTGGACTAAATGTGTAAATGTAGGAGGGGACTATGTTGAAAACTAAATGTGCTAGATTTTCTAAAATTGACTTCTTCTGCCTTAGGCCATGAACTTATCAATCACCCCTCGTATACATAGATTCATTGTACGTCTATAAAGTGACAATAGGTACAGGAGTGTCTATATTTAAGGTGCAGCTGACAGGAAGTGACAAAGTAGCAGCAGTGAAGTGCTATAAGCTGGCAAGATGAAAGATAGGATGTCATTTGTCATGGTTAAGTTGGGTCTTTGTAAGAATGGTCAGAAAAGGAGCAGCACAAAGCATTAAAGTAACAGGTGACGAGAAGCTCAGGTTAATCCTTGTGGGCTAAATGGAGGTCATTCAGTCATTCTATCTGTATCACATTATAAGCACTAAAGGCTGTATGCCAGTTCGGATGAAGTACAAGTGGAAGTTAGGTTTGGGCCACAGCATCAGCAAAAGGTATTTCGTTCCCAATACATGTGCGGGAAGGTGCCATGAGAAGGGGAGTAGGTATTTCTGAAGATGAACGAAGGAAGCAAGAAGTTGCAGAGCCCCTTCGGAATGCTGAAAGGGGAGAGCAGAGTGAAATGTGACTGGTGATGGCATCCGGTTGAAGGGTGCGGATATTACGGAGGATTGTCCATTGGATGTCCAGGCTGCTCAGGTGATAGGTGAGGACAAGGAGAACTCTATCCTTGCTCTGGGTGGGAGGTGATTACGGAAAGCAGAAGTTTAGAGGATGTAATAGGCACAATCAAAAGCCCAGCCAATTGAGGCAGATAGAAAACCATAGCAGAGGAAAATTGGTGTGAAAGGTGGCATCTTTGGAACAAATGCGATGGAGCCAGAGAAACTAGATGAATGAATGGGGTCTTAGTGGGAATCTGGGTGGGAGGGATTAAACACTAGCTAACTGTGAGAGTCCATCGGCTTTTAGAAGTTATTAGGTGTAACTCATTTAGTAACAATATACCATATTCCAAATGGAGCAGATGACATCCATTTTACATTCAGCCATACTTTTCACTCACTTCTCCTTATCCATATAAGCCCCCCAGAATCTCAATGAGTCAGGGTGTGGGAGAGAGTCAGAGGTGTTCACAGATGCAAATCCAATAAAACTGGTTGGAGGGAGGGAGAATCAAATCAAAAATAGGGGGAAAAGGTAAGTCTGCGATATAAAAACAGTGAGTCCTCCAGGACATTGTCACCAGTGGTTATTGAGAGGATTAGAACAGGGATCCCCAGCCTGGGATCCATGGACCCCTTGGTTAATGGCAATGGTCCATGCATTTAAAAAAAAAGTTGGGAACCCCTGTTCTAGAAGCTGGATTACAGAGTTAAGGGGTTATAAGGCTGGAGAGTGTGAAGGCATGTATTCCAGAGGAAGTGAATTCATGACTGCATGGAGGATCAGTCACTAATCTTCAATGACATGGCCATTGTCCAAGGTGAAATGTCGGGGTGGCATGCAGCCTACGCCAGGTGGAGATCAGCTTGCTGAAGAACAATCACTCTGCTCACGTGAGCAGGTCTGGTGACAAAGTCGGAGCTGGTCTTCAGAGCAGAAGATCACAGTCATTAAAGGGATTATAGTATGGGGGAAAATAATATTCTGACTTACTTCCTTTGAAAACTGTAGATGGAAATTACCTCTGGTGCTGCAGAATTATTTTCTTCATCACTATAATAAATGTGGTTCGGTTCCTGACTATTGTTCAATATTAGTTTTAAGTGGAAAGTCAAAGTGTAATTCTGCAGCAGCCTGCTGAGTCCAAATATGCTATTTTCCCTAAGTTATTTCAGAATCGGTTCTTCAAAAGTACTTCCTTCTGAGTGGAACTTTTTAGGCTGTCCTTGGTTGTGAAAAAAGCTTTATAAATGAGGAGGATTTCTTTAAAGCCATGGTGCACATTAACAGTACCTCTTTTAGCAGCAAATTTTAGATCATGTTGATGTCTACAGACAAAATCAGACTGCACCCACACAAGCATGAGAATGCACTGAATCATTTTGGACTAAAAGCCACCTGAGTTCATTACCAGCAATAAAAAATACCCCCTACAACTGTTAGGAAACTTTTACTGTCAAATGCGCTTTTAACTTCTGGCAATACAGTAATTTGTAAAAATTAGTAGACATGTTTGATCTGGGGATAATCTTAAACCACATAACATTTTAAACACTTCATAAAACTGCCACTAGAAGTGTTCTGGCTTCTGTTATGAATTAGCAGATTCACTTCTTCAGTCATCAGCCATGATTCTTCAGTAAGGTCAAGGGAGTATTTGGCTCAGATCAAACAGAGTGAGAGGAGCTGACTCACTATCACCCACTCCAGGGCTATAGAGTCCTGTAATTGCTCTTAACGCATAGTTCGATGACTTAACAAACCCTCAGCAGTCAGTCAACGGTGCTTACCCTTTTTCTTGCATTCAGAAGAATCACTGACCTAGGCACACACAGCAATCCCTCCACACCTACCACCTGAAACCACACCTTTGTCTCTCTATCAATCTATCTTTCTCTCCCTCCCAGCTCTCTCTCCCCTTCTGTCCCCCTCCCTTTTCTTTTCCCTCTCTCTCTCCCCGTCTCGCTCCCCCACTTTCTCTCACCCCTCTCTTCCCTCTTCTCACTCCACACCTTCTTGCTCCCCCACTCTCTCACCCCTCTCTCCCTCTTCTCCCCCTCTCTCCCTTCTCTCTCTCTCCCCTTCTCTCTGCATCCCCCTCTCTGCACCCTCCTCTCTGCATCCTCCTCTCTGCACCCTTCTCTCTGCATCCTCCTCTCTCGCACCCTCCACTCTCACACCCTTCTCTCTTTCTCCTCTCCCCCTTCTATCCCCCCTTTCTCCTCTATCCCCCCACTCTCCCTCTCTCTCCTCTCCCCTTTCTCTCTCCCCTCTCTCTCACCCCCTCACCCTCTTTCTCCCTCCTCTCCCTTCTCCCTCTCCCCCTCCTCTCTCTCCCTCCCACCTCCCCCTCTCTCCCCACTCTCACCTCCCTCTCCCCCACCTCTCTCTAACCCCTCCCCAAACCCCTCGCTCCCCCTCTCCCTCCCCTCCACCTTTCTCCCCTAACTCCTCTCTCCCCTCCTACCTCTCTCTCTCTGTCCCCTCTCTCCCTCAACCCCCTCTCCCCCCCCCCCTCAACACCCCCATGCTGTGGATAAGCATGGAAATCTGTGTTTTTAAATTAGAGCAAACTGCTGGGGGGGGGGGGGTGCTCAGCGGGCCGGGCGGCTTCTGTGGAGAGGGGTAAACAGTGGACATCTTGGACCGAGACTCTTTATGCCTCTCCTTGGATGCGGCCTGGCCTGTAGCAGGCCAGGGTCATCTTGTGGGATCCTTGTTTCTGCTTCAAGGAAGATTCAGTTTATGTAAAACATTAAAGTGACATTTGACCCTGTTCAAAAAAAAACCCTCTCCACCCCACCATCTCACTCCCCCTCTCTCACTCTCAACCCCCTCAACCCTTTTCTCCTCCCCTCTCATCCCTCTTTCCCTCTCCCCTTCCCCTACCCCTCTCCATCTCTCCTTCCCCTCCCCCTTCCTCCACCCTTCTCCCCTCTCCCCTCGCCTCTCTTCCCTTCCCTCCCTCACTCTCTCTTCCCTTCCCCTCCCTCCCTTTCTTCCCCTCCCTCCCTCTTCCTCCACCCCCTCTTCCCCTCCCTCCTCCCCTTCTCCCTTCCTCTCCCTCCCTTTCTCCTTTCCCCTCCCTCTCTCCCCCTCCCTCCCCTTCCTCTCCCCTCCCTCTCTCCCCATCTTCCTCTCCCTCCCTCTCTCTCCCCCTCTCCCACTTCTCTCCCCCTCCCCCTCTCTCTTCCTACTCTCTCCCCTCATTCTCTCCTTCCCTCTCTCACCCTCTCCCCCTCCCTCCTAGAGTATCTAGAACAGAGAGAATCAGGGTGTGCCAGTTTGAGAGGGTCCACAAGTGAGAAAGTAAGCAAAAGATACACTGGTGGGGGCAGCAAAAAGCAACAAAACGTAAACACAAGAGCTTGTGCAGATGCTGGAGATCTAGGGTAACTGTGTAACATGCTGGAGGAACTCAGCAGGTCAGGCAGCATCTGTGGAGACACTTTGGACCCAGTCCCTTTCTCAGGACTGGAAAGGAAGGGGGAAGGACCCAGATTGGGGATGGGGAAGGTGACAGGTACAGTCAGGTGACTGACAGGCAGCTGGGTGGGGAGGGTGTGAAGTGAGAAGCTGGGAAGTGATAGGTGGAAAAGTTAGAGATTTTGTGTAGTTTTGGTCCGGTCCTACGGGAAAGATATAAATAAGGTTGAAAGAGTTCTGAAAAAACGTACAAAGATATTGCCGGGTTTATAAGGAATGATTAATGGAACGTAGAAGATCGAGGGGAGATTTGATAGAGATATACAACACTGTGGTATAGATAGGATAAATGCGAGGAGGTTTTTGCCATTGAGGCTGGGTGGGACTGCAACCAGAGGTCATGGGTTAAGGATGAAAGGTGAGAAGTTTAAGGGGAACAGTAGGTTGTAAGTTCTTCATTCAGCGGGTGGTGAGAGCTGCCAGCTCAAATGCTGCACACAAGCTCAATTTCAACGCTTGAGAGAAGTTCGGATAGGGACATGGACGGTAGAGGTATGGAGGGCTATGGTTCCGGTGCAGGTCCATTGGAGTAGGCAGCTTAACTGGTTCAGCACGGACTTGATGAGCCGAAGGGCCAGTTTCCAGGCTGCACTTTTCCATGACTCTATAGAGGAAGAAGGAAATGGACAGGAGAGAGTGGACCAGGGAAGAAAATGAAGGCGGCTGGGCGCCAGATCGGTGGATGATAGGCAGGTGGGGAGAAGGGAAGCGGTTAGAGTGGAGAATGGGAGGAGAGGGTGGGCTCATCTGCACGGAAGCCTAACCTTGAAGACTTTACTATCGTGCAATGCCCCAGTTTAGTCAGGACATGAGCAATTGCAGCAACTAATAGAATATCCGACACTGAAATGCTGTCACAATGTTGAGATGAGAGCAGAGATCCTTTCGCACAAGGTGCTATACTGTATTTATGAAAGCAAGATGCACGTGGGAAGCCAAATATAACTTTAATGCCTAATGAGTAAAACTGTATTGATCACTTCTATCGAACTGCCGACCGACTGGACAATTTGGGGATTTCCTTCAACTGTTTTGGACAGAGGGGATTTCATCTTCAAGAATACAGAAATATTTTCAGGCCAATAAAAATAGAACAATGATCTCTGGAGGCGTTCACTGCCGATGGAACCACCCAGCAAGGTTACCAATTGTTTTATTCAGTCCGTATCAGAAAGTTAGGAAGCGTCGGATAGGACGGATCATGTACATTGGGTGCTGCAGCGAAAAAGTAAGACTGGTTTCAGAATGATTAATAGGCTTTTTTTTTAAACCTCAAACTTAACGGCAAGTAATATGAAAAGTACAACACATCGCCGAATCAATTTAGTAAATTATGTTTTGACAACGTGTATCTTAAGCAATTGAACATTTAATAACAAAACTGCCGAAGAGCGGGTGTCAATGATAATTTCTGACGAGACACATCTTTACAGGTGAGTTGCTTGGAGGTGAAGGAGATGATCCAGTAAAATTGGGACCGTGCGTTCTTCAAGCATATCCTAACCTGCCCGCCTAGGGCCGGTGTTTAAAGCGATTTGAAATAGTGTAAGCATTGCGGATGCCGGGATTCAAATCGATACCGTAGTGCGGGTAACAGCCAGTAATGATTCCGAAATTACGATAAATCGATCTTTTCAGATTCAGCAGAAGTGGTTTATAACGAATTGAGTTGAACATGTTTTAATTTATAGGACATGGTTAAGACGCACAAGATCAGCGTTTATTACCTGTCCCTGATAGGTCCCTGACGCGCTATTGAAAATTTTCTTCAGCCACTTCAGTTTGCTCTGGTTGACAGAATCTCATGATAGCGTTTGGATCCAGTGACAATGAAGAAATGCCTATATACAGTATATCCAGATCGGAATGCTGTGCCTGTTCTGCTTTTTTGTTCTTGTTTTACCCTATACATGTACCCTATACATTCTCGAAGTCATCTTCTCTTCAAACCCGGTAACTGTTCATTGGTTTTACTCAATTGTCATTGAACTATCTTTGTGTGTAGTTTTTCATTAGGTGACGTAAAGTGCGACGGTGTTAAGCACCCTAGGAGTCTCTGTTACACAGTACTGTCTGTATTTGTCAAAGTGGAGCAGAGAGCGAACTTGTAAATCTGGCGAAAGCATGGGATGTTGGGAATGGCAAGAGTGGAGCACTAAGGGTGGGGTGTGGGACAGGTGTTAGAGAAGGAGTGCCAGAGGTGGTGGTGGGGGGGGGGGGCCGCTGGTGTAGAGACACCCAGCCCTGAAACGCCAGGCAAGGTAATTTGATTCCAAACAATTAGTTTATTGATTATTACAGAATGTCTCTCTGGTGCTTCCCCCTCCTTCCCCTCTCTCTTCCCCTTTCCCACTCACAGTCCACAATTGACACCCAAATCAGAATCAGGTTTATCATCACTCACACATGTAATGATCTTTTTGTGGCAGCAGTACAGTGCAATACATAAAATTACTACAGTACTGTGCAGAAGTCATAGGCATTCCAGCTATATACAGTATATGTGCCCAAGACTTTTGCACAGTATTGTACATACTTTTCTAGTTCATTTAGTTTGAACTGTGAACACTTGGGAATGATTGATCCTGCAGGACAAGGTAGAGGAAATGATCTGCAGCAGAAACATAAACAGGGAAAAGGCGATGGGAATAAGGGTGACAATGAAAGGAGGAGGAGGGAAGATGCTGGGAATGAAGACAGGCAAGAAACGGAGGAGTTTGCTTTTGGAGAGAGAGAAAATGAGAACAAAACTTTTAGTTTAGAACCGAGGATAAGTGTCAGCTCCTTGTGTGAGGAAGAGGAGGGTATTATGGGGAGGGGTGGGAAGTCTAGTTCAGGAATTGCAAGGCATCTGACCACAAGTCCCTGCGAGGACTGCTGAGATGATCATCAAGGTCTCTCTTCCACCCAATAGAGATGCTTATCAGGAGTGCCATTAGCATTGTCAATGATCCCTTCCATCTGTCCAATAAACTCTTTGACCCCTTACCATCAGGTTTGAGGTACCATCATATTAGGACAAGAATTAGGATGAGAAGCAACTTCTTCCCCCGGGCTATAAGACCATTGAACTCCCTACCACCACCCATGTCTCATCACATATGAAGTGCCAATAGCATTATGCTGCTTTCTTTTTAACTTGCATCATAAATACAGCTTATTATTTGATAATTTATTTATGGTAATATTAATGTTTGTGGTATGAGTGTGAGTTACATATACTGTGTTGTCCACCTTGGTCTACAGGAATGTTGTTTTGTTTAGTGGTATACAGATGTATATGAATGACAATAATCTGAACTTGAACTTTACCACCAGTGTTTAATGAGGAGCTGTTGGGGGGGGGGGGGGGGGGAGCGGTTGTCAGATAAAGGATTACCATGAAGCAGGAGAATGGTTCTGCCCACTGTTTGGGGATGACGATGGGTGTGAAAATGGAAGGGTTGAAATAAAGGGTAAGTTTTGAGAACAAAAATATTTGTTTGGATTCGGGAGCAAGAGAGAAGAATGGATGTTGGTTGGATGAATGGAATTTTGAAAGTGTATCAGTTTGAAAAGCTGGCAGATTGCAGTATCCCTGTAGGTAAGGGTCTGGAGCTGATTATGGGAAAGTGATTACAGAACTTTTCAGGAAATTATATACATTTCATTTTTAAACATTTTTTGTCAGATTAAATGTATGGTTATAAAGTACTAGAGTTGACTTGAATGCAATTATTGGAAAGAAAAGATTCCAAGTTTTTTAACAGCTGTAAACCACTGCAGATTGAGAAATGGACAATCAAACTTGTGCCTCTGATATTTGCAAATTTCTCCAGCACTTTTACTTTTCTGTGATTTTTACCCATAATGCTCTAACTAGTTGATGTAACCAGAAACACAAGAGATTCTGCAGATGTTGGAAATCCACAGTAACACACACAACTCAGCAGGTCAGGCATAATCTATGAAGAGGATTAAGGAGCTGAGTTTTTGGGCTGAGACCCTTCTCTGATGAAACCAGGGCTGTCTCAAAATATGTACAATGTAGAGTCATTGAGTCGTACAGCATGGAATCAGACCGTCTGGCACGTGAATCAGCCACCACCCAATTAAACTAACCCTCCACCAACTCCATTTTATTCTACGCACTCTTCTATCGCAATCCTCCCAACCAGCTTTTACCACTCACCTACACACAGGGACAATTTACAGTAGCCAATTTACCCACCAACCTGCATGGATTGTGGGAGGAACATAGAAACATACATTGAATGTCTACAGCACAAAACAGGCCTACAATGCTGTGCCAAACACGTACATAGTTTAGAAGTTACCTAGGGTTACCGATAGCTCTCTATTTTTCCAAGCTCCACGTACTTATCCTGGAGTCTCTTAAAAACCCTATCGTATCCACCTCCATCAACTTGCTGGCAGCCCATTCCACGCACTCACCACTCTCTGAGTAAAAAACTTACCCCTGACATCTCCTCTGTACCTACTTCTAAACACCTTAAAACTGTGCCCTCTTGTGTTAGCCATTTCAGCCCTGGGGAAAAGCCTCTGACTATCCACGCAATCAATGCCTCTCAATATCTTACACACCTCTATCAGGTCACCTCTCATCCTCTGTCACACCAAGGAGAAAAGGCCAAGTTCACTCAACCTATTCTCATAAGGCATGCTTCCCAATCCAGGCAACATCCTTGTAAATCTCCTCTGCACCCTTTCTACGGCTTCCTCATCCTTCCTATAGTGAGGCAACAAGAACTGAGCACAGTACTCCAAGTGGGGTCTGACCAGGGTTCTATATAGCTGCAACATTACCTCTCAGCTCTTAAACTCAATCCCACGGCTGATGTAGGCCAATGTACCATATGTCTTCTTAACCACAGAGTCACCTGCACAGCTGCTTTGAGTGTCCTATGGACTTGGACCCCAAGATCTCTCTGATCCTCTACACTGCCAAGAGTCTTACCATTAATACTATATTCTGCCATCATATTTGACCTACCAAAATGAACCACCTCACACTTATCTGGGTTGAGCTCCATCTACCATTTCTCAGCTCAGTTTTGCATCCTATTGATGTCCCACTGTAACCTCTGACAGCCCTCCACACTATCCACAATACCCCCAAACTTTGTGTCATCAGTAAACTTACTAACCCATCCCTCCACTTCCTCATCCAGGTCATTTATAATAATCACAATGAGAAGGGGTCTCAGAACAGATCCCTGAGGCACACCACTGGTCACCGACCTCCAAGCAGAACATGACCTGTCTACAACCACTCTTTGCCCTCTGTGGGCAAGCCAGTTCTCGATCCACAAAGCAACGTCCCCTTGGATCCCATGCCTTTTAATGTTCTCAGTAAGCCTTGCATGGGAAATCAGAGAACCTACGTGATCTCAGGGAATAAATGCAAAGTTCATACAGACAGCACAGTAGGTCAGATTGAACTACCTGGCAGCAGCTCTGCCAGTTGCCCCACTCAGTTTCACATATCAAACTCGTATAATCATTACCATTCTTTACATGTACGCTTTTTGGGACTGTATCATGGACAAAAATAGTGATGACACTGCCGTGTCAGCATTAGTGTTTCTCATTGTGGCACCAAGGTCCTCAGGTCCCAAGGTATTATTTAGAAGAACAGGAGAGTTACTGCCAATACCTTACTGCTCACTAGTTAATATTAATTCTCTAGTCATTGCTCTAATAGACAAGTTATCTAGTCCATGAAACATCGTCCTTTGTGGAAGGTGGTACAGCTTTTGGGTTGTGGTTTTCCTGCATAACAGATCTCCCTCCGAATCACATGGCATTTGTACTTCATTGCAAATGGGTTTAAACCACGGAGGCCTAATGCAAAGCGATTGAAGCAGTACAAGAAGGCATTTCACCATGTCCTACTCTGATCAAGACAGACCTAAAGATGGTAACAGTCCAGTGACTCCCACGGCTTTCAAACAAGTAAAGAAATATATATTCACAAATAGTTAGGTAGATAAAAAATATAAAAAGGTGGATGATGTTCCTTGTCCTTAAATTCCCTTGCAGTAACTTGAAAGGGGGCGAGGTGGTGAAAGGTACAATAAAATGTCTTTTCTTGTAGCCATATACAGCATGCAACTCTTAAAATTAAAATGGTTTTGGCTTCATTTCAGTTCTTGATTTTATTTTTGCTTCTAACCAGCAATAACATTTGTTAACTTTTGCAGTAGCCTCACTTTTGCCAAAGAATTGAACATATTCTAATGCACTTTAAAAAATGGGTCATATATTCTCAACAACCACACAATATATCGTTTCTATACAGCTGTGTGGCTCTGCTCTTCAGAACTGCTTATGTGTGGCATTAAGAGGACAATGCACAAAAAATGGATAGAAACACATACATATGAAAAGGGAAATGTTATGAAAGACATTTTACAATTTTGCACCAGTTCGAAGAAAAATACCATTAAAGCAAAAAGTTGCAGAAATTGTGGAATCTTAAGAAAATATGTGATCCTATACACCATATTTCATGTTAAAAACCCTTTCCTCTTTTTTTTTACTTAGTTAGCAATTACTATTTGAAAATAGAGAAGTTTTGGTCTAGCGTGTGTTATTTGAGAAACAAAATCACTCCTAACTATAAAGGGAATAGGAGATGATGTCAGAACCCTATGGAACAAAATTTCTTTCATGATTTACATTATATTTTAACTTCAACATTCTGTAGAACAATGTATGGTCTTTCTTTAGATACCATCGTCACAGTTCACAATATTTTTCACCTGAAGACGCATGTATATTTGATGTTTTGTAGATGACACAATACTTCTATTTTATTACTTTAACATAGAAAAAACGATTCCCTGTGCACATTATAATGCAGTACCTGTAAATCTCTTTGGAGGTTTGCTGTAATATTACTGAATTGAGGTAACCTAAATCAAAATCCTCTTTTATCATCTATTAGTGCAAAATTAACTTACTTCCAGTTCTGAATTAAATTAAGATGCATGTTTAAGATACATGTTCAGTGCAGCTTTGTGGGCCAAAGGGCCTATATTGTGCTGTAGGTTTTCTGTTCTTCTATGTTTCTTTGTTATGTGGTGTGTTGTATGGCGTGGGTGATCGTGGTCTTTCCATGACCATGATTGTTCGTGGCATTTTTTCTACAGAAGTGGTTTGCCATTGCCGCCTTCTGGGCAGAGTCTTTACAAGGTGGGTGACCCCAGCCATTATCAATACTCTTCAGAGATTGGTCGCATAACCAGAACTTGTGATGTGCACCAGCTGCTCATATAACCATAAACCACCTGCTCCCACGGCTTCATGTAATCCTGATTGGCATGGGGGGGGGGGGTGCAGGGCAAGCGAAGCAGGTGTTATACCTTGATCAAAGGTGAACTGCAGGTTAGCGGAGGGAAGGAGCGCCTTACACCTCCTTTGGTAGAGATGTATCTCCACCCAAACACCCCTCAAAATGCACAGTTTGCTTTATTTTCTAATCTCAGCTGCTGATTTAGGTTGCTACGTAAGTTCCCCATCCTCTCTAAAAATACCTGGGAACATGTTTGAGATGATTTCTAACAGTCTGCCAAAACTTGTCTCTAGTATTTGTTTGGCCTTAATGGTTTCTTGAAAGAATTTAGTAAGTTCACAAACAAGAGAAAATCTGCTGATGCTGGAAATCCAAGCAACATGCACACAAATTGGCAGAGGAACTCCCAGGTAGCATCTATAGAAAAGAGTAAACAGTCGACATTTTGGGCCAAGACCCTTCATCAGGACCCTTCAGTGCTACTTATTTTATAAATTGTTTGAATGAAAATGACAAAATGTTACTGGGAGAAGTTTCCACTCCTGCCGCTATGCAGTGTTATCTGACCTTAATGCCCACTTGAGGGGGTAGATGGAGCTTTGGTCTAGTGTCTCATCTCAAGACAGCATCTTTAAAAGGTGTAATAGTCCTGCAGGGAGTGTCAGCCTAGATCCAAGTAATGTGAATTCAATCCAAAAACTTGTGACTTTGAGGTGAGAGGACCTAATAAGTCTTTTTTTCTCCTCCAAAGAATATTTTTTAATTATGTGTATCTGAAAAACAAATATAATTTAGAAATATTGACTTTCAAATATGAGATTCTATAGGAAGCAGACCTCACCTGCAGTTTTCTTTCCTTTATGTTGCATAGCAAATATCCGACTCAGGGCCATTTTAGGTGCCCCTTCCATATTTATTATTTGGCATGAAAGCACCAGTGTGTGCTTCTCAAAGTTCCTCTTCCTGCATTGCCTCAACTTCCTCCTGATTCCCACAGTTTCTACTGTTCCAGATTTTGTGTCAGTGGGTCTAGTTCCTGTTATTTGTTACAGTATTTTTGCCACTGTCTAATAACACTTCTCTTCATTTTGACCATATGTAATATGGAATCCTCTATTTTAAAAGACGTCGTGCGCATTACCACAAAGTTACAGAGCACTGCAGCTCAGAAACGGGCCCTTCGCCACCACCCCCCCCCCCAGTCGTGCCGACTATTATTCGGCTTAGCCAATCAACCCTGGATCATAGCCCTGATAGCCCTCCCTACTATGCACCTAACCAAACTCCTCTTAACTGTTGCAGTCAAAGCCCCATCCACCATTTTCCCTGGCAGATGAGCCTGACTTTTCATTCTAAACATGAACATAGATCACTGCAGCACAGGACAGGGACTTTGGCCCATGAGGCGGTGCCAACCTTTTAACGTACTCTAAGATCAGTCTAACCCTTCCATTTTTAGGACATAAGCTTCCATTTTTCTATCATCCTTTTTTATGCCTTTTTTATGAGTTCCTTCAATGCATCTAACATATCTGCCCCTACCACTACCCCACTACCCTGGCAGGGTTTTCTATGTGCTCTCAACTCTCTGTGTAAAAACCTATCTTTGACATCCCCCCCATACTTTCCTCCAATCATCTTAAAATTACGCCCACTTATATTACCCATTTCTGTCCTCAGAAAATGTCTCCATCTATCTACTTGATCTTTGCCCCTTATCATCTTGTAGACCTCTATCAAGTTGTCTCTCATCCCCCTTTGCTCCAATAAGAGAAGCTTGAGCTCACTCAACCCAACCTCCTAAAACACATTCTCTAATGCAGGCAGCATTCTGGCATTCTTGTAAATCAGACTTCAAGCGCATTGGAAAACCACACCTTATGTTCCAACGTCCACCTCCCTGCACCTTCACCTATGCTAAGCTCCACACTATCCTAGCTAGGAAATGCATCTCATTTTCTTTATGCTACTCAGTCTGTTTTTTGGAAATCTCCCCTAATAGAATCAGATTGATTGGCCTTGACATAAGTGATGAAATTTGCTGGTTTTGGCAGCAGGCGTAACAAATTAGAATAAGTAGGAATATTAAACAAACAAACAAGCAAGCAGACTAACAATTAGGTATATACATAGATATATACATAATTAGTGCAAACGATGAATAGTGATGTCGTGTTCATGAATGGTTCAGAAATCAGATGTTAGAGAGGAAGAAACCACTCCTAAAACACTGAGTGTGTGCCTTCGCTCTGGCAGAAGTAACAACAGCAGGTCCTTTAGTTCAATTCCTTGACATGGGTGTAAATACCCAGGATACGAATACCATGAAAGTTAACTTCTGAGGTGGCACCGCGTCCAGTTACAGTAGCTGGGGAGCTGCTGTGGATTAAGAATGCAGCTGACCATTGCTTTCTCAAGGAAGGACAAGCATTACCAGCATTGTCTAATCCCAAAAAATAAAATTCAATTGTATTTCCAGATGGATGAGTTTAAATAGTTTGCAGCACTGAAAGCAATATGGTTTGTTGAGGAAAATATGAATTTTTTTTCTGATTACAGGATCTCATTTCTGGAGCATGCTATGATAAAAATATACACAGCTTCAGACATTCTGAGATAACAGATCAGATTAAGTGCATTTTATTCCCAAATATTTTGTTTTTTTGCAGGTTGCCAATGGGTGTGTCCATTCCAAAGGCATAACAAGTCATTTAAAACTCATGCCATCAATAGGCAGCTGCTTTCTCGCTTCGTGCTTTAGCATGTCACGTGATTTCCCAGCAGAGTTAGTAGCTGCTCAGGATTTTCCCTCTTCTACTTAGTAAATAATATGAATGAGTACTCTAGCTTGTGGCTTACAATCTCGCTGTCCATCTTCATATTCAAATTCAAGTATGTTATAATTCAACTGTACACATGTTGATAGTGAAATGAAACATCATTCTTTGGTATCAAAATGCAAATCACAGTACATACAGCACATAAAATAATACTAGCAGACACTAAAAAATATTCTGTAGGTGTGGTGAACTACATATACCTGTCTGGACACGCCCCCTGCTGACTGCTCCTGTGGCTCCTCCCACAGACCCCGGTATAAAGGCGATTGAGGTCTGAGCCCGGCCTCTCAGTCTCCAGGATGTAGTATGGTGGTCAACCACTGCTTGTTCCTTCTTCCAGTCAATAAAAGCCGATATCTCGCTTTTACATCTCAGAGACAGTTATTGATGGTGCATCAATAGGTGCATATATGACATAGAGTATATTTTAGACCATAACATATAGAAGCAGAATTAGGCCACTGCTATTCCATCATGTCTGATCCAATTTTCTGCTCCCCATATCCCTTCATACCCAGTGCAATCAAGAATCTATCAACCTCTGACTCAAATATACATAAAGACTTGGTCTCCACAGCTGCTTGTGGCAAAGAATTTCCCAGATTCACCACTCTCTGGCTAAAGAAATTCCTCCACGTTACTGTTCTGAAAAGCTGCCCCTCTATTCTGATGCTGTGTCCTCTGGTCTTAGACTCTCCCATGATAAGGAGCATCCTCTCCACTTCCACTCTATCAGGGCCTTTTACTATTTGATAGGTTTTAATGAGGTCAATCCTCATTCTTCTGAATTCTAGAGAATACAGGCCCAGAGCCATTAAATACTCTTCACGATGACAAGCCATTCAATCCTGGAATCAGTTCCATGAGCCTCCTTTGAACCCTCTCCAGTGTCAGCACATCCCTTCTAAGATAAGGGGCGCAAAACTGCCCACAATACTCCAAGTGAGGCCTCACCAGTGCTTTATAAAGCCTCAACATTACATCCTTGCTTTTATATTCTAGTCCTCATGAAATGTATGCGAACATTGCATTTGCCTTCCTCACCACTGACTCCAGCTGCAAATTAACCTCCAGGGATTCCTGCAGGTTATACATATTTCAACGTATAATGTATTATGTTACTAGAGCTGCTATCAATAATGTGTACTGGGTGGTAGCAGGGTGTTCAGAAGCCTCAGGCAATCTGTCCTTGCTCTTGTACTGTGATACCTCCTGCCTAATTGTAGGAGATCAAAGAGATTGTGGTACGGATGGAAGCAACCAGCTAAAAATTCATAAATGTTGCTGAAACCCAACCAGCCTCTTAGTCAGAGGTTCTTGAGCTCACAAACACGGGTGTAATATGGGTTCAGTGTACTGCTGATACCGTGCTAGACTGCAAGAGGTATAGTCACTCAGATGAGGCAATGACTTAAAGTCCCTCTTACCCTTGGGTAGAAATAAAATATTCTATGATGCTGTTCCTAAGAGAAACAGAAGATGTCCAAGGGAATAATATCCCTCGTGCAACAATTCTGAAATGAATGAGCTGTCCAACATCACACTTCCGTTGTTAATGAAAATCAATAATGTTGGAAATCTGAAATAGAAACAGAAGGTGCTGGAAAATCTCACATCAAAACATTGACTGTTTCTTTTCCCACAGATGCTGCCTGACTTGTTGAGTATTAGTGGCACTTTCTGTTTTTATTTCTCAATTTTGTTTGTGTGGACTGCTCAGTATAAGTTGGCTGCAGTGTTACTTAAATAGTAACAGTTACTGGAGGAGCAGACTGGATGGACCAAATGGCCTCGTACTGCTCCTATGTCTTATGGTCCTTGTACTATAGAAAAAAATTAGCGGAAAGTCAGAGGATTGGGAAGCTTTTAAATATCTAAGATACTTGTCTCTGCAAAGGTCTAGTGCTTTCCTGGTGTATACGACGACTTCTTGGACTTCCAGCTGGGTACAGTCATCGATTATAACTGTCATTTCCATGACAAACTCTGCCATCTTCCTCAGGGCTGATGCCTGGGTATGTCTAGACTGGTGGTATTTATACCTTCATAGTTCGTCCCTCTTGATTGGTTAGACTTTGTCCATTCAGGTTTCTGTTCTCTCACCTGGTTTACAATCAGACTCCAGTGCTGGAATACTTAGAGTGAGACCTTCATCTTTGTTAAAATTCTTTTCCTCTAGTTTCATTTCAAAAGCCACTGGCTTTTGAGACTATTGGTATGGGAAGCCATTGAAATAAGACTAGAGGAAAAGAATTCAGTTCATCTGGGAGTGAAGCATCACTGCCATTCCGATTGTTACGCTTCACTTTGTAGGAAGTAATGGCCCACAAATCCCACTGGGGTGCATCTGATTGTGTCGCTTAACTTCAATTGGAATTTCTTTATCGCTCCTAAAATAGCCGTCCATAGGTTATACATGGGCTTCTTGTATAGATCTAGTCATCAGCAGACTACGAATCTCCTGGTTCATCTATGGCTTTCGGTTTGGGCCTGTCCAGTATTTTCTCGAAGGCACACACTCAGTCATGCAGGTCTTGATGAAGTCAGTGACAACTGTGGCATATTCATTCATACTCAAAGATGAATCCCTGAATGTTGTCCAGTCCACCGACTCAAAGCAGTCCTGTAAGTTCTCTTCCACCTCCCTTGGCCCTATTTTTGGTCCTCACCACTGGTGCTCCAGTCTTTAGTCTTTGCTGATACACGGGGAGTCAAAGTAGAGCCAGGTGATCCGACTTTCCAAAGTGTGGGCATGAGATGGCACAGTAAGCGTTTTTGATGGTGGTATATATAACAGTGGTCAAGTGTGCTGGCTCCCCTGGTTTCACGTGTCATGGTGGTAGTTGTTCAGCGACTTCTTTAAGCTGGCCTGATTGCAATCCCCTGCAACGACAGGGAAGGCATCAGGGTGGGCTATCTCGTGACTGCTCATCACGGTGCTCAGGCCCTCCAGCGCCTGCCTGACATTGATCAAATGTACATCACTACCAGGATGACTGTGGGAAAACTCCCTCGCCAAGTTAAATGGATGACACTAAACCACTAGGTGCTCCAGGTCAGGTGAGCAGGATTGAGACAGTCTGTGAATCATGATGAGTTAATCACATAGCATACAGCCCCTCCTGTACCTTTAAAAGACTCGGGCGCCCTGTCCTATTGGTGGAAGGTGAAGCCCTCAGCTTGCAACGCTGTTTCCAAAATGGTGGGGACGAGCAACGTTTCTGTCCCTTCTGTCCCACTGGTAGTGCTCTGAGGTCTCCAGTTTTATTTTCCAGAGACCCTACATTCACCCGCAGGATAGTCGGAGTTGGGAGTCAATCACACCTGTAACACTGTGCACCTTCCCCACTTCCTATTCCTTGAAGGGGAACTGTACTCACGTCCTGAGTTTGCTGATTTAGTGGATTGATAGATTTTGTTTAAGGCTTAAAACTATGCTGCTTACTGTAGTTCCCATGGCTGTCACTGTGGATGTCAGCTGTAGTAGTCCTAAGTGGGAATACTTGGTGATTCCCACCGTAGCTGCTGGCAAAGAATTGCCATCTTGTCTATGATCTGTATCATGAAAGTATCGTGACACTGGACTTCGTTTGATGATTGTATCTGCTTTAACCAGAAACAAGATTTGTGGAAGAAATAATTACAAGTCCATTTGAAGAAGATTTGACGTTTGTTCCCTCCCTGTGAGACTACATGTGTCATTGGTTCAACAAGAAAATGTGTGGTTCTCCACTCAGTCTCCCTTCACCTGCCATTCTCCACCAGCTACCTACACGTTATGCTTTGCTGTTGTCTGAATGAAGGAACCAGGTTGAAATGGTGACTTAATTGTCCTGGTTACTTTTTAATTTCAAGGTGGCATGTGTCATTTATACTGTACATGAGTAATAATACATTTTAAAGATGGGGCCCAAGATAGCATAGCCAATCAATACCCAATCAGAAGCGTGAGGCTTGAATTCACAACTGCTGGTGGAACTCAATGAGTCAGACTGCATCTACAGAGGCAAAGGGATGAGGCTGAGCCCCTGCATCAGGACTCACAACACTGTCATCTCTGAAGTAGGAGCAACACCTTTTTCTTAAACATCTGATGACAGTTTGTTCACCTATGTTAATGCATTCTCCTGATCAACTGCAGTGTTATTACAGATGATAGAAGCATTATGTCTTTGTTATTCCTGTTAAACAACTTAAATATTTCTTTATTTGATTCATGCATTTCTAGGCAGTCCTGTTTACACTTCCTGTAACATTTTACAAGAGAACTGACTCTGGCAACTTGACAATATTCCACTGATTATTGAGAATATTTGTCACATTATACTCACTAATTATCTCTATGTTCAATCTTTCTAGGTATGATCCACTCCAAAAAATTCCTGCTTGGCTTAATTAACATTCTGTCAAATGCACCTCCTTTGAAATTTCAAAACCTGCTGATTGACTTGTTGGAAAGGGGCCTTTTAACAAAGGATGACTACAGACATTACAATCAATGTGAACCTGAGGACTTGTCACGGACCATTTTGGTATCTGCTCTGGGCAAGGATGAAAATTACTGTCAAGCATTCCTCTCCATTCTTTGTGCTTACTTTCCATGGATATGTGCAAAGCTTCAACAAGTTTCCAGTGGCAAGGATCAAACATTGTCAAGTGGACAAACTGGCAGTAAGTGACTTAATTTTTTTTTAATTCCCTTCTCAATGATATGACACAGGAGCAGAATTAGGCCATTCAGCCCATTGAGTCTGCTCCACCAAATCCAGCATGGCTGATAAGCTGACCAAAGTCAGGCTAAAAATAAGATAAGAAGGCAATGTGGTTTAGTTTGCAATACGGGCTAACTACGCTTAAGTACTTTTATGATGGGGAATCGTAAATGGGTGTCCAGCCACGTTACTCTAATATGCCACTTGTCTGAACAACATCCAGTGTAAAGTTACAACATTCATTTCAGGAGCACTTGTTAAAAGGTAAAAAGTCGATAACATTTAAAAACGTGATGATGTCTGGCGGATTGATAATGTTTTTCCTAGCTCTTGCCACATTAACTTAAATATCTCATGGGGCCCGTGCGGTGGATGGAAACGTTATCTCCTCTTTTCATCTGCTCCTGACAGCCCAATTTTGGAGGACATGCCGCTAGAGAGGGGGAGTTCATGCTTTGGGGACTTACTCAATTAATCATGGATACCAGAGCATTCACGTTGAGAATGTGAACATGGGAATAGGAGAAGGTCATTTATTTCCATTCAGTGCAGTTATGGCTGAACTCCGTAAGCTGAATTTTGTACAACATCCTCTTATAAGTTTGGTTAGTTGCAGAATAAAAATTGCTAATTGCAGATAAGAGTTACAATTTTTTTCCACCCTTGTATAAACAGCATCTAAAACTGTCTCCAAACTTGCGGGCAGAAAGGAACAGCATTGATGATGCAGGCCCAGGTCCTTGATTCCGCAGTGAATGGAAAGGACTTTTCCCTATTGATTTCATCACTTATCAAATCACCTCTTAACCCTTAAAGTCTAATTATCATTCTGATGTGCTTACATGACATTTTCCCTCAGGACTGTTGACTCTTCCTAAGATGTGGTGACCACAATTGCTGACAGTCTGATCCATATTTTCAGAATTGTGTGTAATTCCTATCCCCCGTGCACCAGTTCTCAAGAGATCCGTGTCATTCATTCACCTCTTTGCTTTTTTGGTGTACTGTTCTGAGGCAATACAACAGTTCTTGGTTGAGCGTCCAATGCTTCTAACTTCTCACTGTTCAGAATGGACTCTGTCCTGTCCTGTCCTTCAAAGGTAACATTCACCCATGTTGAAATTTATTTCTGGCCCAGTTACTTAATATATTCGAAACTTAATGATGCCATTCAAACCAACTAGAATGTTGCCCATCTTCATGTAATTGGAGACGTAGTTTATGTCTGTCCTCTCATTTGTTTATAAGTTCAATGAATAGCTCTGATCACAAAATTGACTCGTGTGGGATTCACTTTGTCAATTTGATTACTTGCCTTTTATCCCAACTCTGCTCAGCCAGTTTCCTTTCTTGATTAATACAGGGGACTGTATTGGCTCCCTTCCTGTTTACCCTGTATACCTTGAAGTGTAGATACAACACTGAGTCATGTCATCTGCAGAAATTGTCTTATGACTCAGAGAATACTTGGGTTTATAAAGGGAGTGGGGGATGAATACAGGGCCTTGGTGGAGGACTTTGTCAAATGGTGCGAGCTGAATCATCTGCAGCTCAACTTAAGTAAGACAAAGGAGGTGGTGAGGGTCTTTAGCCTGTTACTATTGATGACGAGGACAGGGATGTGGTGAGGATTAATACATTACCATCAAACCCAAGAAGCTAAAATCTACTGTGTGAGAAATTATGAAGAACCTCTGGAAATTTATATAAATACCACTTGTAGGTATTTCCCCTTAGTCACCTCTGCAGAAAAGAAGTGATTAGTTGTCAGAGATGACATATCCTGTGAAACCCATTGGAGTTTTGAAAGAATGAGCAGTGACCTTATCATGAAAAATCTGCTGGAGAACTGCGGGGTAGATGCTGAGATCCTGGTGGGACTATCTAGTATATTTCAAAGAGTTTTGGTTGCCCTGTTATGATAATGCCATTATTAAACTGCAAAGATGTTAAAGATGGCACTGGTGAGACACGGTGTCACTTTGCAGGCATAGAACAAAACTACTAACTATTCCATTAAATATGCCTTTTTCTGGACTATGATCACTGCAGTCTAAAGCCTGTACTTCCTTTGGGAGTTGTGCCTGAACCTTCTGTATGACCTGACATTTTGCAGTATCCTGAGGGAATCAGAGGACAGAACCTTTGAGAATGAAGGTATGGCCTCTGCGGCATTTGCCGGGGTGGACTTGAGGCTGGGCCTGAGAGTGAAAATTAACCAATGTTCGGCCAATTTAAGTGCCGAGAGGTGGCAAGGCTGAGGGTGAAGGATGAGCCAGAGTTCAGCTCACTCAGCTGTGAGATTTATTTACCTCGGTGCTGAACTGTCTTCGTGGCTGTCAACTCACTTTCAGAAACTCTGCAGTTCATGTTCTGCATGTTATTTGGTTGCTTTTTCTTATTGTTACACAATTTGTTTTGTTTTGCATATTGGGTGCACAATGGTCTTTGTTGTGTAGGGTTTTTGAAGGGGTCTATTGTGTTCTTTGTTTTATGGTTGCCTGCAAGAAGACAAATCTCAAGGTTGCATGCAGTACAGGAAATGGTTGTTGACTTCAGGAGAGCACGGAGTGACCACTCTCCGCTGAACATCGATGGCTCCTCTGTAGAGATCATTGAGAGCACCAAATTTCTCACCTGGTCTCTCAACACCAGCTCCATTGCAAAGAAAGCCCAGCAATGTCTCTACTTCCTGCGAAGGCTGAGGAAAGTCCATCTCCCACCCCCCCCCCCCCCACCCCATCCTCATCACATTCTACATTCTACATGTATTGAGAGCATCCTGAGCAGCTGCATCATTGCCTGGTTTGGAAGTTGCTTCGTCTCGGATTGTAAGACCCTGCAGCGGACAGCGAGGTCAGCTGAAGGAATCATCGGGGTCTCTCTTCCTGCCATTACGGACATCTACGCTACACACTGCATCCACAAAGCAAACAGCATTGTGAAGGACCTCACGCACCCCTCATACAAACCCTTCTCCCTCCTGCCGTCTGGGAAAAGGCACCAAAGTATTTGGGCTCTCACGACCAGACTTTGTAACAATTTCTTCCCCCAAGCCATTAGATTCCTCCATTCCCAGAGTCTAGTCTGACACCAACTTACGCGCACGCGCACACACACACACACACACACACACACACAGTCAATTGAACACCACACCATGCCCTTTGCAATTTTTGCTCATTTCTTTCTCAATTCCTGCTAAAACATTGTTTACATTTACATCATTTATTATTATATTGTAATTTGTCCTTTACTGTGCCTATTGTCTTGTTTATTAATTATTGTACTGTCTTGTGCACTTTATGTAGTCTTGCATAGGTCTGAAGTCTAATGTAGTTTTTATTATCAAAATACATAAATGTCATCATATACTACTCTGAGATCCATTTTCTTGCAGGCATCACGTAAATCCAAAGAACACAATGAAATTAATGCAAAACTCTACACAACAAAGATGGACAACCAACATGCAAAAGATAAACTATGCAAATATAAAAAAGAGAAATAATAATAACACATGAAATGGTCATTAAAAGTAAATACATTCATAATGTGTGAATATTATTGAGTAATAGAATTTGAGGCTGACATGAGAGCAAACAAAATTATAGCACAATATTCCTTCATGCAAGTAAATGCACAACGAATAGCAGATCAACTTGGAATGATAGTAAAAAGATAGATAGATAGATACTTTATTCATCCCCAAGGGGAAATTCAACATTTTTCCAGTGTCCCATACACTTATTGTAGCAAAACTAATTACATACAGTATTTAACTCAGTATAAATATGATATGCATCTAAAATCACCCTCCCAAAAAAAGCATTAATAAACAGCTTTTAAAAAGTTCTTAAATAGTTTACTAAAGTGCATTGAGTGGTAACTTAAGCTCAGTCCTAACCCCATCACTTTAACATGTCTTGCCCCTGGTGGTTGAATTGTAGAGCCGAATGGCGTTGGGGAGTAATGATCTCTTCATCCTGTCTGAGGAGCATTGCATTGACAGCAACCTGCCGCTGAAGCTGCTTTTCTGTCTCTGGATGGTGCTGTGCAGAGGATGTTCAGGGTTTTCCATGATTGACCGTAGCCTACTCAGCGCCCTCCTCTCTGCCACCGATGTCATACTCTCCAGTTCTGTGCCCACGACAGAGCCCACCTTCCTTACCAGCTTATTAAGACGTGAGGCGTCCCTCTTCTTAATGCTGCCTCCCCAGCACGCCACCACAAAGAAGAGGGCGCTCTCCACAACTGACCGATAAAACATCTTCAGCACCTCACTACAAACGTTGAATGACGCCAGCCTTCTGAGGAAGTACAGTCGATTCTGTGCTTTCCTGCACAGGGCATCTGTGTTGGCAGTCCAGTCTAGCTTCTCGTCTAACTGCACTCCCAGATACTTGTAGGTCTTAACCTGCTCCACACATTCTCCATTAATGATCACTGGCTCCATATGAGGCCTAGGTCTCCTAAGGTCCACCACCATCTCCTTGGTCTTGGTGATATTGAGACGCAGGTAGTTTGAGTTGCACCATATCACAAAGTCCTGTATCAGTTTCCTATACTCTTCCTCCTGACCATTCCTGACACACCCCACTATGGCCGTGTCATCAGCAAACTTCTGCACATGGCAGGACTCCGAGTTATATTGGAAGTCTGATGTGTACAGGGTGAACAGGACCGGAGAGAGCACGGTCCCCTGCGGTGCTCCTGTGCTGCTGACCACCGTGTCAGACCTACAGTCTCCCAGCCGCACATACTGAGGTCTGTCTGTCAAGTAGTCCGTTATCCAAGCCACCATGTGTGAGTCTACTCCCATCTCCGTTAGCTTGTGCCTTAAGATCCTGGGCTGGATGGTGTTAAAGGCACTAGAGAAGTCCAGGAATGTAATCCTCACAGCACCACTGACCCTGTCCAGGTGAGAGAGGGATTTGTGCAGCAAGTACGTGATAGCATCCTCCACTCCCATCTTCTCCTGATACGCAAACTGAAGAGGATCCCTGTAGACATGTTAAACCAAATCAGAATCAGTTTGAATATCTCCAGCATATGTCATGTAATTTGTTAGCTTTATGGCAGCACTACAATGATAAATAAATTTAGGGAAAAAATTAATTACATACATATGCCTATTAAATAGTTAAGTTAAAATAAGTAGTGCAATTCCAAAAAACAGGAAATAGAAAGTAGTAAGGCATTGTTCATGGGTTCAATATCAATTTAGAAATCTAATAAGACTTGCAGTAGCACAAGAGCTAGAAAAATATCAACCTAAAGACCACAACAATACTCTACAGGAAAATAATGAAGATGCCACTTCCCGAAGTGCTGATGAAAGTAGAATTACTTCAACAACCAAATTAATTATACTTTGACACACCTTCTATACATGGATGATTTGAACCTGCAATCTCCTTCGTCAGTAAAGCTGAACAATTAATTCAAATAGCAGAACGATTTTCTAAAGATATAAGTATGAACTTTAGCCTTGATAATTGGACATAATTAAACTTAAAGGTGCAATAGAGCTAGAAAATATGAAACCAAGCCGCAGGATACAATAGAACTGATGGATGAATATGAAATATATAAGTATCTGGAATGCCAACATGCAAAGTAGTGTGTACACTACTATGGAGAAGGGAAAGGATCATGTTGCCTGTTCTCCAGCTCCCTCTGGTGCTCCCCTCCCCCTTTCTTTCTCCCTAGGCCTCCCGTCCCATGATCCTTTCTCTTTTCTAGCTCTGTATCCCTTTTGCCAATCACCTTTCCGGCTCTCAGCTTCACCCCACCCCCTCCAGTTTTCTCCTATCATTTCGCATTTTCCCCTCCCCCTCCTACTTTCAAATCTCTTACTATCTTTCCTTTCAGTCAGTCCTGACAAAGGGTCTCGGCTCAAAATGTCGACAGTGCTTCTCCTATAGATGCTGCCTGGCCTGCTGTGTTCCACCAGCATTTTGTGTGTGTTGTTGTTTGAATTTCCAGCATCTGCAGATTTCCTCGTGTTTGCTCTAATGTAGTTTTGTATTGTCTCACGTAGTCTAGTGTAGTTTTGTGTTGTTTCATGTGGCACCATGGTCCTGGAGGAACGTTGTTTCATTTTTACTGTGTACTGTACCAGCAGTTATGGTTGAAATGACAATAAAAGTGACGTGACTTGACTTGATACTTTGCTGATAAATATACTTTGAACCTTTTAAAAGAATCCCCCAAAAAAATAAGCAAATGCTGATAGGAAAAGAGGCCAAGTTTTAGAAAGAGGTTGAACAGGCTAGGACTATATTCCTTGGAACATCGGAGATTGAGGGGTGATATTATAGAGATGCATAAAATCATAAGGGATATGGATAGGCTGAACATGCATGGTCTTTTTTCCCAGGAAAGGGGAATTAAAATGTGGAGGGCATTGGTTTAAGGGGAGAGGTGAAAGATTTAAAAGAGTACAGTACATAGATGGTTTGTATGAATTGCACTAAGGGACCTGTTTCCACGTCGGTAACTCTATGATTCTAAGTGGTATCAATTCAGAGTAAGGGATCAAGCATGGAAAATGGTGCTCAGGAGGAATTTCTTCTTTCAGACAGTAGCCAATGGTTGAACTTTTCTGTCCCAAAGAGTGGTGGAGGCATATTCAAGTTTGTAAGTTGACAAAGGAGTTAAGGGGCCTGTTTGGTCAATTCCTGCTCCTGGACTTTATAGTTTCTAGAAAGGGGAAACCAAAGGTCCATGAACCAATCCTCAGTGGAGGATCAGAGGTGGAGAGGGCCAGCAACTTTAAATTTCTCTGTGTTAAGAGGATCTGTCCTGGGTCCAGCACGTAAGTGCCGTGATGAAGAAAGCACAGCAGAACTTCTACTTGCTTAGAAGTTTGCAAAGATTTGTCATGCCATCTAAAACTTATACAAACTTCTACAGATGTTGTGGAGAGTATATCGACTGGCTCCAACACGGCCTGGAACGGAAACACTAATGCCCTTGTACAGAAAAGCCTACAAGAAGTAATGGATACAGCCCAGTCCGTCATGGGTAAAGCCCTCCCCACCACTGGACACTGTCACAAGAGAGCAGCATCCATCATTAGGGACCTCCCAGCTTCCAGGTCACGCTCTCTTCTTGCTGCCGCCATCAAGAATAACATACCTTCACCAGCTTTAAAACCTTCACCAGTTTCACCAACAGCTATTACCCTGCAATTATCAGAGGTGATAACTTCATTTGCCCCAGGACTAAACTGTTCCCACAAGCTATGGACTCACGTTCTAGGATACTGCATCTCATGTTCTCGATATTTATTGCTTACGTATTTACTGTTATTACTATTATTTTTTTCTTTTTGCTTTTGCACAGTTTGTTGTTTTTTCCTTGGCGCCTTGGATATCGGTCCTGTTGGATGTGATTTTCCATTGCTTCTATTGTGTTACTTTTACTGTGATTACTCATAAGGAAACAAATCTTGGGATTGGATATATATACACAGTGCTTTGATAATTGCTTTGAACTTTGATCTTGAACTTCGTGTGTTATGTTCTTTAATTTATGCCAGTTCTTCCAGATTAATTGATTACTCTCAGAGTGCACAGGCAATTGATTCTTAATTCCAGGCTCCAATAATTTCTCAACAGCAGATGATGCCTATACCGATCTAGATCACTACTTCTTGTGTCACAATGTCACAGTAGTTTTTTAGTCTTAAGAAACATTTCTTCAGAAAATATAGTCAAGCCTTTTGCAATGTTCACTTCAACTAAAGCCCTCAGGTGAAAACATCAGATTCTGGGTGTTTTACATTCATCAGTACCATTATTTTCTTCATAATTTTTATTTTACTTTATTAACTTTGTAAGGATTCTTGTCCATGATTTAGTTCCGCAGGATTTCTTTCATGTTACTTTTTTCCTTTACTGTAAATATTGACACAGGTAGACATGCAACATGCCCTCTATTTACTTATCTTAATTTATAAAGTCATCATTATTGATTTTTAAGAGAACCAGATCACTCATGGTAACTTACTTTTTTCCAAATACAATGTAGACAAGTTGTGTGGGTTTGATATCCGTTGCAGGTTTTAGAAACAGCTTTTTCCCCTCTGTCATTAGATTTCTGAATGGACAGTGGACCAACCCATGAATCCCACTTCATTATTTCTTCTCTCTTTTTTGAACTACATATATTATTGTAATTTATAGTTCTTCATGTAGTGCACTGTACTGCTGCCACAAAACAATACATTTCAGAATCGGTTTTAATATCACTGGCATGTGTTGTGAAATTTGTTGCTTTGTGGCAGATGAACATTCCAATACATAATAAATATAAATTGGAATAAGAAGTGTGTGCGTGCATGCGTGCGTGCGTGCGTGCGTGCGTGCGTGTGCGTGCGTAGTACAAAAAGAGGAAAAAGTCATGAGGTAGTGTTTATGGGTTTATTGTGCATTGAGAAATCTGATGGCATAGGGGAAGAAGTTGCTCCTGAAATGTTGAGGGTGTGTCTTCAGGCTCTTGAACCTCTTCCCTGATAGTAGCAATGAAAAGAGGGATGATGGGACTCCTTAATGATGGATGCCGTCTTTTTGAGGCATTGTTCCTTCGATGGGGAAGCTTGTGCCCATGTCGGAGTTGGCTGAATTTACAACTTTCTGCAGCTCTTTCTGATCCTGTGCAGGAGTGATGCAACCCTTCAGAGTACTCCCCACAGAATTTTCTGAGAGGCTTTGGTGAAATACCAAATCTCCCCTAACTCCCAATGAAGTATAGTCATTGATCTGTCTTGTTTGTAATCGCATCAATATGTTGGGTGTAGGACAAATCCTCAGAGGTACTGATACTCAGGAACTTGAAACTGCTCACCCTTTCCACTGTCGATCCCTCGATAAGGACTGGTGTGTGTTCCCTCATCTTTCCCTTCCTGAAGTCCACAGTCAATTCCTTGGCCTTACTCAGGTTGTTGTTGTGATATATGCCATTAATATAAAATTTGATTCTGATTCTGGAGTTTTTTTTACATTTTCAACAGAATTTTTATTTCATTTGTTACCAGGCCTTTGTTTATTTTCTGGTTTTAGATCACTTTTCCTTTCACTTTCGTATTCCTTTTCTCTGCAAACACGCACACAATTTTGGCTCTTAGAGCTCTTGCCTCTTGCAAATGCAAGCTGGTTCTCCACTGCTGTTAGATTCTCCTTAACTACCACCTGCTGCTGTACTGATTAAATACTCTGTGACTTCCCCTTGTTTCAGCACTTGCAACTTGACCTGAATTTAGGAACTCGCTAACCATTTTGTGACTCTCATTTTTCGAATACAATTTGAACTCATTAGGGGGAGCCAGCAGGCTGAAAAGTAACCTGTTTTTAATTCAATGAGACAACAGTAAGACCAGCCTGTGGAGATAATTTGACCAGTATTTCCAATGGTTCAATTTAACATCAGAGAATGTATACAGTTTACAACTTGAAATTCTTACTCTTCACAGACATCCTCAAAACAGAAGAAATCCGCAAAGAATGAATGTCAGAAAAATGTTAGAACCCCAAAGCCATCCTCTCCCCTCCCGCACACAAGCAGCAGCAAAAGCATCAACCTTCCCCTTCCAGAAGGAAGCAGCAAACCGCACCCTCACCGCACAACCAGGCAAGCAATAGCAAAGTCCCCAAGGAGACCGTGATCTAGGTCCAGCAAGAGCTGCAGTCCATAGCCGAGCACTTCGACATGCCACAGGCTCTCTTTCTCACGAACAAGGGAGGAAGTGGTGTCACTCCTTCCACGGCGAGAAGGGAGACCGACAGCTCGCTGTTTCAATATTTCACTCAATTAATACCATCAAAGCACATTGCCTGATCGTTCCCTCACTGCCATTCGTTAATGCAAATCAGCTCCTTTGTTTCTTGCAATGATAAACTTCAAAAGAGTATCATGGAATAGAAAAGCCAGTGTTGCGTAAGCTTCACTTGGAAAGCTCACAAGAAAGTTGAACAGGCGCTGAAATGCAGGAGAAAGAAGCCGATGGCCCATGAGCAAGTATTCATTAGGAGACTGGAGGTGGAGAGGGTTAGTAACATTAAATTGATTGGCATTATCATATCAGAGACCCTGGGACCAGCATGTGAGTGACATTACAAAGAAGACATGATTACGCCTCTAGTTTCTTAGGTGTTTGCATAGATATGGCATGTCACCAAAGTCTTTGATAAACTTATATAGATGCACAATGAAGTATCCTGACTGGTTGCATCATGGCCTGGTATAGAAACAGCAATGGTCAGGAACGGAAAAATCTACAAATGCGATGGATACAGCGCAGTCCATCATAGACAAGCCCTCTCCATCAATGAGCACATCTACAAGCAGCACTGCTACAAGACAGCAGCCTTCATCATCGTCCAAGCCATGCTGTCTTCTCGCTACCACCATTGGGATGGAGGTACAGGAGCCTTGGGACCCACACCACCAGGTTCAGAAACTGTTATTACCCTTCAACCATCAGGAGAGAATAACTTCACTCACCTCAAGCCTGGATTGACAAGTATACTGAGAATACTCACATTCTCAGTATTATTTACTCATTTCATTATTTGCACAACATGTCTTCTTTTGCACATTGGTTGTTTGTTAGTCTTTGTTATTCATAGGTTTTCTTAAATTCTATTGCACTTCTTTGTTTCCCTCTGAATACCTGCAAGAAAATGAATCTCAAGGTTGTATATGGTAATATATGTGTACTTTGATAATAAATTTACTTTGAACTTTGAATGAACTTTCCATCACTCACACTTAATAGTGTAGACAAATGCAATGGGAGGAGTTTCCCTCAGACCCAGAGATGATAGCCAACTTTCCTTGTACCTGGTTCAGTCACCCCGAATGCAATCTCCTCCAATGGATTGGCATTCCTTTTCTCACCTTTTTTTTTATTCCTTCCTTTTTCTACTAAGGAAACGACAACCCAACAACTTCAATAAGTGTAAATCTGGAAATCCCCTCTCTGATATCAATAATATTGAATGCTTCCCACGGACTCGTCACAACATCACAGCCTGGGAGGGAAACACCAACGCCCTTGACAGAGATTCATACAAAGAGTAGTGGATACAGCCCAGTCCATCACTGGTAAAGCCCTCCCCACAATTAAGCAGATCCACATGAAATGGGTCACAGGAAAGCAGCAGCCATCATTAGTGACCCCCACTACCTAGGACATGCCCTCAGCAAAGAGGTATAAGAGCCTCATGATTCACACTACTGGGCTGAGGAAAAAGCTATAACCCCTCAACCATTAGGCTCTTGATCCAGAGAGGGTAATTTCACTAGCCCTATCATTTAAATGTTCCCACAACCTATGGACTCACTTTCAAGGACCCTCCATCTCATGCTGTTGATATTTATTTCTTTTTTAATTATTATTATTTCTTTCTTTTTGTATTTGCACAGTTTGTTGTGCCCAAGTTAGTGCAGTCTTTCATTGATTCTATTGTAGTTATTGGATTTATCGAGTATGCCTGCAAGAAAATGAATCTCAGGGATATATACGGTGACATACTATATATGTACTTTGATAATAAACTTACTTTGAAATGGGCCCTCTGGACTACTAAGTCCAAGCTGATTATCAAAGATTAATTTACACTGATCATGCATTAATCCTTATTTTTATTTCGTCCACGTTCCCATCAGCTCCCCCAGATTCTACAACACACTAGGGGCAATTAATGGTTACCATTTATTCTACCAATCTGGGATGTGGGACGAAATGTATCAGAGGTCCGCACTTAACCTAGGCTGCTTGAGTTCCGTAATTTGAGACTAGCATACCACCTATGTGAATCTGCTCACCTGCTGGGCAAATTTCTGTAAGTGATTTTGGAAATGAGTTGAACATTTGCTGCCAAGTCTATTACCATCATCAGGTAATAGGCATGGGGCTTGTCTCACTGTTGTTTCGAGTGGTTCTGCTGAGCAACGCGAGCATGCTATGTTGTTGCCGGACTGTGTGTTGACACTTGTGGACTTCCGCAGCACATCCTTAGGTTGTGTTGGCTTTTAACACAGATAGTTGTTAACTGTTGAAAATGTCCTGACCAACTGTATCACCGTATGGTATGGGACTTGTAAAGTATATGACCTCAAGACCCCACAGCGGATTGCGTGGACTGCTGAATCATCGGAGTGTCTCTCACCCCAATCCAGGACATATACTGGGAGCACTGAAATCACAGAGCCCTCAACCTTGTTCAGGACCCCTTTCATCTGCCCCACGATTTCTTGGACCTCCTGGCATCAGGCAGAAAGTACCATGGTATACGAATAGGACCGTTAGGCTGGGTAATGGCTTCCTCCCCTGGGCTGTGAGACTTTTTGAATTTTCTTCTCATTGAGAACATAGTCTACATCTTCTTGTCCTTGACTCCCCCTCAGATTATATACATCCTTTTCACATCTACTGTCTAGGCTTTCAACATTCAAAAGGTTTCAATGAGATCCTCCCTCATCCTTCTGAATTCCAGCGAGTACAGACCCAGAGCCATCAAGCGTTCCTCGTATGATAACCCTTTCATTCCTGGAATCATCCTTGTGAACCTCCCATGGACCCTCTCCAATGCCAGCATATTTTTTCTAAGATGAGGGGCCCAAAACTTTTCTCAATACTCAAGGTGAGGCCTCACCAATGCCTTACAAAGTCACAGCATCACATCCTTGTTCTTGTATCCTAGACCTCTTGAAATGTGCTAACATGGCATTTGCCTTCCTCACCGCAGACTCAACCTGCAAGTTAACCTTCAGGGTGTTCTGCACAAGGATTCTCAAGTCTCTTTTCATCTCAGGTTCCTGGATTTTTTCTCCTTGTTTAGAAAATAGTCTGCATATTTATTTCTACTACCAAAGTGCACGGTCATGTATTTTTCAAAATTGTATTTCATTTGCCTCTCTTGCCCATTCTCCTAATCTGTCCAAGTCCTTATGCATCCGACCTGTTTCCTCAACACTACCTGCCCCTCCACCAATCTTCATATCATCTGCAAATTTAGCAACAAAGCCACCTATTCTATCATCTTAATCATTTATATACAGCATAAAAATAAGCAGTCCCAACACTGACACCTGTGGAGCACCACTAGTCACTGGCAGCCAACCAGAAAAGGATCCTTTTATTCCCACTTACTACCTCCTACCAGTCAGTCAATGCTCTAACTATGTTAGTAATTTTCCTGTAATACCATGGGCTCTTAACTTGGTAAGCAACCTCATGTTGTCATATCGGGGGGTGGGGGGCATTAGGAACAAACCAAATACAAGACATAGACACTGAAGTACTGGGAACTAGACTGGACTAGAGTTAGGGATGGGACAGGAACACAGACTTGGGCTAGGAAAGCGGGACCAGGACTAGGAACTGGAAACCAGGAGCCTGGGCTTCAACTCCGAGCCAGAGACGGGACAAGGGCCCAGAACCTGGGTCTTGACTCAGGCTCAGATCCCAGAACTAGGCGAGGACATGATATGGCTACGGGATTGGACACAGGCTCGGGTTCTTCAAGGCTCGGCTCAGTTAGGCCCTTGAGTATGGAGCCAGGACTCCTTCTTAGAGCACAGGGCCAAGACCATTCCTAGGGCACAGGGCCAGCCCCTTCCTTGGACACCAGGCCGGGATGACTGCCGAGGAACTGTCAGGGATTCAGATGGAGAAGGGAAGGGAACAGTCCAGCCTCAGGGTAACAGCAAAGACAGCCTGACTTACCCCAGAGGCAACGACAGGAAGAGAACTCAATCCGGGGTGGCTCCGAGTCAGGGCAACCAGCAACCTTGGCTGGTCACAGAAACAGCCAAATCCATATCTAGCTCAGAGTGGCAGACAGCCACTCAGCTGGCCCCAGAAATGGCCGAATCCATACCCCAATGACTGCTCCAACTAGAGGCAACAAGGCTTCATGAAGCAGTGGTCCTTCAACTAGAGATCACAAATGGCTGCTCTAGCCTTCCACCAGCAGATTGCTCCAAGGGGATACAGACAAGACAAACTAACCCCCACACTCAACCCCAGGACCACTTATATTCCTAGCCTCAGTATGAGAATCAGGTGCCTATGATTAAACCCACCTGAAGCACGGGATAGCTGGAAGACCTGGAGTCCGGGGAACACAGACCGGATCGTGAACTGGAATGCAGACTTTACGGACCGGACCATGATACATGTGTGGCAACTTGTCAAAGGCCTTCTGAAAGTCCAAATAGACAACATCCACTGCATCCCCTTTATCTATCCTACTTGTAATCTTCTCAAAGAATTCCAACAGGTTCACCTAGCAGAATTTTCCCTGAAGGAAACCATGCTGACTTTGTACTATCTTGTCCTGTGTCACCAAGTACTCCATCACCTCATCTTTAACAATTGACTCCAACATCTTTCCAACCATTGAGGTCAGGCTAACTGGTCTAAAGTTTCCTTTCTGCTGCCTTCCTCCTTCCTTGAATAGAGTAACATTTGCATTTTTCCAGTTCTCTGGCACCATGCCAGAGTTCAATGATTTTTGAAAGATCATTTCTAATGCCACCACAATCTCTAATGCTATCTCTTTCAGCACCCTAGGGTGCAGTTCCTCTGGTCCAGATGACTTATTTACCTTTAGGTTTTTCAGCTTTTTGAGCACCTTCTCCCCTGTAATAGGAACAGCCCCCACTTCTCCTTCACACATTACAACATCAGGCACACTACTAGTGTCTTCCACAGTGAAGACTTCTGCAAAATACTCATTTAGTTCATCAGCCATCTCCTTGTCCCCTGTTATGATTTCTCCTGCCTCATTTTCTAGCAGTCATATATCCACTCTCATATCTATTTATTTTAACATACTTGAAAAAACCTTTACTATCCACTTTGATATTATTTGCTAGCTTGCTTTTATCTTTCATCTTTTCCTTTCTAATGATTTTTTAATTGCTGTCTGTAGGTTTTTACAAACTTCTCAATCCTCTATCTTCCCATTAATTTTTGCTTTGTTGTATGCTCTTTCTTTTGTTTTTACAATAGCTTTGACTTCCCTTGTCAGCCACAGTTGTACTATCTTAAGTATTTCTGCATTTTTGGAATACACATGTCCTGCACCTTCCTCAGTTTTTTCCAGGAATGCACACCAGTGCTGCTCTGCTGACTCCCTGCCAGCAGCTCCTTCCGATTTACTTTGGCCAACTCCTCTCTCATACCACTATTATTTCCCTTATTCCACTTACTCCATCAGACTTTACTTTCTCCCTGTCAAATTTCAAGTTGAAAACATTCATATTGTGATTATTGGTTTCTAAGGATTCTTTTACCTTAAGCTCCCTAATCACCTCTGGTTCATTACATAACACCCAATCAGTATAGCTGATCCCTTAGTACGCTCAACCACAAACTGCTCTAAAAAGCTATCTTTAGGCATTCAACAAATTCACTCTCTTGAGATCCATTACTAACCTGCTTTTCCCAATTGACCTGCATGATAAAATCTCCCATGACTACCATAACATTGCCCTTTTGACTCACCTGTTCTGTTTCCTGTTGTAACTTGTGGTCCACATCCCAGCCACTGTGGGAGGCCTGTATATAACTGCTGTCAATGTCCTTCTACCCTTGCAGTTTCTTAACTCAATACACAGGGCAACATCTTTTGATCCTATGTCACATCTTTCTACTGATTTGATGTCATTCTTTACCAGTGGAGCCACACCATCCCTTCTGCCTACCTTCCTATCCCTCCAATATTTTGTATAACCTTCACAAAATGCTGGTGGAACACAGCAGGCCAGGCAAATGCTGCTTCCACCAGCATTTTGTGTGTGTTGATTGAATTTCCAGCATCTGCAGATTTCCTCGTATTTAATGTGTAACCTTGGACATTCAGCTCCCAACTACGACCATCCTTCAGCCATGATTCAGTGATGGCCACAAGATCATACCTGGCAATCTGTAATATTGTAATGAAGTCATCCACCTTATTTCTTATTCTACGTGCATTTGGATACAACACCTTGAGTACCGTATTTGCTATCCTTTCTGATTCTGCATCCCTAATGATTTGATTCTCAGTCTGTTGGCTGCAACCATGTCCCATCACCTGCCTGCCCTTCCTGACAGTCTGACTGTATGCTATCTTTACTTTTTTACCATCTGTCCTATCCTGAGTCCCTTCACTCTGGTTCCCACCCTCGCCAAGTTAGTTTAAACCCTCCCCAACAGCTCTAACAAACCTGCCCGTAAGAATATTGGTCCCCTTGTGTTCTGGGGCAATGCTTCACTTTTGAACAGGTTATAGCTCCCCAAGAAGAGATCCCAATGATCCAAGAACCTGAAGCCCTGCCCCCTGCACCAGCTTCTCTGCCATGCATTTATCTGTCAAATCATCTTGTTTCTACCCTCACTGGCATGTGGCACAGGCAGCAATCCAGAAATTACTATCCGGGAGGTCCTCTTCTCAGTTTTCTACTTAGGTCTCTAAATTCTCTTTTCAGAACCTGTTTGCTTTACCTTCCTATATCATTGGTACCAATATGTACCAAGACATCTGGCTGCTGCCCCTCCCTCTCCAAAACGTTGTCAATGTGATCTGAGACATCCCTGACCCTGGCACCTGAGAGGCAACATGCCACCTGGGTGTCCCATTCACATCCATGGAATCTCCTGTCTGTTCCCCTCACTATTGAGTCCCCTATCATTACCGCTCCCTTCTTCTCTCTCCTTCCCTTCTGCACCATGGTCCCTCGCTCAGTGCCTGTAACTCGGTCGCTGTGGCAACCCCTGGGAGGTCATCCCCCACAACAGTATCCAAAGCGGTAGACTTGTTTTTGAGGGAAATGGCCACAGGGGCACTCTGCCCTAACTGCCTGTTTCCATTTCTCCTGACAGTCACCCAGCTACTCGCCTCCTGCAACTTCGGGGTGACTACTTCCCTGTAACTCTGATCGAATATTTCCTCACTCTCCCGCACAAGCTGAAGCTCATCCAGTTGCTGCTCCAGATCCCCAACACAGTCTTCAAGGACCTGCAGCCGGATGCACTTCATGCAAATGTGGTTCCCTGGGGAAACTCAGTTCTCTAACATTTGGCATGAATCGCAGACCACAGACATTTAAATGGTACAGTAAGAAAGGGGAAAAGTAAACCAGAAAGGAAACCTTAACAGATGCTTTACACAGAGCCGATGCCTCTTCCGAGCTGAAGCCTTTTTTTGAGCCAAAGCCCATTGCTTCTGCTCACACCATTGGCCTACTCCCGACAATGGCTGCGCTGTTTATCCCTTCTGTACTTTTATTTGGTTCACAGAGCTCTGTTGATATACTGATAGGCCACATACCATGGACAAAGACCCCTGAAGCTCCCTTTTTACTAACCACTACCTACCTGTGAGAAATACCTCTTCGTACTGCTCTGTTGATGCCACTGATAGGCCACATACAACTTTACAGCTTCATCTTTTCAATTTATTTACCCTGTGTCATTTGAATTGTTCCCAGAAACTCCAGTTATTGCTGTTCTGCCATCATTCCTGCTAGTGTCCCCTTCCAATCAACATTGGCCAGCTCCTCTCTCATGCTTCTGTAAATCCCTTTACTCCACAGTAATACTGATACATCTAGCTTTATCTTCTCTCTCTCTCGATAGGATGAATTCTATCATATTATCGTCATTGCCTCCTATGGGTCCCTTTACCGTAAGCTCACTAATCATATCTGGTTCATTACACAACACCCAATCCAGAATTACCTTTTCCCCAGTGGGCTCAACCACAAGCTGCTCTAAAAACTACTTTTGAGGGAATTTTACAGATTCCTTCTCTTGGGATCCAGCACCAATCTGATTTTCTCAATCTACCTACGTATTGAAATCCCCCATGACTAACATAAGATTGCCAGCTTGACCTCTGGCAGCTCACCCCAGGTACTCACTGCAATCTAGGTAAAGAAGGTTGCCTCTCAGTTCTCTTTTATATCACTCTGCCCTTAAACTTAAACAGCAAGTTTAAAGAAAACTGCACAAAGGAACAATATTGATGGTTGTAGTGGAACAATGAGATTTAGGAATAAACTCTTTTTGGACATCCAGCCAGTTTCAGGTACCGATCTTAACTGATGTTTCGATGACAAACTCTGCCATTTTCACCAGGGTCGATGCCTGCACATGTCTAGTTTGGTGGTATTTCTACCTCCTCTGTCCATCCCTCCTGATTGGGTAGTTCTCATCCAATCAGGTTTTTGCTGTCCCACCTTGTTTACAATTGAATTTTAGCTCTTACTTAGAGCGAAACCTTCATCTTTGTTAAAATTCTTTTCCTCTAGTTTAATTTCAATGGCTTCCTTCACCAGGTGGTACCAAAAGCCATTGGCACTGCACAGTAGTTTTGTGCCATCAACGTCAATCCTGTCACGTTGCGAATGCAATGTTCTGCTACTGCCAATTTCTCCGGGAAAGCAAAACAACTACACCTCCTTGTGCTCCTTGATGCGGGTTTCTACTGTGCATCCTGTCTGGCCGATATACGCTGCCCTACATTCCCAGGGAATCCTATAAACACCTGTCGTCCTGAGTCCCAGGTCATCTTTGACCTGCATAAGCTGTGATTCATGCTTCCTCATGGGTTTGTGGATGGTATTAATCCGGGACTCCTTCAGAATCCTGGCGATCCTTCCTGAAACCGTGGAAATATCGGGAAGACAGTTCAGATTTATTTACTTATTTTCCACATCTACATCCAAGCATACAGCACAATAAAATTCATTGTTTGTATTCATGTTCTGGGGCAGCCCATAAGTGTCACCACACATTCCTGTATGCTCACCAAGTTGTAGAGAACAAAATAAGCAGTAACAGCAATAACACAACAAAAGAAGACAATAAGCCCCTTTTCCATCCCTCCTACCCACCCAGATAGGTCTCCAACCCCAGGACAGGCTGCACTTTGGCCTCCAGCCCTTGCCTCTGGATTTTCAGATTCACGGACTTTGAGCCTCCAACTTCGAACTTCACCCCGAAACACCGATCACGGGTTTGGCCTTTGGGCTGTGTCTTCCAGACGTGCACAGACCACGAAATAACAATAGAAACTAAACTCGTACTCTTCTAAACGGCACAGACAGTATGAGCAGATGTATCAAAGATTCAGGAAACACCTGGCAGCAAAGTCAGATGTAAATGAAACTCAGCAAGGAAATTAGCAATGATTATAACAATGCCAAGACATTGTGCTGAAGTATTTAACAACGTTTTCTTCCAATGATGTGTGACATTTTCGTTATTTCAACAATTGTGAAAGCTCAAGTTACTATTGAGAAATGTGCAAATGGAGTACAATACCTGAAAGGATGAGGGAAGCAAGTTGAGGAACTGTAAATGGAGTAACTCTCTACTCTCCCCTTTGTTAGAGGATTTTAGGGTTGTATTTATTATGCTTGCATTTGAACTTTTAGCTGTCAGCTTAATGTAAATACAAGTGTGCAGGTTGTTGCTTTTAGAACATAGAACAGTAGACCATTTGGCCCACAAAGTTGTGCTGAGCCAATTAAACTAGTAATTGAATGCCTAACTAAATGAATTCCTACTGCCAAACAGTATCCATATCTGTCCATCCTCTGCACATCTATGTACCTATCTAAGAGTCTCTATCAGATTTACCTCCAATACCACCTTCCAAGCACCCACCACCCTATGTGTAAACAAATTGACTTGCACATCTTCTTTGAACTTAGTTAATTTCATGCCCTCCAGTATTAGACATTTTGATCCAGTGAAAAAGATACTTGCTGTCTATCTATGCCTCTCCAAATCTTATAAACTTCTATAACGTGTTCCTTCATCCTCTGGAGCCTCATATAAAACCGCAGGTTTTCCTAACATATCATTATAGCACATGCCCCTTAATCCAGCGGCATCCTCTGCACCCTCTCCAAAGCCTCCAAATCCTACCTACGTTTGGATGATAAGAATTGAACGCAATATTCCAGATGTGGGGAACAAGTGCCCTATAAAGCTGCAACGTAAACTTCCTGACTCATGAACTCACTGCCTCATCAACCAAAGGCAAGCATGCCATGTTCTCTATTCACCACCTTCTCAACTTGTGCAGCCACTTGGTGAATCTTTATCTTCTAGAGCAGGGGAGTACAACCTTTTTAATGCCATGGATTCCTACCATTAACCAAGGTGTCTGTAGACTCCAGGTTGAGAACCTGTGCTCCAGAGGGGATATATGCAGTCTATGAGTATGTAAGATAGGAGGGAGGGTATTCAACCATTTCACCTGATGAATCATCTATGTAAAAAATTCATAGAGGAGAAAATACTAATGAGACAAAAGTATTAATTACAGAAAAGTCTTTAAATTGCCCTGGTTGCCTCAATATATACTGCATATATGACTGATGCTGCTGCATTTCTGATCAATGGTGTACTCAGAATGTTTATTTTGGGTGACTCAGCATTGAACATTAAGGATAATTTGTTAGACTCTGGTTTGGTCGTTACAATGGACTTTAGAGGCATGAAAGTTATTTGCTACTGATTAGCTCATGCCTGGATGGTATCTAGATCTGGGTCTTGATTGGCTGAGAAGTTGTAAATGGAATTGCACATGAAGCAATGTCTCACCGTGTGATAAAAACAACTGGAGTTAGTTGGCTCCAAGTAGTACCTACAGTGGTATTCAAAGGCTGAGATGATTCAGCTCCAACAACTACAGCTATTTTTCTTTGTGCAAAATATCTATGATGGTTTTGTTTTCCCCTTTGATGTCTATTGGCCAGCTTTATCAGGTCTTCTAGATGTCTTGAGGTCAAATCAGCAGGTTAGTTACTTTCACTTCATCTCTAGAATTTGGCCCTTTGGGCTATGGTTGGACTGTAGAGCCATGATGAAGTTGGGAGATGAGTGCTCCTAGTGAAACCCTAACTGAGCAATTGATGCATGTGACACTTTAAAAGCACCACTGATGAGAAATTCCATCGGTTTAGATGATGGTTGACAGTCTGAGAAATCCCTCACTTAATTGGCAGTGCCAAAATTGTAGCTCTGTTGGAACAGCTTCGATAGAGGAGCATGTTATTCTGAACAGCAGGTGTCAGATTCAGAACTAGGACAATGGCTTTCATGGTCTTTGATATATCAAAAGCCTTCTGTCAATTCTTTATATCGTGTGTGTAAATCAGCTTGTTGAAGATGATGATGGAGCTCTCAGGAGGAAAATGACAAGAACTACCTATTCTGTACTCCTGAGTGAACATGACTGCAAACATTCTCTTTAGCTCTCACAAGCTGGGCCCTAGAGTTATTGAAGATGGGTGGTGGTGGACAATTAAACAGCTAATGGGAATAGGAAGTTCCAAGACCTGCCGAGTTCCTCCAGTATTTTGTGTGTGTTGCTTTAGCTTTCCAACATCTGCAGATTTTCTCATGTTTCTTATCTACAGAGGTCGGCTTTACTACAATATCACCAAGGGGGATACCTACTTCCTAGAAACTATCTACAGCCTCACTAAATGCAATTTCGTTTTGTCTCTTTCCTCCAGGTGCTCCCACTTGCTCCACATCCCAGTGGGATGCTGGTAGCTCAGCTATTTGCCTGTTATAAATGATCCCTAATGTGGGTGAGAGGTAGGAGGTGAGTCATGTTGACGAGCATGTGACAGGGAACATAGAAATTTTACTTATTTATTTATTTGTTGTTTATTTATTTATATCTTCAGACACAACGCGCTGTGCCCAGCAACCCACCTATTTATAGCTAGCCTAGTCACAGGACGATTTACAATGACCAGTTTACTAAGTGGCATGACTTTGGATGGTGGGAGGAAACCGGAAACGTTGGTTCTCGGAATTTCCTATTCCCATTAGCTGTTTAATTGTCCACCACCACCCATGATTAGATGTGTCAGAACTGTAGATCTTTGATCTAATCTGTTGGTTGTGAGGTTACCCTGCTGCTTTCAATGTACAAAACACATGTAGTTCACCTTCTGTTGCAGCTACACAAAGTTATCTCCTCATTTTCAGGTATACCTGGTTGAGTTGTTTGGGCAATCTCATCGGCAGTCTTATATGAACGAGGACAGCACCCCTGGCTTGAGAGAAACTGTACTGTGCCTTTTGTGAGTGGTCTACAGCACTCCATTGAATTCCTGTATTGAGCTGCTAGATCTGTTCAATATCCGTGCCATTTACAAGATTTTGTTGCCACAGAACATGGTGGAGGACGTCATCAGTATGAAGATAGGTCTTTGTTCCTGCAAGATTTTATTTCTCGTCAGTCAAAGTTTTTGTGGGCATCTTCCTTAGGTAGATAAGTGATGGTAAGCTTTACTTGGTTTCATCCTGACCTCTGGTGCTGTCAGTATGAATGTTGTACCTTTTTGATACAACAAATGAGTTTTCAAAAATTCTCCTTTTCCCCTTGCATTACCATTTCCTAGGTTCTGAGTTTACTCTATTAATCTTCCCAGGTCATTACTAGAACTGCTAGACCTGTCTTTCCTATTGCTTCTGAAAATATCAATAAAGGGTGCCGGGGCTCAGAACAGCATGGGGCTTCGGAACTTGGAGTTCAATTCCTGCTGCCATCTACAAGGAGTTTGTACGTTCTGCCCGTGACTGCATGGGTTTCTTCTGGGTGCTCCAGTTTCCTCCCACCATCCAAAGTCATGCCATTTAGTAAACTGGTCATTGTAAATTGTCCTGTGATTAGGCTAGGTATAAATAGGTGGGTTGCCGGGCACAGCTCGTTGTGTCTGAAGATATAAACAAATAAATAAATAGGTATGTAAAATATCTATGTTCCCTGTCACATGCACGTCAACATGACTCACCTCCTACCTCTCACCCACATTAGGGATCATTTATAACAGGCAAATAGCTGAGCTACCGGCATCCCACTGGGATGCGGAGCAAGTGGGAGCACCTGGAGGGAAGAGACAAAACGATATTGCAGTCAGTGAGGCTGTAGATGGTTTCTAGGAAGTAGGTATTCTCCTTGGTGATGTTGTAGTAGAGCCATCCTCTGTAGATAAGAAACATAAGAGAATCTGCAGATGCTGGAAATCTGAAGCAACACACACAAAATGCTGGAGGAACTCGGCAGACCAGGCAGCATCTATGATATTGCTTTGGGTCTCCTTTTCCTGTTCTTCCATGGTCTTCTATCCTCTCCTAACAGATTTCCCCTTTTCCAGCCCTTTATCGCTTTCACCAATCCACTTCTCAGCTCTTTACTTCATCTTCTTCCCCTCCGCTGGTTTCGGCTATCACCTACCCCCTCACCCCGCGCTTTTTTACTCCGACTTTTCCTCCTTTTCTTCCAGTCCCGACGAAAGATCTCGGCCTGAAACATCGACTGTTTACTCTTTCCATAGATGCTACCTGGCCTTTAATGGACTTCCAGCATCTGCAGACATTCTGGTGTTTCTTATCCACAGAGATGGGCTCCACCACAATACCACTGAACCATCACCAAGGGGAATACCTACTTCCTAGAAATCATCTACAGCCTCACTGACTGCAATATCGTTTTGTCTCCTTCCTCCAGCTGCTTCCACTTGCTCCTGCATCCCAGCGGGATGCCTGCTGCTAGGATAGTTGTCTATTTGATGCACCATCAATAACTCTAGGAGACGTGAGTAGAGGTAGTCAGCAGAGAGAGACCACCACACAACATCCTGGAGACTGAGGCCGGGGTTGTGCCTCCAATCGCCTTTATACCGGGGTCTGTGGGAGGAGCCACAGGGGCTGCCGGGGGGGCGTGTCCAGACAGGTAAAAGTAGTTCACCACACTGTTATAAGCGATCCCTAATCTCCATGAGCAATAGAAAGTGGATCATGTGAGAAGGATCGAGACTGATGGGAATTTTCACTCAATTTACATTGACCCTAGGTGCAACGTGGCCGCCCGCTACACTGTACGGAAATAACGTGGTTGGATTTATACCTTGTGCTGAACTCATCCGCTACCTGCCTCTATCCTGTCTGGCAGCCCTCAGCCGGCTCAGTCAATGGTGGTAAAACTAAGATGCTTTTATTTTCAAAGTTCCCCACCCAGCGGCCATTCTGGTCCCTTGCCACCTTCACTACTGAGGCACGATGGCAGACGGCGATCAATTCGGAGGTTTTTTATGCCCTGTTTTGACCCAATGCCATTAAGTCCGGGGGTCTTCCAGGGCCATATATACCCTTCTCACTTGCGTGAGAAGCCGAGTTTCAGATTCATGTCCCTCCATCAATCTCCTCCAGATCCTTGCAGCGCACAAAACTGTTCATAAAAATTAGCTCCATCTGTCGCATGTACATGAAAACATACAGTGGAATGCAAAAAAAAATAAAAACAGCGGGCATTGTGCTGCGCAGAGGAAACCCAGAAAAACTCTTCACTTAAAGTGGCGGGGATAGAAACCTAATCTTACAACTGATGCTATAAAACTTCACGCTAACGGCTGCGTTGCTTTGCCGCCTTCTGCTTATTCGCCTGTATTAAAAAGGACCTGCCTTTCTATTTATATTCTGCCTTTCAGAATCTCCCAAAGCAAAATAAAGTATTTCTGACGTGAAATGGGCATCGTTGACATGCAGGAAACACGCCCATTGACTATTGCAAAAATGCAACTGAATAAACAATTATCTAAAGAAGTGGCGACGAGTCACCATCCGTTTGCCTTCGCAGATGCTGACTGACACGCTGATCCTCAAAAAAAAAAAAAATTTTTTTCTGCTGGGTGTTCTGGCACCTGCAGCTCACCATCATATGTCTTCACAACTTAAATTGAACTTTAAGAGTGTGATCCAGCTTGCGTTTGGCAGGGCGCATTGCGCCTGCGTCGCGGGGATTCCCCTGTATCAATTGTTCCTGGAGCTAAATTGAAGGGGAAAACGCGGCGGCTGGTTTGGGAAAGCTGAAGGTGCAAAGACGGTGGAGGATCCAGGCGGCCATCCTCTCCTCGGTAGGTTAAATCCTCACATTGACTGTTCTGATTGATGCAAATCTGAGCCGGAGTGTGTGCGCACTGTACCGCGTGTATCCTGTTGTAGCTTCTATTTACTGGGAGTTTTATTTATTAAATAAATCTTGTCTTGGGGAAATAAGTGGAATGTTAGGGGAAAAAAAACCTGCCGTATCTGGGTGGCTCATTTTCGTGGCTGTTTATTGTGAACTTTTGCAGAGAATCCTTAAGCTGTATGCTTTGTCTAATCTGTAAAACAGAATTCACCGTTCCTGTAAATCACATGTACTTGCCGATGTGCATAATCGGCTTCGCACTCCGAGATTTACTTTACTGAAGTGTCCTTTACAAAAAGTAGTCGGCGTTTTAACAAATATAAACCAAGCGGATCCAGATGCTGCTAATGGAGGTTAAGTTGCTTTGGAGGTGAGCCAGCGTTCTTTCGGGCGCTTGGTCGCTTCCCTGGGCGGTTCAGCTTGGGGCAACGATCGGGATCAATGTTCAACCGCAGCGAAGCAGGTAGGCGGTGGCTTTGCTCGGGACCAGTGGAATTTACAAGAAGCTGTAACAACATTTATAGAGCAAATCATGGAAGATTGTAATGCTTGGATTTTAGCTGGCACGTGGTTATGTGTGTGTGTGTGTGTGTGTGTGTGTGTGTGTGTGTGTGTGTGTGGTTATGTGTGTGTGTGTGTGTGTGTGTGGTTATGTGTGTGTGTGTGTGTGTGTGTGTGTGTGTGTGTGTGTGTGTGTGTGTGTGTGTGTGTGCTTTATATTTCCATTTATGTGTCCAATACCAGCAAAATAGCGTTAATGCAAATAAATTTACACCAAACACTTGCAGCGTTTTTGGACAAATGCCAAGAATTTCACTTCTGCTTAATATTTTTAATTCTATTGCATTTTGCAAAGACGCCCGTAGATCGTGACGAAATACTTGATCAGTTAATTAAAAAGTGGCCCCGAGTATTTTAATAAGAATCGCCGTGCATTTTTCTGTTTGGATCATTGTTTGCTGGAACTTCAGGAGGCTTTCCGGGAAACTGAAAGTGAGTTTCACCGCTCTGGAGTACGGTAGGTTTATGCGAAATAATAACCAACGAAGTAGAGAATTTCTCATTTCATTTTTCAATCTTTTTTTTATTGATTTTCAAATAAAGAATATACAAATCGAAAGAGGAGTTTAACAAGTAGATAATATAAAAGACATATAAACAGCAATAGTAAAAACAGGAAGTATATATCAAAATCAAAATTAAAAAAATCAAATGCTGTTATATATACAATAGTCAGAAAGAAATTACAACTCTTCATGGCAATCGTAGAAAAAGATTGGAAATTTTATTAATAGAAAAAGAAAAACACCACTAACTAAACTGAAACCAAAAAAAAAGAGAAAGAAAAGAAAGTAAAAGAAAGATTGGGCAGTCCAATTGAGGATAAACTTTATATAAAAAAAAGAGGGAAAAAAAACACATCCTTCCAGTCATTTCCAAACCTTCATGGACAAGGATATTCTCCAAAGAGAATAAAGAAAAATAAACAAATAAAGATAAATTAAATCATGTGAAAATATTGAATAAAGGGTCACCAGACTTGTTCAAAATCAAAGGATGTATCTAATGTCCGGCTTCTAATTTTCTCCAACCTTAAACATGACATGATGGAGGAGAGCCAATAGCAAACAGTAGGTGAATTAGATTATTTCCAGTGTAGCAGAATAGCTCTCCGAGCCGGTAAAGTTGAAAATGCTATCACATGTTGGGCGGAAGCAGACACTTTGCTTGCTTCCTCTGGAAAAATCCCAAAAATTGCTGTAAGTGGATTAGGTTGAACATCTATATCTGTAACTTTAGATAATATTCCAAACACATCCCTCCAAAAATTATTTAAACTTACACATGGCCAAAACATATGGGTTAGAGTAGCCACTTCTGCGTTACACCTGTCACAAATAGGGTGCATATTAGGAAAAATATGGGCCAATTTATCTTTGGACATATGGGCCCTGTGTACTATCTTAAACTGAATTAAAATATGGTGTCTGCAGATAGATGAATTATTGACTAAATAATAAATTTTACTCCATTGGTTATCTGAGAGTGAATGTTGAAGTTCTACCTCCCGGTGCGTTGAACCCTATCATTAGGCAATGTGTAGGCATTCATTAACTGTTTATAAATGCTAGCTAATAATCATTTTTGAAAAGGGTTAAACTGAAAAGGTTTAAAATAACATAAGCTAAATTTAAAGAGCAGGCCAAGGGGTAATTTGGTAAAAAATCACATAAGAAACTCCTAACCTGTAAATACCTGAAAAAATGTGTATTAGAGATATCATATTTATCCATTAACTGTGAAAAAGACATTAAACAGTCTTGTAAAAACAAATCTAAAAATGTTTTTATTCCCTTAATTTTGCATATTAGAAAAGCCTTATCCAAAGTTGATGGTTTAAAAAAGAAATTAGAATAAATATTACTAGAAAGTAAAAAATCATTTAATTCAAAGAATCTACGAAATTGAACCCAAATGTTTAAAGAATGTTTAACAATTGGGTTGAGAACTTGTCTACCTGTTCTAGGGGCCGAAATGGGAAGAGGAGCTCCTAATAAAGAAGCTAACGAAAACCCCACTACTGAATTTTCCTCCAGCTGTATAAATCATCCGCGTATAACGAAACCTTATGTAGTTTATTCCCGGTAGAGAATTTCTACGCTCGATTTTCCTCGTGTTGCCTCTGTGTCCCTGCAGTTTACAGTAAATCCCAACCGAATTCCATCTGCGGAATGGTGATTGTCGGCGCAGATGGAGGCGCGTGTGATAAGTAACTGACTCTGGACCTGGGCCAGCGGTCAGTGACTGCAGTCACGACTTGCTTTTAGCATTTAATGTAGCTGGTTAATGTGTGAAGCAGGTCAGGCGAACTCTGCAGAGCAGGTAAGAGTTACATCGCCGGATTGAAGTCCCTTCGTCAGAACCGCGGAAGAACGACGATAAGTTAGTTTTAATAGAAGGCGTGGCAGCAATGGTACCGTAAGGATTGCGTGTGCGTAAACTGTAAAGTAATTAATTCCCATAAATCTAGAAATTAACTTGCACTGTGCATAGCAGAACAGGCTATTTCTACTGTGTCATATATCTGCGATGGGGCTCGGTTTTCCCTTGGCTGTTAGCGTAGCCTACCTAAAGGATAAACTGTTGTAAACTAGTTTGGCTGCTTTGTCCATCTTCTGTTGTACTAAGATAAGGAATGCCTACCGTTCCAAGCCCACATCACATATCGGCCCCTCTGGTCACTTGGCTGCATACAGGCGGAGGCTACAGCGCAACCTTTAGAGACCAGGACAACAGAGGGAGGCAGAGCGGCTACAGGGTTGTTTCGAGTCAGTGGACTGGGTCGTGTTCAAGGACTCCTGTGTGGATCTGAATGAATACACCACGGTTGTAATGGACTTGAAAACTAGTGTGTCCCCACAAAATCATTCAGAACCTTACCCAGTCAGAAGCCCTGGATGAATCATGACATCCGCAGTCTCCTGGGGGCTAGATCTGAGGCAGTAAGGGATGGAGACCAAGAAAGTCACAAGGAGTCCAGTTGCGATGTCTGGAAAGGCACCTTACGGGCGAAGTGACGGCTCCGGACTAAACTTGATTCTACAAAGGATCTGTTATAAAGTGAAACAAAGCAACAATTGCGGCAACTGGGCTTCGCTCCAGATGAGCTCAATCCCTGCTGTACTCGCTTTGACTCAAAACATGGAGCAACCATCACGGACTCCCGCAGCCCCCGATGAGACCATCATTTCCGCCTTTGAGGCCGCCGATCCCAGGAAGAGCATCCGGACCAGACCGGGTATCTGGCCGAGTACGAAGGATCAACTGGCTGGAATGGTCAATGAGATCTTTAACCTCTCCCTTCGGCCGCCTGTCGTACCCACCTGATTCAAGCGGACTTCACTTACACCAATGCCCAAGTAGAGCATGGTGACCTCCCTTGACTATCATCCATTAGTATTTACATCCACAGTGATGAACTGCTTTGAGAGGTTGGTGATGAAACATATCGACTCCTGAGAAGGGACTTGGGTCCACTCCAGGTTACTTACTGGAGCCACGGGTCCTCAGCAGATGACATTTTATTGGCTCTTCACTCAACCCTGGAACATTTGGACAGCAAAGGTGCAGACATCAGGATGCTCTTTATTAAGAGTACAGCTCTGCATTCAATTCCATCATCACCCCCTGAAAACGAATCAACAAGCTTCATAACCTTGGCCTCATATGTCCTTGTGCAATTTAATCCTCAATTTTCTCACTTGCAGACCCCAGTCAGTTCAGATTGGCAACAAAACATTTTCCACAATCTCTGTCAGCACAGGTGGACCACAAGGCTGTGTGCTTAGCCCCCGCTCTACTCGCTTCACACTTATAACTGTAAGGCTAAGCACAGCTCCAATGCCATAGTTACATTTACTAACCACACCTCTGTCATTGGCCAAATCAAAGATGCTGACAAATCAGCATACTGGAGGGAGATTGAAAATCTGGCTGAGTGGTGCCACAACGACAACCTCTCACTCAATGTCAGCAAGACCAAGGAGCTGATTATTGACATCGGGAGGAGGAAATCAGAGATTCATGAGCCAGTCCTCATCGAGGGATCAGAGTTGGAGAGGGTTCAGCAACATTAAATTCCTCAGTGTTACCATTTTGCAGGACCTCGCCTGGACCCAGCATGTAAGTGCAATTACAAAGAAAGTACAATAGTGCCTCTAACCTCCTTAGGAATTGGTGAAGATTTGTCATGAGATCCAAGACTTTGACAAAGTTCAATAGATATGTGGTGAAGAATATATTGACTGGCTGCATCACAACGTGGTATGGAAATACCTATGCCCTTGAACAGAAAATCTGACAAGAAGTAGTTGCTATGGCCCAGTCCATCATGGGTAAAGCCCTCCACGCCACTGAGCACTGCTGCAGGAAAGTAGCATCCATTATCAGGAACACGCACCCCCCAGGTCATGCTCTCTTTTCACTGATGCCATTGGGAAGAAGGTACAGGAGCCTCAGGACCCACACCACCAGGTTAAGGAACCGTTATTACCTTTCAACCATCAGGCTTTTGAACCAAAGTGAATAACTTCACTTGCTCCATCGTTGAAATGTTTTCACAACCAGTAGACTCACTTTCATATTCTTGATATTTATTACTTATTCATTTTTTTTTTGTTTTTGCAGTTTGTTGTCTTTTGAGTACTGGTTGGATGCTCAAGTTGGTCTGTTCTTTCATTTTTTTATATTATGATTATTATTCTGTTATGGATTTATTGAGTATCCCCACAAGAAAATAAATATGGGAATTGTATATGGTGACACATATGTACTTTAATAATAGATTTACTTTGAATTTTGAACTCCCCCCCCCAA